>NC_139218.1:328365126-328965126 GCF_055691185.1 Crinia signifera | reverse complement strand
TGGATAGTAGGGGTATGAAAAGGTCGGAGGACGCGTACCGCCGCCACTCGCGGGTTCGCTGTGCTCGCCACGCTTCGGGTTCACGTTGATCGTGGCGTTGCGTTAACAATGGGGGGGGAGGGGGGCATTTGACATAATTAACCATCAGGGTGGGTTTACAATTAAAAATGAACTTTTGAGCTAATAAAGAATCAAGAGTTGGACAAATCTTCCAATGAATACTCATTAACATTGGCAATGACATCCCAAAGCCAAATTCTATTTATTACCAAAGAGATTTACTGAGACATGTTGCCTTTTCATTTTCCTTACTTCATCACTTCCCAGATTTCCCATGCATGCCATGCTTTTTTTTGACCAGGAAGTAAAGTGCAAATGCAGGAGAGGGCAAACCTGTCCAGAGCTTGCAGTCAGCACTAAGAGGGAATTTGCACCAATAATTTAGTGGCTGTGAAAAAGGGTGCTAGCCTCAGATTTTATAGCCCAGGGCTTTTCAATTAGAGGCCCCTATTTGTAAACGTGATCGGGGCTTATGAAAACAGGTTATTTATTGGGGGTTTCTTTTAAGGCCTGCCCAACCATGGACATTCTCAGCCTGCAACACTGTTTCTTCAATTACTTTACCGCAGTTAATTGAATCCCCCCTTAGAGTATGTCTAATGATGTTATGAGGCAGTGTAAATTATATGCAGCCTGTAAGCCAAGATAGTGGGAAAACACCGCTATAAATACTTTGAGTATTTCCTAGTGTGGCTAATAACATTTCAGTAGCCTGTAACTAATTCCCTGTATTACTAAAACTCATTAAGTTTCAGATGATCCTGCCGGCCTCAGCTTTTCCAGTGCTCACTGACATACTTTATATTCCCTGTGTGATGATAATTGCAGATGCCGTAGAATAAGACATCGGAATATGCAAAGATGTCTATATCAAAGAACCTCTTTTTGCATTTCGTGGCAGTTTTTCTCTGTTACATCAATGTATCCCATACTGGACATGATGCATCGATCCCGCGCTGTCTCCAGTCTGTGCTTTATGTGTGTTCTGTTCCATATCACACATTTCTTAGATCTCATTTATTTTGCTGTTGTGATGGGAAGCCTAGAATCAAAATGTAGCCACGGATTTATTTATGTGTAGTTTTGCTGGTTAATTTTTGAGCCTTGAGATGAAAGCCATTTAAAAGTCTGCTTATTCCAAA
Organism: Crinia signifera; assembly: GCF_055691185.1. Lineage (NCBI taxonomy): Eukaryota > Metazoa > Chordata > Amphibia > Anura > Myobatrachidae > Crinia > Crinia signifera. Next base: position 328,963,924 of record NC_139218.1, on the reverse strand, counting down.
TCACTCTATCCACCCCTAACCATTTCTAGTTCTGCAATGACCCTTGCACAGCTGCCAGGGAGCCTTCATACAGCACATATTGTATTGCTTTGGAACACCATACTCATGTTAAATTGTTTAAAAATATGTTGCTGTTGCACTGTTACAATTCTTTCTAACGCTCTCCCCCTCCCCCTTTTTAACCACCTCGCCTGGATACTAGTTTGCACAAGTAAGACCACTCATGCTTCTTTTTTGCATGCTTTTTGTGTATTAAAATAATTGCATGCAGTCAGATTTTCTGTAATTGCGGCTGATTTCTTTTAATCCCTCAATGCTGTAATCTCCACTGGTGTAATCTAGGGTGTGTGTAAATCTCTGTAAATCTAGGGGGCTTTCATTGTGTGACAGAAACATGATTGATTTCTCAAATCATAAGTCATTAATGCGAAGGATCCAAAAAGTGTTCTGTAAATATGCACATTATGATCCATTGGTAATTTGTTGCTGTCTAATTATAACAATGTGAAATAATTATCACTATGTGAAATAAGTAGCAATGTCTGGTGCTGTCGGAGACGATGAATGTAATTGCGCAGGAAAAGTAGTCTGCTCAGCCACTGGCTACACTAACGTTTCAGGAGACATCATGCCCTTGTGATCATATGCACCAATTTATGATGATTACTAAGGAGGGATCAGAGCTACAGGAATGAATTTGCTACAATCTGAAAATAAGTTTATGTTTAAAGCTTTCCTCGCATGCATGCCATGGTCTGAAACTCTGATATATTAGGTCAACAGTGTTGGCACAAGCAAATGTTGACATGAGTTTTTTTTTATGTTTTTGTTTTATTTTTATTTGTCAGTTTGTCGTTTTTGAGCACATAGACCAGTGATGGCTAACCTTGACACTCCAGCTGTTGTTGAACTACACATCCCAGCATGCCCTGCATCAGTTTTAGCATGACCAAATAGTAAAACTGTAGCAGGGCATGCTGGAATGTGTAGTTCAACAACAGCTGGAGTGTCAAGGTTAGCCATCACTGACATAGACCATACTAGGTGACTTTTCTTCTCCTCTCCGGGAGGAGACCAGACAGTAGCATGTCAGGGTGGCATAACGAATCCACATTGATGGTAAAATATGAGAGGGCAAAAATTTGCATGTTGACCATTTCATGACATGTTGATCTAGTGACTGTTCATGTAGACATTATCAACCTATCATTTGGATCAGGAGGTCTTACCTTTAAAGAAGTGTGTGAAGACCTCTAGCCACAACACGCCATGCAACTCGAGATGCCTAGCGAGAGTGAGCCGCCAGGCCCTGTGCAACTCTGCTAATATCGGGCATCTGCTGAAAATACATTTTCATTGCAAAGCAGAGGGACTAGGACACAGGACACACATTTGATATGACTCTTGTATATTCTGTGTGACGGAGTCTGCATACTGACCAGCATACACATGGTTAGATGTATGAAGCAGTGATATGGGAGGAGAAGTGATAAAGTGCCTGTTACTTTATCCCCAGCTAATCATCTCCTGACTGTTAAATTACAGGCTGGGTTTAAAATTTAACAGTCAGGAGCTGATTGGCTAGTGATAAAGTACCATGCACTTCATCACTTCTCCTCCTTATCCCTGCTTCATACATCTACCCGTCAAACTCATATATTTAATAAATCTGCACAGCCACCCCCCGCGTCCTAGTCACAGTGCTGATGCAGGAGTGTTAGCCGACTGCAACAGTCAGGATTGGGAGGTTTAATATTTGTCGTGCTGGCCTCCCAATCCCATAGAAGTCTGCGCACACATACAAAATTCACTTCAGTATTGTATTTGTGTACATGGTTGTCAGCGTCAGGTCATGCCGGGAGGGACACTGCTGTGCCGATCGGGAGAGTTACCCCAATCAGCAGGGTGTGTACCCAGCTTCCTGTTTAAATAAAGGTATGATTTGTGCAAAGTCTTGTTTTCTTTGCATACATCTAATATTTAGGACTAGAGCAAGCAATTGCTACATAGAACATATTTCACTAGGTCATTGTATATAAATAGATACAAGGTTTGAAACATTAATTCTCATTTCAGGCTAGTAGCACATTTGTTTCCCCTAGTCCTGATCCCTTCTTAGTAATAATCCGCTCAAAAATTAGAGAAAGAAATTGGTGCACATGATTAAATGGGACACAACATACATTCTCCTTTACTTTCTGGTGACCATTATCATCCGAGATCATGTCTGATGTGTGTATGTATGACACCATTTTTGTTAAGTAATGACCATTTCTAGTGCTGATTTCTATGAAACCGTATTTAAATTAGATGTATTCTTGCTAATTGTGTATTTTGTTTGTATAGGTCATGTTCCGTCTTATGTCTCAGTCATCTTTTGTGTTGATCATTCCTCATCACAGCCTATATATTTTCCCCATAAATAGATTGCCTTTATAGGTAGCTGGGAAGAACACATGCACTATAGATAGCTCACTGATGGCCAGATGTATCAAGCTTCAAAAAGTGATAAACAGCCAGCCAATCAGCTCCTAACACTCATGTTACAGGCTGGGTTTGAAAAATGACAGGTAGGATCTTATTGGCTGCTTGTTTATTACTCTCCATTTTATCACTTTTTGAAACTTGATACATCTTGCCGTAAAGCCTTTATTATATATGTTTGTTGGTTGGTTGCTTGGTGTCAAGATTAAAGGAATATCTTATAAATGATGAATTGTGTTTAGATCTGGGAACTGAAAAGCCCATGGCACATGGTTTGCCAGAAGCTATCCTCCAACCCTTGGGTGACCAGTCTGATCTGACTATGGGTGGCATTTGCATCCCTCCCATATGGAAAACAATATATAACATGGCAGTAACTTGCCTTTAGTGGGATAAACGTGGTGAAGTGATATGTCTGACTGGATCCTCTTCTGCCCCTGCTCTCTTTTGCATGATTCATGCTAGGATGTTTCGTTTGTTAGTGCATGAGCCACACATATGTACAATCCCCTACATTCCATGCTTTGGCAATTTTTTTTATTTGTCCCCTTCCTTTAATTGTTGGCCAATGGGGAGAGAGCACCATCCTGAAATATAGCCCAACAGAATGAATGACCTGAGCGGTTTAGTAATGAGTTCTTAAGCCACAATTCTTTTATTTATTTTTTTGTACTAGGAGGTAAAAGAAAATAAAAAAGCACTGAGAAGACCTCTGTGAAATGTATGTCATATGCCATCAGCCCCTAGGAAAGAATGCTGCTTTCCACAATTGTCTGTTCGCAGCATTGCAGTATTAAATCTGGGGACTGTAGTCATTAATATACTTCTGGGTTGTTCACTAGGATCAATTAACACTTCTGCTCTTAAAATGAATGTCATTGTACTGCTCTACTAATATGCACAGCTTTCGTCTAACACGCTTGCAGCAACTAATTCTGTTTATTTAGTTACTGGGCATCGTTTTCACTCTGATCTAGGTCTGGCATATTCAGCGTGCGGCCCTCCAGCTTTTATGGAACTACACATCCCAGCATTCCATGCGAATAGGGAATTCTATTACTGTGCCAGAGCATACTGGTATGTGAAGTTCCACAACAGAGGGCCACATGTTGAGCACCCCTTATAGATGTTGATACTAAAAACAAACTCGGTACTTGTGTATTATAGCGGCGCCCCCGATGTGCATCGCGCAATGTTTATATCGCATCGCATGGAATGCATTGCGTACCATGCGACGCAACACGATTTTTGCCCCCTATGCGATGAAAGATCGTATAAGCACCATAAAGGGTGCTTTTAAGCACCCTAATGGGTGCTTACAATGTGAAATGCAACCCCCCCCCCACTATAAACGTGAACCCGAAGCGTGGCGAGCGCAGCGGTACGCGTCCTCCGACCTTTTCATACCCCCACTATCCATGTCGGCGTGGAGTTGAGAATAGAAAGTGTGGCGAGCGGACGCGGATACCTTCACAGGTATCGGAGTCCCCTCGCGGGCTTCACAGGTATCCGCGTCCCCTCGCGGGGCTCGCCACGCTTCAGGCTCGGTGGCTCGCTGCGCTCGCCACACTTTCTATTCTCAACTCCACGCCGACGTGGATAGTGGGGGTATGAAAAGGTCGGAGGACGCGTACCACCGCCCCTCGCGGGCACGCTGCGCACGCCACGCTTCGGGTTCACGTTTATAGTGGGGGGGGGGGGGGGTAGCGTGGGGGTGCATTTCACATTGTAAGCACCCATTAGGGTGCTTATACAATGTTTAATTGCGTCGCATCGCATTGTATGGCATTGTACAGCATTACGCGATATCGCGTCGCATATCGATGGTATGCGATGGGCGCCGCCAAAATACACAAGTACCACAAACTCTACTAATAATGTTCCCCATTGTTAGATCCATAATTAACACACTATAACAATATATTCAAATAAAACCATTGCTTTCAGCTGTTTGTCAGTTGACATGTATGACTAGAACACCACCTGCACATATTCTCCCTTAGGACACAGCCCTTATATGTCTATCAAGGATGGGTAACCTTTGACACTTCAGCTGTTGATGAACTACACATTCCCAGCATGCCCTGCAATGGTTTTAGCATGGCTAAATAGCAAGACTGCAGCAGGGCATGATGGGAAATTTAGTTCAACAACAGCTGGAGTGCCAAAGGTTCCCCATCCCTGGTCTAGATAAACACTGGTTGTGTTTGGGTTTCAGTAGGCCAGAAATGATGCTGATAGATCACATGGAACAGTTGAAATAAATCCTAGTGACAATGTGTAAAGAGATTGATGCAGTTTTAGCTGGCCTTCAGAAACGGAAGCTTTCCCACATACCTCTATTCTGGATCCTTGAATCTTAAAGGTACTGTGAGCTTATTGTACAGTTGCATGTTTGTCTAATACCAATTCTTTCTTTCTTTTTTTATTTTACTTGTTTGTTTTATATTTCACTCACCTCTTGGGGAAAAACACTGCAAGGAGCTGGTAAGAAGCCTGCTGTTCTATCTGCTTCTCTCTGTGCTGTGCTTGGGCTGATCTTCTGTGTCTGCAGTATTACCATATGCTTCCATATTCTACTAATACCAGAGTTTTTAGTTACAACATTTTATCCCTGTGCAGAAATTTGGATTTAAGAAAATGAAGACATGTTTCTATTCTAGTCAATGAAAGATAATGTTCTTGCGGAATAATACACACTGGTGCAGAACACTTTTAGCTGAAAACAACATTTTAAGGACAAATTGATCGTTTTCCTGTAGTTCAAAATGAACCAGAGTTAATCAGTTGTCCTGGGTGCCTATAGGTGCATACACACTGGGTGATTTTGCCCAGCAAGTATGCAGAGCGATCATCTGGAATATGGTTGGGTTGAATATCGCTCACACACCGAGCGTTTTCTGCCAGTCTAAGCAATTTTCCCAAGGATGGATGGCTTTCCATAGCAGGGCACTATGGAAAGCCATCCACCGCATCGCTCTTCTGCTGGCAATGATGCAGGAGTACGCATCAGTGCTCATCACTGGGCTGTAGACACTGGGCGGCGTTTGCGCTGAAAGCAGCTCAAACAGTTCAAGTGAGCTGCTTTCAGCTCAAAATCGCCCAGTGTGTATGGGCCTTATCACTTATTGCGGATTTTGGTCTGCAGTAGGGCTTTTGGGCTTAACTGCAGTGTGCTCTGCACTTAGCACTTTAAAAGCTGCTGTTTACTCCTGGGTGCTAGAATGTGGTTGTCATAATTAGCGTGAGGCTGGTCACCCAAACAATTGAATAGCACCAGGTCACTTTAGATGGGAGCCACAGGCATGACAAACAATTGCATGCCCCCCTTATTATTGAAACTCAAAGTTGTAATGAAGCTAAACAATTACATAATATGGACTAAGGAAGGGATTCAATTGATCCTGGCAAATTCCCCAGCAAAAAAGAGTCGAATTATACTCACCGATAATTCCTTTTTCTTCCTAGAGATCCCATGGCAGCCATAACACTGGGATGTTCCCTTCCCCCATAGAATTAGACAGGATAATTTTTCTCTAGGACCGCCCACCTTGGGGTATAATAGCCTCCTCTTCCTCCTCCTCCATGTCTTTTCATGTCTCCGAAATATGTCCTGGAGAAAAAAACATAACATAGGGAGGGAAAACCAGTGGCTGCCATGGGATCTCTAGGAAGAAAAAGGAATTATCGGTGAGTATAATTCGACTCTTTCTTCTACGATCCCCATGGCAGCCATAACACTGGGACATACCCAAGTAAACACACGGGAGGGCTTGATACTGCATGAATTATTTTATATATATATGTAGTCATTCACCCGTAAGGGCTTCTTGCAATACATGCGTCCCAAAGTGGGCAGTAGAAACGTTGAGTGAATAATGGTTCGAGAAAGTATGAATGGATGACCATGTTGCTGCCTTACAGATCTCAGCTGTTGACGCCTTCGCCTTATTCGCCCATGAAGTAGACACTGCCCGGGTAGAGTGTGCCTGTACTATGGAAGGTGGTGCTTTGCCCTCTTTCTTATAAGCGAATAAGATGGTCTCTCTAATCCACCGAGATATGGTCTGCTTCACAGGTGCTTTGCCCTTTTTTATTCCTTCCGGAATTACAAATAGGTGCTTAGTCAACCTGAAAGGTTTCGTTCTTTCCAGATACACCGTTATCCCTTTCACCAGGTCTAACGTGTGCCACGCCTCTTCTTCTCTACTTTTAGGCTGAGGATAGAAATCAGGTAAGGTTATTTCCTGGTTTAGGTGAAAGGCTGACACTACCTTGGGAACAAAATCTGGATGCGTCCGTAATACTACCCTATTAGGGAAGATTATCAGATATGGTTCCTCCATCCACAGAGCCTGAAGCTCACTGACTCGTCGTGCTGAAGTCACAGCTACTAGAAATACCACTTTCCAAGTTAGGTATTTTAGCGGGCAATCTTCAATTGGTTCAAAAGGATCTTTTGTTAGCACCGTCAGGAGCAGGTTTAGGTCCCAGGGGGCCACAATCGATTTAATCGGCGGTCTGATCCTCTTCATCGCCCTGCCGAACCTCTTAACAATTCTTTCTTCTGCTAGAGGCCTGTCCAACAACACACTTAATGCAGATATCTGTGCCTTAATTGTCGCTGTGGCCAACCCCATCTGGAAACCTTCAAACAAGAATTGTAATACTTGGTCAGTAGGAATGTCCATACAGTCCTCTTTGAACTGCCCCCAACTGATAAACTTATACCAGGTTTTATAGTAGGCCTCCGATGAGACCTTCTTCCTGGCTCTCAGCATCATCTCAATCACTTGGGGTGACAAATTGTGTCTCTTTAGAATCTGCCGCTCAATTTCCATGCCTCTAGTTGTAAACTCGCCGGCTCTGGATGCAGCATCGGCCCCTGATGAAGAAGGTCCGGCCTGCTTGGCAGCTGCCACGGTCCTTGTATCGCCATCCTTAAGACATTGGAAAACCATGCTCTTCTTGGCCAATGTGGAAGAATTATTAGCACTATTACTTGGTCTTCCCTGATTTTTTTCAGTACTTTGGTTATCATTGGGAATGGTGGAAACAGGTATCCCAGTTTGAAAGTCCACCTGGTCGAGAAAGTGTCTAACGTCTTCGCCTGTGGATGATAGTACTTTGCGTAGAATTCGCTCACCTTCCTGTTCAAATAGGTGGCCATCAGGTCCACTTCTGGTGTTCCAAAGATCCTTGTTAACTGTAGGAACACCTCGCTGTTTAATTCCCATTCTCCTGGCAACACAGTCTTGCGACTCAGGTAGTCTGCTATGACATTTTTCTTGCCTGGAATATAAGTTGCAGAGATTGACCTTAGGTTGTTCTCCGACCACTTCATAATTTCCTCCGACATCTTCATCAGTTTTAGACTTCTGGTCCCACCTTGATGGTTGATATGAGCGACTACGGTCACATTGTCAGACATAATTTTTAGATGTGTGTCCCGAATCTTGGGTCTTAGTTGGCACATAGCTTCCCAGACTGCCTGTAGCTCCCTGAGATTGGAAGAGTTCTTTGCTTCTTCCTTGGACCAAGTTCCCTGGACCGTCATCTTTCCGAGGTGACCTCCCCACCCCACTAAACTGGCGTCCGTCGTCAGGACCAGGAATTGTGGGTTCTCTAAGCTTGAGGTTTTGTCTTCCAAATCTTGGATCCACCATCCCAGAGATTGCTTCACATGGCTGGCTAACCTTATCATATGCTGATCTTTTAGCCCTCTTTTTAGCAAGGGCAGAAGGAACCACTGTAGCTGTCTCGCATTCCACTGAGCCCACGGAATCACTTTTATACAGGAAACCATCATTCCTAATAACTGTACCGCTTTTATTAGGGGAATTTTCTTTCCTTGCAGGACTTCCAGAATTAGTTCTCTTATTTTTATGCACCTCTCGAGGGATAGGGCTACAGAATAATTTCTGGTATCTATCCTTACCCCCAAAAAAAGAATATTTCTGGTCGGTATCAATTGACTTTTGTCTCTGTTTATGACCCATCCGTGGTTTTGCAGTGTCTCTGTGACCAGGTTCAAACTTTGCTTCACCTCGTCTACTGAGCTCCCAGCTATCAATAAGTCGTCCAAGTATGGCCAGATCTGGACCTTCTGTTTTCTCATCTCCGCTACCAGCGTAATCAAGACTTTGGTGAAGACTCTTGGGGATGTTCTTAAACCAAACGGAAGGCACGTGAATTGGAGATGCTGACCAGCCACATGAAATCTCAGGAACCTTCTGTGTTCCAGGCAAATAGGGATATGGTAATAAGCGTCTTTGAGGTCGATTGACACTAAGTACTCGTCCTTTCTTATGCCCGTCACTATGGATGATAGACACTCCATGCGAAATTTTATTTTCTTGATAAAATAGTTCAGATCCCTGAGGTCCAGGATCGTCCTGAAACCTCCGCTGTTCTTTTCTACCAAGAATAGGCTGGAGTAGAATCCCTTCTTGTGGTAGATCTCGGGTACAAGCTCGATCGCTCCCTGCTTCAGTAGTTGTCTTATCTTGGAGCATAAAGCTGACCTTTTTTCTTTTTCTATAGGTACCCTGGACGTCAGGAATCTGTTCTGTTGCGGAATTTCCATAAACTCGATATGATAACCCTGCTGGATTATCCTCAGTACCCATCTGTCGGATATGGTATTCTCCCATTGGCTCCTGAAGTGGAGGAGTCTGGCCCCTATCACTGCCTCTTGGGCATAGTCATGATCTTCCTCTGTCAGGCTGGAAGCGTCCTCGAAAGGGCTGACGGAAAGCTTGCCGCGAAGTGTTTGCTCCGCCTCTCCGAAAGTAGGGCCTACCCGGCCTGTAACTTCTCGAATCCCTATAGGATTGCTTGGTCGTGCTGGGGTATGGAAAACGACTCTTTCTGTCCTGCGGGAGACGTACAGACTTCCCTCCTGACAATCTCTGGATCATTGTGTCCAGGTTCGAGCCGAAAAGAAATTTCCCCTCAAACTGCAGAGTGGTCAGCTTGTTCTTGGAGTTCGCGTCAGCGCTCCAGGGTTTTAGCCACAGGGCCCTCCTTGCGGTTACCCCTGCCGCCATAGTCTTCGCCGCAAAGGCCACTGAATCTAGGGAGGCCTCGCACAGGTAATCTATGGATTTTTGCATCACCTCCAAGCTTTTCAGTACATAATGTTTAGATATTCTTTCTTCTATATCTGTCTGTAGGTTAGCTGCCCACAGTCTCAGGGCCCTGGACACCGATGCGACTGCCACCGTAGCCTTAAGAGACCCAGCTGAGGCCGTATGAACCTTTCTAAGTCCATTCTCAATTTTTCTATCCATTGAGTCCTTGAATGCTGCTGCGTCCTCTACCGGGATAGTAGACTTGGAGGTCAGCTCTGCTACAGCAGCATCTACCTTCGGGATAGAGCACCATCCCAGGAACTCATCATCCTTATATGGGTACATCTTCTCAATACGATTTCCCAGAGTCAGTTTTTTATCCATATTCGTCCACTCTTTGGAAATGGTTTCCCTGACCATTTTGTGAACCGGGAACGTTCTTCCCTTCTTCTCCCTATCCTCGAATAAGGGGTTCTTTGTCTCTGACGTGCCTGGTTCTTCCTTATAATTCATCGCTTTATAGATGTTTTTCAATACATTCTCCACTAGCTCCAAGTTAAAAGATCTTACATCTTCTACTTCGCCTTCATCTGTAGAATCCTTTCTATCACCCTCTATTTCTTCAGCCGAACCTTCCTCCTGGCTAAATTCTGCCTGGGTTCTGGATCTTTTCTGGGTTTGTGACTGTGCAAACTCCTGCTTTGATACAAAGGATTCCTTCATCCAGTCCATGAGTTCTCTTAGAACATCTGACTTCTTCTCTTTTCTTTCCAATCTGTCCTGTCTAGCCTCACATTCTCCACATAGAGATTTCTTTTGGGCAGATACAAAAGACTTGTCACATGACATGCAATTAGTCTGTATAAATTTCTTTTTGGCTGTTCTTTTCTTAGGAATAGCAGGTATATCCTCATCTTGTTCTATAGGCACACTACAAAAAGAAAATACTATTCTGTAGTAACATGCTACAAATAAAAACATCTAATGCCCACAAAAACCAAGGGCTTACCTCTGAGGGGCATTATCCGGCTTCTGGGGAGAAGGCTCATCCATTATGCACACAGCAGTCAGACAGCCAGGCACTGAGATCAGTGTAAAGCACGCTGTCCATTGCGTCTTTAAATATGGCGCCTTAACCCTCGGTTCCCTGGTTCACCTCCGTTCAGGATGGCCGAGCGGAACCAATATGCTTCCCCTTGTTTCCTTGGGGAAGCATTTACCGCCCGTCCCCCGGCGTCTCAGGCGGAAGTGACGCGCGCGCACACTTCCGCCCCGTCTGCCTGATGTATCCGGAGTGTGCAGACGCGGCTTCCAGCCGGTCTGCATCCACTCCACGTGGAGCGCGCACACAGCTTCTTCTATGCCGGAAGAACCCCGCTGGTGTCCTGAGCCATACTTACTACAGGTACCTCCGCTCGCACGTGGGACTTCCATTATTCACATACCATCGCGTTGTATACAGGCAGGAACCATTGCACTAACATAGCTAAAGCTAGTTAGACACTTCTTCTCCCCGGGGAGCCACCCCTTCAGCTCTATGCTGCGTGAGGTAACCCTGCTTAAAACAAACATAACAGCCTACTCTGTCCTAACTCTAACGGAGACAGGAAAAAAGACATGGAGGAGGAGGAAGAGGAGGCTATTATACCCCAAGGTGGGCGGTCCTAGAGAAAAATTATCCTGTCTAATTCTATGGGGGAAGGGAACATCCCAGTGTTATGGCTGCCATGGGGATCGTAGAAGAAAATAAATTAAAAAAAACCTTTACCCAACATGGCTAATTGAGTATTCTCCCCCCCCCGTGCCTGTACTGTTTCTCAGTGGAAATAACTTTAGGAGCATTGTGCCAAAGTATATAATTTATGTATATATTCATCCACTGTGATTATAATTACAGGGATAGGTAATATAATGACCCTCCGTGGATTTTCTGATGCTCCATTTTAGGACATATAAGCCGCAGCACTTTATCTTTAGTTTAGAAAACCCGAGGCCAAATTTTCAGATTTGCATCGCTTTAGAAAAACTCTGTTAGGTCCATTTTTCATGAAGTCAGACAGGTTTGTTTACCCCTGCTAGATATCTCGGGAGATTAACTTCATTAATGGGACTTGGTAGCCCAGAGAGGAGAGGTGGGTTTTCCTTTTGTTATAAAAGACCTGCATTGGCCTATGTCTGAAATGCAATATGACGGTTTAATTACAGATTCTGGTCTAGTATAATATATACAGTAAAGCTGGCCATACATTATATGATTGATAGTCTCACGTTAAACTAACAATCAAATGCTAGTCAAATCACCCGGGTCGTACCATCCATCCAACGACCATTGGCATGTGCACAAACCCACTCACGATCTGCACACAGTCACAAATGATCATATGTGCAGCACGTATGATCTGAGGATCGACCTCTCGACCCGTGGGACTGCGCGTTGTACCTAAACTCCTCACGATGTGCACACAATCGATTGCACGACCCGTCAGAATCGGGAATTCCGTCCTGATATCCTCTTTTTGGCCAGCTTAAAACATTTACTTTGGCAATAGTGTCTTAAGGGAGCCATACGTCTCGAGTGTATCGGTACAAATTTGCTTTTGTTCTGATGTCTGGGTCAGGGATTGGCAAAATCCAACATGTTGGTAATGCTTGATTGGTGGATTCGGGCCCAAAAACACGCCATATTTTGTCTACTGTTGGAGTCCAGATGGGAAGTGGGCCATAGATGTATTATTATTTTTTTTTTATATAATTTTTAAGTTTTCAATTTGTACAGATCCCTTCTGGATAAATGACAGAATGGAACATAGTGATGTCACACAGTTTTCTTAACATCCACCTTCTTGCGTTTATCATCTTGCCTTTCTCATACTAATAGCAGTGCTTCATCCATCATCTACTCACCAACTTAAGTTTTGTTCCATCTTCACATTTTTTATATTAAAGGTTTTTTTTTAGCTGCGTTCCTCTTTTCCCCAACCCATGCTTTCAGTGATCATAAGTCCTATGCAGACATTGCATGTATTCTGAGTCCGATGCATCCATGTCATCACACTTCTCCCAGCCAGATGCTCCCAGAGCAGTACTTAAACCTACCCCTTGCTTGGCGCACAGTATCTGAGCGAAAATGGGTTGGACTGTGCATTTCCCCCAACTCTTCTCCTGCGTGCAGCAACAGTTACAGCAATTCCGCTATTGATATTTTGGCTAAGATGTGTATAAATTACTCAGATGTTCTTAGTTCTGTAGCTGGGCTTTGGCCCATGTGCAGTTTGCTATAAAGCTCAAAATGCAGCTGCATTCAGAATACCATGCAACCAGAATGTGGCCCTAAGATATCTAATGCAATATAGCTGGAGAAGCTGTTTTTACAGTGTCCGAAACCAGTTGTTATACTGAATAGTCTTTCTTGCCTCTTCATTTACATGTCTTTCATTTCTTTCTGCATGTATGTTCTAAGCTTAAGTGTGTTGGATTGTTTGGAATATAACATGTGTGTTCTCTGTTACTGTTCCTGTCTGGGAGCTAATGGTTCCTATTTTGGAAGTGTGTGTTGCACTTGGTAGTTTCTGGACCTACCAGCCGGTTCATCTATTTTATTACCCAAACTTTGTGTCTCGGTAGGGTGATCATGCAATCATTAAGAAAGAAATGTTGCTTATTGTTTTTGTGTTCTATTTTTACCTGTCAAGATGATTTTGTCCCTGTTTGATCAATTTGATTTATTTTGTCATGGATAAATCACTGTGAAAAGTGTTTTGTATGCAAATGAACTGTGGTTGATTTTATATATTTATTCTAGCTTATATGTGTTGTGTTTAACTGCAGTTTTTGTAAAAATGTATTACAATTTTCCAATCCTGAATAGACTGCTCAAAGGTGGGGGTATATGGGCTTTGTGGAAAATCTGATTCCTGTTGGTGGATGTAGGAGAGAGTAGAGGCAGGCCTACTGGGAGTGAGACCAGTTCTAATTAATGTTATTGTACACTGTCCTTCTATCTAGGAGGAGCTGACTAGCACCAGTGTAGATCACATTATCGTCAACCCTAATGCAGCCTATGACAAATTTAAGGATAAGAAAGTCGGCACTAAGGGACTTGGTAAGTGTATAAAAAAAAAACAATTGATTTGAAGGTGAACTATACCCTCCAGCAGTATGTAATGAAGGATAGAAGTTGTACTATATCTTATAGTACAACTATAAGTATATCTAGAAAACTATCTGTGGTTACCTGCAACATGTATATGACAAAAAATCTCAAAGAAAACGACGCTGCTTCTCAGTCACAGTGGGTGTCTTGCACCACGTGGCATGTGAGCGTTAGGGGGAGGTAAGCTTTCTCACACTTTTTAGTTTCAGGCTATTCAATTGCCTCCCTTTTGTACTTTAACACTTAATATCCGTGATAAGTTCACAGACCTTTTGTGATTTACACAGCCGGATTTGCGAAAACAGGCTACTCGCCAAAGATCTTTTTTTTCACACCCCCCCCCCCCCCCGCCACCCACCCCTTCCTCCTAAAAAGAATAAAAAGAGAATCCCTAAGAAGAGTTGCCATTGGGTTGCATTCCAGGCTCATTGAATGCCCCAAGGGATTGATTAGCCTATGGCGGAGTACCGCACCTTATTGAATTCCCCTGTATGTGCATGAGGATACATCTGTATGGTCTATTCTCATAAACACAGAATTACATGTTCTTACTTGAACATTTTAAGAACAATATTCAATTGCTGCTGATATATCGGAAACTCTTAAATGTTGGCAAATTTTGCCTAGGATAAATCGACTTCACATTCAATCTATTCAACGTTTTACAGACCTTTGGAAACATTCCGAAAGTCGAAAAGTAATGTAGGCAGAAACAGATGCTAATTTGACAATTTAGCATCCGTTTCCATCTATGCAGTTACAGCTTTTCAAAGAGCCAAATCTGCAGTGGCGAGTCCTGGCCGGGATTGAATAGGTCTTGACCGATAGTCCGAAATATCGTCAGGGGCCTATTCAATCTTAGTTCTTTGAAAAGCCGATCTGCATTGGTGTAACTGGATGCTAAATTGTCAAATTAGTGTCGGTTTCTGAATAAAGACGTTTATTCCCCGATCCACATGTTTTACAACTTTCGGAATGCTTCCCAAAGTCAGTAAAACTAGAATAACATTGACTAGGCAACTCCGACTTTTAGAAATATCCGCAAGGATTGAATACCCCCCTTAATGTAACCCCTATTAATCTTAAGTGGTGCTCCTGTCATCATGTGCTTGAAAAATGACAGGAGCTCATTGGTTGAAGCACTATTTATGATTAGTATCATAGGTGGGCTTTATTAAAAGAATTCAAATTTGTGCAGAGTTCTTTATTCGTTTTAATGTACAAGTAGTCATTTTATCTTGGCATTTCCTTTTATATTAGTATATAATTGCAGCACTTTTATTTTCTATAGAGAAGAAAAAAATAGAAGAGCCCATTATATACTTAGAAGGTTGCTGCATTAGGAAGCAGGCTCAGCATGAATGACAGCTTTGCAAACGTGTATATTTAGCGATTCATACTGTATATGAGCACAGTAATTCAGATGCCTTTAATATCCGCCAGATCATTGTCCTAGACCTGTTGGAGGAGCGTCAGTTTGACAAAATTGAATACTGACATCGGTCTACTTTTTTCCTTCTATGCAGATTTTTCTGATCGTATCAGCAAGTCAAAGAGAACAGGTTATGAGTCTGGGGAGTATGAAATAGTAAGTATATGTATGCTGTAGGAGATTATATTTAGCAATTGGATGTATAACAATTATTTTTGCTTTTTATTTCTTTTGGTAGATGTAGGTATATTCCACAATTTATTTCCGCCTGGGCAAGCCAATTAGAGCTTGTTTTTTATACCGAAAACCAGTAATTTTTCAGGGATAGACACGTGATCCATGATAAGTTCATGGACCTATGTATTTTCACAGCTGTGGTCAAGAAAACAGGGCACTAATGCTGGTATTGGGCTTCAATTGCCCATGTTAATTTATTACGGGCAATTGATTCCAACACTACCCCCTCCTTGCATTGGATCACTTGTTATGGAATCACCCTTTACTACCTTGTTACTAAGATTTATCTAAAGTTTATCAACAGTATTGGGAAAGTACATGGTTTCATTTTTTTTCTAGTACTTAGTACAGGCCTGGTCTCCCTTATCAAAGTATTCCCAAAAACGGGATTCATACTTCCCTTATCCCCCGACGTCCACGATGGCCTTCAGGATCCACTTCAGTGGCATCTCCGGTCCCAGGGGTGCATTGCGTGGGCGCGTCAATGACGTCACTGGCACGCTCGCGAATGCAACCCTGGGACCGAAAATGCCACTGAAGTGGATCTTGAAGGCCGCCGGAGGGACACCGTGGATGTCGGTGGACCATTGGGGCACCACCAGGGGACCAAGTAAGTAAAAAAAAAAAAAAAATATTCCAAAATCCTTTATCCAAAATGCTTGTGGTCCCGTGCATTTCGGGTAAGGGATATTCAACCTGCATCTCCCTTTAAAATCTCTTATGCTGCGTGCCAATGTAAATATAAGCAGTCCATATATGATGGATGGGAAGTAGATGATCTAGAGTAGGTCAAATGCTGAGCCGAAACAGTAGCAGGGTTTCACTACTTGGCAAGGTTATGTCCCTTCTAGTATATTGTGATTATGGGGCCTTTCCCATAACATTGCAGTGTTACGAAGCCTTTGGCAGATTTCTGCATAGACTGCATTGTTAGCCGTTGGGACTACGGTCAGACCCCCCCATGTTCCGTTCAGGTTGGCACCATTGGTATATACCAATATTCGATGTCCTCAACCACATTCTCGCAGGAGAGGGAGTTTACAATCTCTCTCCTTTTAGATTCCATTTAGCTCCATAATATTTCTGTGTGCATGTACAGGATTATTTTACAAATGTGTTCGGGTTGTAGCTCTTACTTTACACTACGACGTTCCCTCTAAGTTAGAGATAGGGTCCATATACACTAAGGGATTTTGCCCCGCATGTATGGACAGCGATGATGGGGAAAATCGCTGGGCTGAATATCGCTCAGTACATACACACACAGATTTTTCACCCTTCTGTGCGATTTTCCCGGGGGAAGATGACGTCCACCTCGTCGCTCCACTGCTGGTATTACCAGTTGATGTGCGGCAGCCGCCTGCAATGATGTAGGAGCGCGCATCAGTGCTCACCTGTCATGGCTGCCCCGTACACACTGCTCGGCTTTTGAGCTGAAAACTGCTCAAACGACAACATTTCAGCTCAAAATCTCCCAGTCTGTATGGACCTTTAGTACATAGCTGGGATTTTTTGTGAAAAGTTAGTCTGTCGCTATAATTGAGGCACTGCCACAATTACTCGTCCTTATTGGTGCTTGAGGATTGTTATAAATATTCTGTACAAATAAGTTTATCAATAAATAATTACGTATTCCTGTTTTAAGGAACCCGCTAGTGTATTGTTGTAATTATAAATGAGCATTTCCTCATCTGATTATTCTTTTATTGCATCGTATAGCTGGGGGAAGGAGTGGGGCTAAAAGAAACGCCACAGCAGAAGTATCAGCGGCTGCTGCATGAATTCCAGGAGCTGACACAAGAAGTAGAGAAGATACAGGTAAAAGTTCTATTCACTTAATTGCAAAATGTATATCCCATTATGTATGATGGCCTGAAAGGGGGGCATGACAAGTATTATATTTTTGCAAATGCATGCTTTTGGCTAAAAGGGCTAAATACTTTTTTATATGGGCAAAATGACCTAACACTCCCCACGGAACACACTTCTCAAATCTATTCACATTCGTTCTGATTATCCTTAGCTTAGACGTCCCGCAGGCATTATCTATCAATGTCATGTTTGTATAATTCTGTTTCCTTTTGCTTGTACAGAGCACTGTTAAGGAATCTGCCACTGAGGAGAAACTGACTGCAGTTGCACTGGTCAAGCAAGTGGCTGCTTTAAAGCAACAATTAGTATCCAATCACCTGGAGAAGCTGTTGGGTCCTGATGCTGCTATCAACCTAACGGATCCTGATGGAGCTCTAGCTAAGTACGCACGTGTGTCTGGAGTCCTTGGGGAAAATTGTTTTGCAGGTCTCCTCACAGAATCACAAGTGAGCTAATTAGCTCCATCTGTGTATCTTTTAAAATGTGCCAGTGATTAATGAGTGCAGCTGTGCAGCAGCTAGGTTGTCTGGAAAATGTGAACTGTTGGTAGCTCTCGAGGGCTAGGGTTGGCTACCACTGGGCTAAAGTGTTATGGTGTGTACACACGGTACAATCCAGCATGACATTTTGACTTAGAATAGCAAGGGAATCTCACCGTGTGTGCACACCATCAGTGTTATGAAATAAAGAAGCATAAGCTGTGTACACATGGTGAGATTCCCTTGCTATTTGATTTTAAGATTCGACTGCTATACAATCTTTGCGATCTGTACTATTTACATACAATTCATACTATCTACATTAGATTTGCACTATATAGTCATTGCTGCCCTGTCTATCTGGGTTTCGATTTGTGCTGCCACGGGAGCGCGCATCGGGATCGCAAGGTAAAAACCTGTGCGATCTGCATACAATCTGCTTGGGATCTGCATGAGATTTTGACTATATAGTCAAAATCCTCATGCTGATTGTACCCGTGTGTACACATCATGAGACATATTAACTCGAATTCTAAAAAAGTATTACATTGGTAAATAGTTTTTTTTTGCTAATTAAATTTTTATTGGTTTTAAATACAGGTACAAAAAACATTCTTTAGTTTCACTGTCATACAGACAAACAATCTGTGAGTAAAATCGTACCAATATATTTCGGGAATAAATTGTAAAGTGGAAGAATAGAGGGGGACAGAAAGAGAAGGGGGGAGGGGGAACACTCCGGGTCACTCTAGTTGGGGGTATAGAGTCTACCACATACACATAGGCCATACGGCGAAAATGAACCAACAAATACCAGAGGGACTGAGAGCTACATAGGCACAAGGAGAGGGGGTTCTACACGGATGGAGACGCCATGCCATCTTTATAAATCTTGGAGTCCCGAAAGACTAGCCAGCGGCTCCAAGTATCCCTAAACTGGGCCTGTCCATCGCCTGCTGAAGACAGGATGTCTTCCACATCCATATAGAAGTCCACCCTCCTAAACCATTCTTTGATCGTTGGAGGAGAGGTGGATCGCCACCTTACCGGTATCACCGACTTAGCGGCATTATTTAAATGGCATAGCAGGGATTTTTTTATATCTTGAAAGAGGAGCAGGGGAAAGGTGGAACAGCCAGAACAATGGGTCCGTAGGGACCGGGTCTCCTAGTATAGTCCTAGAAAGCTTGAAAACCTCTGACCAGAAGGGTACTATGAGGGGACACTGCCACCAGATGTGGAGTGGGGTGCCAGGAGCCCCTGAGCATCTCCAACAAACATTGGGAACCCCGGTGCCCATCCTAGAGAGAACATCCGGGCATCTGTACCAACGGGACAATAATTTGTATTGGGTCTCGAGCGCCCTTACACTAGGGGAGCATGCGTGTGCCAGGGAGAATATCTTTTCCCATTTGGTTTCACAGACCTCCCCACCTAATTCGCGGTCCCAGGTGACAGTGAAGTGGGGTAGTTTGCTGCTAGTGTCATCTAAGAGGAGGTTGTGAAGTATGGAGATCGTATGGGGGAGGGGAGATGTTAGTACAGAGATGCTCAAAGGGTGTAAGGGGCTTAGATAGATTACTGGAGGGGCCCATGGATTGGAGGTAGTGGCGGACCTGCAGGTAGCGCCAATATTCAGCATCAGGTAAGTTCCAGTCCGCCTGAACTTTAGCAAAGGGCAATATCCGTCCTCCTCTCACCAGCTGACCGACCCGGAAGAGGCCACCATTTAACCAACATCTATAGGCCTTGAGATCTAGTCCAGGGGGGAAGCAGCTGTGTGCCAGAAAGGACATATACGAAGAGGACTTAGATGAAATAGAGGGGAATTTCCGCACGGATTTCCAGGCACTCAGGGTGGGCCCTATAGTGGGGTGTTCCAAACTTGGAGGGGACAGGAGCCACGGGGCCAGATAGACCGGTATTGGCATCTCTTGTTGTTCAATCTGGACCCACTGTTTCAGCGTATCCCTCCTTGTCCACTCAAGATCTCTAGACAGCAGGCAAGCCTGATAGTACCCCTGAATATTGGGGAGTCTATGGCCCCCCCTGGACGTTGTTCTGTGCAATATGTCTAGTCTCAGGCGTGGTCGTTTACCTCCCCATACAAAGTCCCGGACTATAGTCTGAACGTCCCGGAACCAACCCGGGGGAATCTTGATGGGCAGAGTCTGTAGGAGGTACAGGATTCTAGGAAAGAAGTTCATTTTTAGGACTCCCAGTCTCCCAAACCAAGAAAAGGGCCGAGCTCGCCACGAGTGCAGGTCGTTTCGCAGTTTAGTCAAGAGAGGGGTAAAGTTGGCCTCAAATAATCGTGCAGGGTTTCTGGTGATGGCTACACCAAGGTATTTCAGTTGGGGGTCGTGCCAGGTGAAGGGGAAGGCAGATTTAAGTCCAGAAAGCAAGCATTTGGGGAGGAGTAGTGATGTTGAGGGCAATTGACTTCGAGTAGTTAACCTTGAAATTAGAGAGGTCTCCAAACAGGCGGAACTCTTCTAACAAGTTGGGGAGAGAAGTGATCGGGGAAGTTAGAGTGGCTAGAAGGTCATCGGCAAAAAGGACCAGTTTATATTCCCGATCTTGAAGGGTATAGCCGGAAATATCTGGGTTCAATCTAATAGAGAGGGCTAAAGCTTCCATACACAAAATAAATATCAGTGGTGATAGAGGGCAGCCCTGTCGGGTGCCGTTCTTAATGGCAAAGGGGCTGGAGAGGGAGCCGTTAACTCTGACTTTGGCTGATGGGTTGTGGTAAAGGGATAGAATGCGTTGATAGAAGATAGGGCCTAGTCCCATGTGTTGTAACACACTGGACATGAAGCTCCAGTCAATCCTATCAAATGCTTTTTCAGCATCGGTGGATAATAGAATGGCAGGAGTCTCCGTCTTGGATATCTGGTGGATGAGGGCAAGGACTTTGGAAGTATTGTCTCGAGCCTCGCGGCCCGGGACAAACCCCACCTGGTCACTGTGAATGACGGCCGGGAGGAAGGTCTTCAATCTATTAGCCAGAAGTTTGGCAAACAGTTTGACATCCGAGTTGAGGAGTGAGATAGGGCGATAGCTGGGGCAGAGAGAGGGGTCCTTGCCCTCCTTAGGTATCACTGTGATGTGAGCTTCTAAGGACTGTTTAGAGAAGGGGGTCCGGTCAGAAATAGAGTTAAAGGCCTCCAGGAGTAGAGGGAGTAGTTTATTCTTAAAGGCCTTGTAATAAACAATGGTGAAGCCATCTGGACCAGGACTCTTCCCAGCAGGGGAGGATTTTCAAGCCTCTTCCAGTTCAGGCATAGTGAAAGGCTCCTCTAGGTCCTCTATGTCTAATGGGGAAAGTTTTTTGGGAACCCAATCTTAGTGAGGTAATCACCAACTGCACATTGCTTCTCTGTAACGCTGGAAAAGCATCCCGCCGAGGGGAGGTAGTATAGGGAGGAGTAATAAGAGCAAAATGCCTCAGCGATTTTGTCAGTTTCATGGAGAGCTCCCCCCCCCCCCCATCCCTAATAGAGGGTATAAAGGAAATGGCCCTCTGTTCGCGCAGCGCTCGGGCCAGCATTTTGCCGGGTTTGTTGCCCCACTTATAAAATCTACTACGGCATTTCCTATAGGAGAATTTTATCTTGTCAAGGAGGATCTTATTTAGTGCTAAACGGGCAGCAATAAGTTCAGCATAGATATCGGGGGAGTGGGATGTTTTATGGGATGTTTCTAGGGATTGTATCTTCTGCAGAAGACTTTCAATCTGTCCCGCTCTCTGCTTCTTTAGGAATGAGCCCAATTGAATACACTTCCCCCTCAGCACGCATTTATGTGCTTCCCAGATCGTAGGTTTGGAGACATCCGGGGTATCATTACATGCTATATATCCCGTGATAGCCTCTTCGAGTTGGGACCTGCAATAGGGATCATTTAGCAGGGACTCGTTAAAGCACCATGATGGGTTGTATGAGGGAGGAGGTCCCAGGGATAGGTGCATTGTAATGGGGGCATGGTCTGACCAGGTCGTAGGACCTATCTTGGCCTCTTGGACGATTTGGAGATATCTGTGGTCTAGCAATAGATAGTCCATTCTAGAGTAGGACTGGTGGGGGGGGGGGGAGAAGTGGGTATAGTCCCTCTCTGAGGGGTGTAGGGTACGCCATACGTTGGACAGCTGGTGAGTGTGGAGCAATCTCCTTACCCTGCGAGATGTCCGTTCGGGATGGGAGGGTCCAGAGGAGGCATCCAGGCGAGGGTCAAGAGCCCAGTTCAGGTCTCCTCCAATTACCAGGATCCCATCCCGGAGAGATGATATCTTGTCGAGCATCTTCTCAAGAAAGGCAGGTTGGCCCTGGTTGGGAGCATAAATATTGACAATGGTTAAAGCGGAGTTAGCTAGTTTACAATTAACTACCCTCCTCCAACGTATGGGCTACTAGGTATGACACAGGTAAATGTTTAGCAAAAAGAATTGCCACTCCTTTAGACTTAGAGTGTGGGTAGTTACTATAGAAGGCAGTAGGAAAGAGGTAATTGCTAAGTTTGGGCGCCATCTCAGAGTTACGGAAGTGCGTCTCTTGCACCAAGACTACATCAGCTCTCTCAGCGTGGAAGGAGCGAAGGGCCTGGGATCTTTTTTTCTGGGATATTTAGCCCTCTAGCATTGATGGAAAGTATCTTCAGAGAGGTAGCCATACGGGAGGTAGAAGATAGTTTGAAATACTGGTAGAGCCCCGGAGGGGGGGAAAGGAAGAGGGAAACTGAAATAAGGATTAGAAACAGCAGAGGAAAAAACAACAACAACAACAATAATCACTTCAGTAATCTCTAAACATTTCAAGCTTTTGGTAATTAGTACGAGAGCAAGAAATAACCGCATCCGGACAAAAAGAGGGACTACCAGAGTACCCATGTCACGGAGAAAAAGGTTGCGGCGGGGGGCAACCTAGGGGGCAGTGTCTTCGTCAACCTAAGAAAGCAAAACTTAAACAAGGTATAATATATATAAGAAATCACAGTGCGGGTTGTTAGGAGGTATAAGAGGTGTAACTCAGTCAACCACAGTAAAGGAAACCAACAATATCAGAAAACTTTGAAAAACCTTTTGAGAGGGTAGGGGCAGAAGGGGTAACCCTCATAGTGTCACGGAGGGGCAGATGCATGGGAGGAGTTAGCTCCTCTAGGTTTTTTCTTGGAGTTCTCCACTTGTTCCCAGTGAGGTCTCCTCGGAAGGCTAGTTGGCGGCATGGAGGGGAGGGAAAAGGCCTGCCAGTCCGGCAGTTGTATGGAGTCCAGGCCGAGTGTGGAGCAAAAATCTGGGAGGTCTGGTGGATCTTTGATGGTGATAATACAGCCGTTGTGCGAGACCTGAAGAGACAGCGGGAACCCCCACCTGTATTTAATGCCCTTTAGGCGACGTGCTTCCGTGAGGGGCTTCAGCATCCTGCGTTGTTGGAGTGTGCGCCATGAGAGGTCCTGGTATATCTGCAGACGGGCATCCCCGAACTCCTCTCAAAAAGAGGAGATTCTCCGTAGGGTTCGCGGTCTGGAGGGAGTGAAGTAGTGTACCCGACATATGACGTCTCTGGGGCGGTCTGTTGCCAGTCCTCTTGGGCGTAAGGCTCGGTGAGCCCGATCAAATTCTATAGTCATTAGGGTCTAAGTTCAGGATTTCCCCAAAGATTTTGTTAAGTGCGTCCATGAGGCCTGAGGGGGGGATGTCTTCCGGGAGGCCGCGTACTCGCAGATTATTTCTGCGTCCTCTGTTATCCAGGTCATCTAGTTTATTTTGCGTTGCCTGCATGTCTAGGGACTGTTGGGCAAGCGACTCACGCAGGCTGGACAGGTGGGAGTGCACAGCATCTCTGTCATCTTCTAGTGTAGCCACCCGTGAGCCTAGGTGAGATACGTCGGCTTGCACAAGGGCAATTTGAGACTGCATAGATTCATGAAGGCGTGTCTCTAGGGCTTGCATATCTTGTTTGGATGGCAACGATTTAACATGGGAGAGGATCTCTGTTATCTCACCTCTGAGCTGTGACGGGGAGTTGAGTGAGGCCTCGGATGTGGGAGCAACCGCCATGATGGGGGTGGTGCTGATGTCTTCACCAGAGGGGACCCCAGGGGTGTCCGCAGACTGTAGGAATTATAGGTAGGAGCGTAAGTTCTGTTGATAGGTGTTGTCGCGTGGTTTCTGGGGGGTCTTACTCTGGGAGCCTTTCCCTCTCTTGCCCATTTAGAAAAAAGAAAAGCTAGCAAGCAGTTACATGCAGATAGCGCACAGTGTAGGTAGGAAGACGAAGGTCACATTCCCCTGTTAGTGGGACGGCATGGCAGGGGAGGGGCGCTCACATTAGGCCCAGATGCTGAGTAAGTGGAACCACAATACCGCACATCCAAGAGGCGGCAGGGGGTAGCCCGGAGGCCCCGTCACTGATGATCCGAGGTATGGGGCTGTCGGGAGTTACTACGTATGTGTATTGTGTCTCCAGAAGTTCAGAAGATGCGCAGTGGGCCGGGAGGGGGAGCAAAGGATAGCGTTTTTATGGGGGGTGTTGCGGTTTATAGAGCCCCCCGCAGTCACAGGCGGGAGAGTCAGCAGAGGCAGGGCGCCGACCCCTAAGATGTAGTCCATTCAGGGTCTCCCGGGGCAGAAGGAAGCAGGTCTTCACATAGGAGATACAGAGGGGATCCGGTGTGTGCCTTATGATGAGAGGGTGCCCCTGTATAGGCTGTTGGGGGGTCACTTCCGGTTCTCAGTGAGCTCTGAACCTCTTAGCACAGGGGTGGGGGTGGATGGGATAACCCCAAGGGCTGCTACTTATGTGGAGAGGAGAGCTTTGGCTGTGGTGTAGGGGAGGGCAGGGATAGTATGCAGCCTCTCCGGCTGCTCTACTCACAGGCTGTGTATAAGGACCTCCTCTGTCTGTGTGGTCCAAGATGGCCGCCGCTGGAGAGGAATGCCCGGCCAGTCCGGCTTCTCGCCTGTCTCCTGGGGCCCCTAGGCAGGTCAGCAGCGTCAGGGGAGGTAGGGACGCCTCCTGGCCACCACCCCTGCCGGAATCTGTGCGCCGCGTCCCGTCAGCAGCCGCGATGCGGCTATGGAGCTCCGCCGGCGGGTGCCGGCAGCTACTAGAGGCCGCGGCTTCAGCAGAGGCTAGGCCGCAAACCGCCGAACGGGATTTCTCCCGTCCCCAGCTCTGCGGCACTCTCTCCTCCGATTCGGAGTGTGTCCTAGGGGTGTCCAGGCCCCCCCAGCCGGTCAGGCGGCAGCAGAGTGGCCCCAAAGAGCCTTTTTTGGGGGGGGCTAAGTGCAGGAGCGCTGAAGGTTTGCGTCCTGCTCCCTGCACAGCCAGGCCACCAAATAATAGTTTTATAATGTGATGCCTCAAAGTAGCCAGGCTACACCAACCCAGGGGAGCCGGTCCCTGAACTCATCCCTATAAATGAGAAACCGTATACATTTATTCAGGGCTTACCATCATAGTGCCTTTCCCAGCATGAAAATGCTAGAGGCCCATACTAATTAAAAACATCCCATGGCAGGCGGGAGGGGTGCCAATCCAAACTGCATGTTATTATGGCAGGAAAGCCTTGCTTGTTTATGCTTAAATTCAAAAGAAGTGCAAGGGAATACAGGGAAAATGGATAATACAGGGAAATGTGCATAGCTGCACATTGCAAACCGCTTATTAAATCTGACCCATAAGCTGTGTCTTTAATATTCAGCTGCTATTATTCAACCTGTTTTTCTATCTTGTAGACGCTTACTAACTCAGTTGGATGTTGCTAAAAACCAAAAAAATCCAGAAGGAAAAAGCTCCGTAAAAGGATCTGCCCAAGACAATGGTGGATTGGTAACCTATGAGTTACATTGCCGTCCTGAACAAAACAAGTTTTCCCAAGCTTCAAAGGTGCTGTGACATGTGTGGGGCTAGTATTATTGGTGCTGGGATGTGTGTGTGTGTGTGTGTGTGTGTGTGTTGCTAGTATTATTGACAATAAATATGTGCTAGTAGTGTTGTGTTCTGTCACAAACATGCCAATGCTTTTCTTTTTCTTGTGTAACAGTTGGTAGAGCTTGAGAAGAGACTGGGTGAATTGGAGGCTGCAGTGCGCTGTGATCAGGACACACAGGCAGGTTTATTGGCTACCTAAGCCATATGTAATAATTAAGAAAATAATGAAATTAATAATATAAACTATATATTTTACAAGATTAACTTCCATCCTTCCATTTCTTGTTGCAGAATCCTCTCACTGTTGGATTACAGGGATCTAATTTAATGGTAAGATGTGAGTGGAAGTATACCTCCAATAAGGAAATATAATAGTGAATATGATCAAACAGATTAGGAGTGGTTGTATGTCTCAGCATAGACACCAGACGTGTCATTCCAGAAAACTTATGGGACTTACAATTAACAGGTTAGCAAAAGTCTGGAGCCTAATACAATTAAAAGTTACTTAAGTGGAGTGAAGAAAAACAAAGAACCAAGGGGCCGATCTGCGCCTGTGCAACCCCCCTCTGCGAACGCCTTCGGCGAGTATGACACTCACTGAGGTTTCGCATTGAGAGGAACGGGGCGGGCAGGGGGCTGGAGCAGGGGACGTCCCATAAAAACGCTGAGTGTTCCCCTTAGTCATACATAGGCATGGTGATGCCTGCTCGGGGTAGGCAGCTGACTTCGCTGAATTGGGGGCGAGAGCGAAAGTCATGTGATCTGCGTACATCTGAAAAGTAAGTATGGACTCGCTTTTCAGAGCAAAGGCTGCAGAAATCATTCAGTGGTCAGCAACAATTAAATTATTTATCCTCCTTTTGGCCGCATGTGAGGGGATGGGTTCACGTACACCTACCCTCGCATGCTAGCGGAGGGGGGGGGGGGGGGGGCAGGCAAGTGTTTTGTCAGATGGCATTTACCATTTACCTGTTTGTTATATAGAGGGAATTGTCGTTTGGGAATACCCAAAATTTGGGAATTAAATAACTATTTTAGACACAAACTGTCTAATGAAGTGGGCAATGGATGAGCCTTTTCTTAGAATGCGCACGGATGAGCCTTTTCTTAGAATGCGCACGGATGAGCCTTTTCTTAGAATGCGCACGGATGAGCCTTGGGTTAACGCTATCCTTACAACGTTTCTACAGATTGTCCTTCCTTGGACTACTTTTGGTGTGTAATGACCATTGCATACTGGGAACACCCCACAAGAACTGCCCTTTTGGCTGTGGTCTGACATCTAACCAACACAGTTTGGCCCTTATCAAAGTCTCTTAAATCCTTTATGCTTTCTAAGTGTTCCTGTGATAAACCTCAAGAACGAAGTCTAAACTTGCAGCTTACTATATACCACCCATTGACAGGTGCCATTGTAATAAGTTAATCAATATTATTAGCTTAACCCACCAGTGGTTTTAATGGCTGATTTGGTGTGTATAAAAGGTTATTTTTCATATATTCATTTGACTTGTGTAATACAATTAGAGAGAGACTTTCAATCCTGAATTCTGTTTTTGTAGGACACAGTGGAACTCCTACAGGCTAAAGTGAACATGTTGGATGTGGCATCGCTGGACCAGGTGGAAGCCAGACTACAGGTGCAGCGTACTTTATGGCTCTTGCTCTTCTTCATATAGTCACTTTGCTTACACCTGCTAGGAAAGGATACTAAAATAGTCTTATGGAAGGATCAGCATTTTACAAATAAATTATCAGGATGTCTATGAAGATTGGTGCAGATCTCAGTGTGTATTAAAGCACTGTTTTTATTGCATCCCATCAATGGCTGCTTTTATTGTGGTTTTCACTTTATTTATTAACAGTTTCTTATATAGCGCACACATATTCTGCAGCGCTTTTACAGAGAATATTTGACCATTCACATCAGTCCCTGCCCCAGTAATGTCTGTGTGTATATGTGGTCGGGAATATAGATTGTAATTCCCAGCATTAAATACTTTTTATGCAAGTCTTGGTCTCTATAAATGCTTATATATTGTAACAGATGCTCATGGAAGTGCACTGGGATTTGTTTGCTGCAGATAGCTGAACACTGGGTGATGTTCTGTATTCTGGACTCCTATGCAAATTTGTCTACAGTGTTTTTGCTTCAATTAAAAATGTTTTTTTTTTTTGTATTATTGTAATTGTAACTCTGGGCAGGATCACAGCTTCTGCAGTTCACAGAGTTCCCATTAATGTCCCCAGTGATTTTGCTTTAATATCACTGTAACGTCTAAATGAAGGCTGACATGTCGTTTTGTTTTGTAGAGTGTCCTGGGTAAGATGAATGAAATAGCAAAGCACAAGGCGGCCATTGAAGATGCAGACACGGAAAGCAAGGTATTATTTCTTGGTGTCCTTTACATTGGGTGGTGGGGTCTGGGCTAGCATGTAGTAACATGTCTGGCGGTGGGTTACAGATTGCAGCCAGGCATTGCTTTCCTGTATCTCTCACAAACAGAATGCCGGTGCCCCATACAAACATTACTAATTCGATTGATAATACATTTGCAATATATTTTGCATTTAAGTAGGTTTTTCATAATCTTGGCCAAAGTTATGGGATCATCCATCACATCCAGGTAGCCTCATCAGGCAAGGCCCTTACAAGGGTTAAAGTCTTAAAGGTGCCCACACACTAGAACAACTTTTATCTATTTATCGATGCGCAGATTTTTTTGCTAAATCTTCTGATCTTACGTGCTGCATGAAAGATCAGAAGATTTCGCAAAAGATCCATAGGAACGCACATGGGATCTTCGAGAAGTCTTTGGTGAAGATGTGCGCTTGTCTGACATCAGATTTCAAGGCGAATTTATGTGCACATGTTAAGATCGCAGATCTTCCTAGTGTGTGGGCACCTTAAGCCAGCCCAACCAAACCACCCCAATGCAGCACACTAGTGAGAGATAGCAAGTCAAGTGTTAGAAAGTGAAGCAGCTACTTTGTGTCAGGGGTGAAAAATTAATGGAAAATCCTGTTGTGGCTTAGCTGAAAATTACAGCACTGCCAAAGTCCAGTAAAGGAGTTTCCTCTAATCACACATATTAGTTCAGTTAAATAGAAAGTTATTTGGTCAATTTTTCTAGTTAAATGGGGTCATATTGCAAGTAAGCGATGTGATGCTATTAGGGGAGACTGCAGATTCATTTAATATTCAACATTTGTATATCTGTGTGTGACTGACTCTGTGTATTATAAATGGAACTTGGATCCAAATGCAGATTTTGGAGAGGTTGCCCAATTTGTCAAAGCAGCAATCATTCACACTGAAAAACCAGGTTGATTTTTTTTCCATGTAAATGATTGCTGCTTTCAAAAAAAGTGGAAACTCTCACACCCTATTTCATTTGGGCCTTGGTGTTGCAAAACAGTGCAGCCCACTTCATTGTGGCATTTTGAATACAGATTCATTGCACACATACAAGTGTTGCTTATCTAGTTAATCAGCATCCCAGTCACATCATATTTAACCCTTTTTACAACAAAATAAATAACCTGGGTTTTTGCCTTGCCTGACTGCAGCAATAATGTATAAATACACATCTGTGCACATACACATACACCATGGTTATTTTATTTTCCAGATGCCATTTAACTTTATTTTTTTGCATGTGCGTACAAGAAAAAACATTGGCGAACATACACACTTCACACCGCTAAAGCTTTAGTGGGAATTTTGACCAAGACCTACTGTAGTGCTAAGAGGCAGGAATGCTAACCATTACACCCACAGCGCTGCAACAATGTAGTCTTTTCTTTTTAAAACCATGTTATGTTTAAATATTTAGAATTTGTTTATTTTCCTGGTGGATTTTGAATGTACAGACATTTGGCAACTATGGCATTACGTTAGAGATTTGATCAACCTGATTTCCTTCCAGGTGCATCAACTCTATGACGTTGTTCAGAAGTGGGATTCTATGTCTGGCACGCTGCCTCAAGTTGTTCAGAGACTGGTGGCATTAAAACAGCTTCATGAGCAAGGTAATGATCTGCCAGAGAAGGACTGCTTTGCACCCAGTCTTATATTGGTTTACTCCATAAGGAGCATGGTGTGTATCCGCACAACCGCATGAATCAGTTTATTACAAGATAAAGGGGTTTATTATAGTTCATTCTTTCTGACAAAATCCTTCTTAGATGGACAAAACCATGTGCACTGCAGGGGGGCAGATGTAACATGTGCAGAGAGAATTAGATTTGGGTGAGTTTTTTTGTTTCTGTGCAGGGAAAATACTGACTGCATGATTTTACACTGCAATATAGATCTCACTTTGAAGAAAAACCCCACCCAAATCTAATTCTCTCTGCACAAGTTACATCTGCCCCACCCGCAGTGGACATGGTTTTGTCCATCTAAGAAGGATTTTGTCAGAAAGCATGAACTAGAATAACCCCCAAAGAGACCCCGGATTTTCAAATCAGTAGTAGGGGTGCTGTTCCCATCAATCTAGTATAGACAAGTTTTACGAATAAGAGAAAGGGGACTGTGCAGGGGAACGCACTAGTATCGAGTTAGGGAATATTAAAAGAACACTAATTAAAGTTATATTTTAACTCGTTACTAGTGCGCTCCCCTGAACAGTCCCTTTTCTACTTTTCGTAAAACTTGCACCCAGTCTGCAATTTTGTAGGCTGGATGTGTTTTGTAGTAAACTTTGCTTGGGTTTAGTTAGCAGTTATAACAAGCATTTACTAAGGATACAGTTGGCACTTACTGTAAACCATTTCCACAACATCCAGCCTATTCTGTACTAAACATCTAAACCCTATATTTAAGATCTTAAAGTATCTTGCATATAATTTTATTGGAGAAAATCAGCAAAAAGTCTAGATCAGTTCTGCCAAATTCGGAGGATATGCCAAGCAGGTCTGGTCACTAGTTTTTACTGACATTTATAATTAATTATTTATTTTATGATGAACATGAGGGTAACAATAAGTAGGCAGAACACATTAATATAAAAAGAATAGCATGACACTATTGTAAGAAAATGGTTATAAGCAATATTATTGCCAGGATCATCTCACGTACAGCTAATCCTATATTGCTGTACTGACAGTCCACTAATGTATAACAAATCTCTAATTCTAATCCCAAACTACAATGGAAAACATTTCTCCATCCTAACGCAATATCTTGATTCCTAATTGCACGTACACTGAGGGACTTGCTAATGTGTGAACCCTTTGGTACAGAGTTGGAAAGAGTGTAATCTCTGATGCACCATTTCTAAGCTGCTATGACTTCCATTATCCTGCTGCTTTTAGAATGCTTTCTGGATTTTTTTTTTTATATCTTTGTGTGTATATACAGCTTAATTGTGTGTGTGTGTATATGTGTATATATATATATATATATATATATATATATATATATATATATATATATATATATATATATATATATATATATATATATATATATATATATATATATATATATATATATATATATATATATATATATATATATATATATATTGATCTCTAGAACTAAATAATTTGAAGGTACTGCCATACATTGCTGCCTGCTGCACACCATGTCTATATTTGGTAAGCCGCAGTTATTATATTCTATGCATTGAATTTTGTTTTGGAGTAATTTCGGTAATCGTAAGTAGCCACAGGAAAGGGGGTGTTTAGGTGCATCACAAAGTAATAAAAGTGTTTTTAACAATTGTGTGGAAAAAAAAAAAGAAACAATCTACGGCAGGGGACTCCTATTTTAAGGATCTTTAGGGGCAGAGTTACCCTTTAACCCTTTCATGCTCAATGGGCCTGATTCATAGATGTATGCAGTAGCACAGCCAGTAAGTCTTTATATGGTGAAATGCTGTCTGTCACCATTCCCTTCCCTGCCATTCTAAAAAAAAAAAGCATGCTATGGCTTAGGGGGCATATGGACTATTGCTGCAGACAGAGATC
Source organism: Crinia signifera (assembly GCF_055691185.1). Lineage (NCBI taxonomy): Eukaryota > Metazoa > Chordata > Amphibia > Anura > Myobatrachidae > Crinia > Crinia signifera. The sequence goes on along the minus strand of NC_139218.1, from coordinate 328,932,281 downwards.
TACACATGTGCAGTACAGATCCTCCCCAAGGATAGATTTAAGAACATTGGAAATATTCGTATTTCATTGTAAAAGTACTATGGAACATAAGCTTCATAGTAAAGTATAGTTATTACCGTGCACCATTCTTTACTTTCACTCTATCACAGGCCTGTCACTTTAAATAGCTGACAGCACTGTAAGCATAGAGCTCAGCAGCTCTATGTAGTCTGGAGTCTATAATACAGGCAAGGTGCAGCGCCCTGCGAAAAGATCTTAACGGGAACACAAGATTGCACAAAATGTTCTACACTGGGAAAAAAACAAGAGACAATCCATATGGTAGGAGGAGCTTTACGAAACACCATTATAAATTCCAGAGTGACAGCCAGGCTATAGAGTTACTTGTCACCAAGAAACCATTTGCACATGCATATTTATTGTATGAACAAAGAGAACTACTGACACCCCCCCCCTTTTCGTCCACTCCATTAACTAGTTAAGCAATTTGACATTTCCAGTTTGCTTAATTAGTCCATAATTACTCACCTTCTGAAGCCTTGTCACTGACCCTCACTAGCAATGTCTTTCGCTGGCCCCCGGCATGTAGGGCCTATTTGGATGTCGTTGATGACGTGCGGGTTGTGTAACTACATAGCTGGTATACACTAGACAATGTGTCTGATATGTCTGCTCGATCCGCTGGATTGAATGACACATCGTCTAGTGCAGGACTGGGCAACCTGTGACTCCCTCCAGCTCTTTTAGCATTCCCTAATAGCAAAACTGTGGTATGGCATGCTGGTGCTTTTAGTTTCGCAATAGCTGGACAGCCACAGGTTGCCCCTGCCTGGTCTATTGTGTACTCAGCTTTACACTGTGCACGTTGTATATTATGTCCTTTCATTGTAACCCAGGAATTCCCTAAATATCAAATACATTCCTAAACCATCCTCCACACTGTGAGAAGGAAACTGCTGTGGAACTACACATGCCAGCATGCCCAGCAGCAATACATGCTGTAATGTGTACTTCCACAGCATCTGGCGTGCCACGGGCTGCCTACCACTGGTGTGAAAGATGGTAGCCTATCCCTTCTTTACACCATTGTTGTCAAACTCTATTCTCATGGGACATTTACCAATACACCACCCCAGTCCTCACCCTCACCATAAGTGGGGATACACCATATATTAGAGTTTTACTGCATCCCAAATATGCCTTATTCCTGCCATATATATTATGATAAAATAAAATGAATGCATCTTCTCATGAATCAGAATAGGATGTTTATGTAGGAACGCCAATGCAATCTAGTATTAAACTGGCAATAATTGTATAGGGTAAATTTGTGGCGCTGAATTTAGGGCCTCATTGGCCTGGAGCTGAAACTGTTCAAGGTTCCATTCTAAGAAATGGAGGAGATTAGGCCAATGGCATGTAGGCATATAGCGCCCATACACTACCACTCAAAAACTGTATATACGTTTTTGAGTGGAAAATAAATTCAATGTTAATACTAATGATTTTTGGGCAACCATGTGGCTAGCTGGTGATCCTCATGCTGTCATGATGATGGGCCTATTTTTATGTGGTGCCTGGAGCTACAGCTATGTACACTCCATTTTTAATCTGGTGCTGCATTTGTTAATCTTAAGACACTGACAGATCTTCTGCCCCATGCACACTACACGGCCGTGGCCGATATTGTCCGTACACACTGAACCGTATCGGCGCTGAATATGTGGGTCGTTTGGCTATATTACGGAATTGACCTGCATGTTCAGTAGATATCACTCACTTAACAACGCACGTGCGCACGCATCGTTAACAATATCGTCTAGTACACACTAGACGATATTGTGAAAAATAGCACTTTTTTTTTCTGAGTGATATTGATAAGAATATCACCTAGTCCTAGTGTATACGTGGCTTTCACACACCTTGTTAGGCTCAGGTAGTGGGTACATTCTGAACATTTTGATATGGTATCATATATAATAGAGGTTCTTCTGATTTTCAGCCATGCAGTTTGGACAGCTGCTCACCCATCTGGACACTACCCAGCAGATGATTGCCAATTCCCTGAAGGACAACACCAGCGCTCTAGCTATGGTATGTACTACCTTGTGACCTATCTTCCTCCATTGGTTACAGTGGCAGAGCAGATTCGCCATTTGTCTGTTTGATTTAAAGGAAAAAGCAGCTATTGAAGCCTCAGGAAGCTTCTACGTGTATCTAAAAATATCCGCAAGGAAAGTACAATTGATTGCTTGGAAACTCTTCTGCTTATCTGATCTATTATATATAAAGGGCACATGTATACTGAGCTTCTTAGTGTATATGTGACATGGCACAACCATGGCTGTTTGTTAAATGGGATAAAATGAATGACACCTGTAGTAAATTAAACTGTACATATTTATGCCTAAAGTACAAAATATTAAACAAAGTATACAATATCTGGGTAATAAGTTGTTTCCAGAACAGCCAATCCTAATCGTACAGCTACCAGGCAATGGGGTATATTCAATGGTGCCGGTGAGCAGTGCCGATAGCTCGCCATCAGAGTATTTTCAATGGCATCCCCTCCACTCACCGTTTCCATTTTGCTGGTTCTTTTCAGCGAGGTGAAAACGGCGATTGCGCTGGTCAAAAGAGCGGGGCTCGCTGCATTTATGGCGGACTTCGCCGTTCTGGGAAATCGGGATGGCGAGGATTTCCCTGAACATTGAATACAGCGAGGGGGTTCGACGGCAAGAATGGCTTGCCGAAAACAAGCCATCCTCACCGCACAAACCCCCTTGCGGGCAGCATTGAATACCGCCCATAGCGTGATGGCAAACACTAAACAATCTACCAGCAGCTGAGTGAGGCCAGTACAGTTGATGGCAGAATGGATGAAAACCAATACATAAACAGAACGCACAGATGGAGAGCAGACGGTATCCGCATCCATGTTGTTCATCAATGGTGTATAGAGGTCGCGTCTGTGTAGGAAACACGCTGATCCCTTATGCTGATAGGCATGCTGCTACAACTGTAATTGCTGTTGCCTGCCGATTCCCAGCTTCCCATAGTGTACCAGCACAGCAGTTTCTTATTCCACAACTGTGTCCTATAAAGGCTAGGGATTAGGCAGATGCTGTGTATTCTGTCTTCCAGTTTGTAATAACTTTGTATTCCCTTCCTTCATTGCTGTACACCTCGGGTATATAGTGAGGGGAAAATGAATGAAAATAAGACACTGGTTGACTGAATTTCCTTGGTATCTGCCTAGCTCCTTCCTCACAGTGTTACTAGACCCCTCAAGCTGTTACATACTAGCTCTGGCATATGATGTGTAGGAGAAGCTTGTCTGCCAAGCCTCTCACTCTTTCACACTTTCTCATTTCCACCACAGAAAGCATACCGGTAAAAGAAGTGCTTTGATTTTTTTTTTTTTTTTTTTATTGAAAAAACTTTATGCAGAATTTGTGCACTTTTTATATGCAGCTTATTTTTTTTATACCAAGCCGTATTTAGAAACTACCACATTGCAATATGCTGCATAGCGCTGTTCACCTTTTTATCATTTTGGATCTCCCTTATATGTTGGTGGTTATGTCCTCCTTGAACTAGCAGCTTTTAGGTAGTGTTGTTCTGGTCTATTTCTATTAGTTATTGACACACAACATTATTAAACAGCTAAAGTCGACATGGAAATATATTAACCCTTTGAGTGCCAACATTTAAGTGAGAGATGCGCAAAACATTGCAGCACTGCTATATAACTCTCCAGGAAACCTGGTCGCTGAGAAGCTTCCAAATCCATATAAAGCCGCACAGAAATCTTGCCCCTTCCCATTTACTTTGTCTCTGCACACTGGCAGCCTACTTACCCCCTTATGCTAATGAGATACTTTATTGGTGTACACTGAAAATCCCTGTGACTGCATGTTGTAATCCTATTCCTCCACTTCCATCATTAATATCTGGACGTGCACCCTCCCTTTGCTGGGTATAAAAGATAAGTTAAACTAGACGTCTTATCCCCCTCTGCACACTACAACCGAGCAAGGGAGGCTGCTGACATGCCAGTCACACCCAGTTAGAAAGATCACTTGGTCCCTTCCTAGCAATGGGCATCTTATGAAAAGTATGTGTTTTATACAATGGGTTAGTGCATACGCACCAGATAGCTCAATGTGTGTACTGGATGCCTGAGCTGGTGAAGCCATTTCTTCCTTTCACATATTCCCAGTATGTTGAAATCTGCAAGGTTCGTCTGCAACAAGACTTGCATTTGGTACGAATTAGGCCCTTTTAATGCATATGTACATGTATAGTGTTCTCTGTACAACCCCCCCCACACACACACACACACACACACACACACACACACCATATATTCAATTTTATTGTAGGTTTCTTTATTTTGAAAACCAGTCACACATTTTGTGTAACAATAAAATCTGGTATTTCAGTGTTCACTTTCTGTATTCTCTCCTAATGCATCCTCCCGTGTCCCTCGTCTGGCATATCATGTTTAACTTACCAATGCCCATTTCTCTCTACAGGTCCAAAAGGCCATGAAGGAGAATTTAGCTACAGTGGAGGATAACTTTTCTAGTATCGACTCCAGAATAAAGAAGCTGAGCAAATGAGCTGCATTTTGTCCTTACAAGACCCAATCCCCTAAACTGCAAGAAACGAGTTCCTGCAAACGCTGCACTATGAAACTACTCCAAATTCCCCTTTGCTGAAAGGAAGGTTTTACCATTATGTATATATACAGTATATAGTCCTGTTACCAGTCCGTTTTCCCCTCCTCTGCTCTTTCCCCTGAGAATGCTTAGAGTCCTTCTCCTGTACAAACCCATGCACGGGACCCTGCTGCACCTACTGTATCAGGTTCTTTTACTACGGTCCAAGCTCTTGGGAATTATAGCCTTTTTCAAGGTGTTGCGTTTGCATGTTGGTACAGGCAGAACCTGGGGACGAGAAGTCTTTGTATTTTTATTTATATGTGTATGTTTCTGTTCCACCCTCTGGTGCAGATCAGTGTAAATGAGAACAACACACTGAAATGACTATAGTAATGTTGCTGGCTTGAGGGAAGCTGTTCTACACTAATTGTCATATCTAAAAATAAACGTAAGTAAATTATAATGATCTCTTGAAACTTGATAACGGCCTCTTCCTGCTCCTTCTTACATAAAATAATCTTTGTAAAACAACTGTTATATGTGAATTTTATTTATAACACTTAAAATGCAACACCAAAGAACACTATTATTATTATTCACATGTGGGTCGATCCTATTAGGTACGAAGGGTGCGAGTTGCCATTTGGGTGCCGCTTTCATGCATTTAAACGCTGGAAATGGCACCCGATTCAGTCCGATTTTGCACCATTCAATAGGCTGAATTAGCTTAAAATTCCTCGAACCCTTATCGAGTTGCGAGTGCTTTTGAGCGAATTCAGCCCACCGTAAAGTGTGCCCGGTGCTGTGATGATTCGCAGTCGTGAATTATCAACACCCAATAGGATCAACCCCATAGTGTCACACTGTTCCATTGTATGCATATATATGTATTACTAGGAATTAATAGATATTTCGGTAGTTAACAGGAAGCCATCTATATATATCAAAATTGTGTTTTGTTGGGTCAAGAAAAGCTTGTTTGAATGATCTACACATTTAACTCTAAATAACAATCCATCCTGAATTGGGCCCAGAGAATTTGCAATCCGGTCGATTATCAAATGAATCGCAAAATCTGACAACCCTCACATGAACACCAACTTATAGATTTCTGGAGGAAAAAAAAACCCAACTAATGGTTCATATAAAATCTCTGGAAGCCTTCCATCAATCCTTATTGGATGGGGTTGTGTTACTGGAACTTACCGAGGCTAGACCAACACTTTACAAGCTTTTACAGCATAAGTCCAAAGAAGACTTACATAGACTTTGACACAAATACTACCAGTGTGGTGATAAACCGGGTTCTTCAGACCCATTTCTCCCTTGTGAACTTTTCCACAACTCAGAGGATGAATTGACCTCTGAAAGCCCATTTACCATTGAAGAACTCGATTTAACCTGGTCATCCACTCATATTGGGAAGTGTCCAGACCCTGATGTCTTCCCTGTGAGTTATTACATGGCATTTTGTTCTTCATTTATGCCCCAATTTTTAAAGGCTTGTAATGAAATCCCTGCTGCGATACAGTTTTTTCCCCAGTCCTTGGAAGCCCAAATATCTTTAATACCTAAAAAAAAGGTAAAGATCACACCCAATGTTCTAACCATAGATATCCTTGCTCAATAACGATATTAAATTGTATGCCAAAATACTTGATAATGGGTTATGTGAACTTCTCCTGTCCTTAATCCATGGGGATCAATTAGGCTTTGTGAGAGGCGGGGAAGCCCAAGACAACGTCAATAAATGTTTTATCTCTCATTCACCATGCCACTACGGATGATCCTTTTGTCCACAGTCACGGAGAAGGCTTGTAAAGGGTCGATTGGTAATTTATAGAGGGCACTCTTTGTTAGGTCCCTACTGCCTACACCGGATTCTTACGCGATCAACTTTCTTTCTGCTGGGGTTCGGGTAAATGGAGCCTTTTTTTTTAAATTAAAAATGGCGTCCGCTTTCCCCACTCATCTTCGTCTTCTGGATGGAGACACTGGCGAGGGCTATCCGGTCCAATGACAACATTTAAAGGTGTGCAGGTTGGTGTTCACGAGTACAAGTTAGCTCTTTTTGCTGATGATCTTCTGGCTAATGTCTCTGCATGGGTGACCCTCCCTCTCTCCCTGCCCTCATGTATGAGTTGGACAGACTTCGGGGGTTATTCTGGTACCCTCGCAAAGGCAAATTCACTCTCTAATGGAAAAAAACATGTGCACTGCAGGAGGGGCAAATATAACGTGCAGAGAGAGAGTTTAATTTGGGTGGGGTTTGTACAAACCGATATCTATATTGCAGTGTAAAAATAATGCAGTCAGTATTTACCTTTCACAGAAACAATAAAACGCCCATATAACTCTCTGCACATGTTACATCTGCCCCACCTGCAAAGCATATGGTTTTGTCCATTAGAGAGTGAATTTGCCTTGGTGAGTGAACCAGAAAAACCCCTTGGTTTTGGCAAATGTATAGCATTAAACCTTTCTCTATCGTCCATCCTGGTGACACAGCTCAACATTGGGATGTAGTGGGGGCCACAGGAGTCAGCTACTTCCTAAAGAGGCAGGCTCCTCCCCTGCTGCATTCCAGAAATCCTCAGTTCATTTTAGGCGCCCACAGGAGTGGGTGCATATGCTATGGGCTACATGCTGCAACCGTTTTAGTGTTAGCTAGGATTTGTTTTTTTATTAATATTGTCTTAGTGCAGGCTACAGTGGGGAAACTTTACACTGTGAAAATGCAGCAGAGGCTAACCGAAGCATATCCTGTTCAGATTTCTGTGTGTTGGGGTGATAGAGTTGTGCTTTCTCCCATCACAGCACTCTGACCTCACCTGGGGAAGAGACCTGGTCCGGCTCCCTGCTTAGAGGGGGATCATGGGTGATGGACCCCCTGCTAGGGCGCCGCCATTTTAAAAGGACTTACAGGCGAACCTGTTACAGGAGCCCTGCGCAGCAGGGAACTTCCAAGTGATCCCTTATCAAGGGGAGACACTGGGAGGCAGAAGAAACGGCAGATGGGAGCGGCTAAAGGGGGAGGGCACCAAAAGGCTTTCTCTCCTTGCCGATTCAGGGACTTGTTCTCTTCCTCACTGTAGTTTGGTGCCCTTTTCCCCACACTGTGTGGAGCTGAAAGGGAGATTTCTCACTGCAGGCTACTGTGAAAGTTTCTTATGGGCAGTGCTTCTCCAATGACCAATGAGGGTCTATTACAACAGAGGCTGACAGATACTGTAAGTACACTGGTTATATTATTCTGTGCAGTGCCTGACATTTGCACTGTGAGTATTAGTTTATATAGCGCACTTTCTCCAACAGGACTCAATGACAGATGCTGTTGTGAAGGAGGGAGCTACTACCATGTTAATAGACTGTAGGTTTTGCGGTGTCAAATTAACTTCTAAACAGATGGACCAGGGGGATTTGTGCCCTGCATGCTATTCTGTTCCCAGTGGGGCTTAAATAAAGAGGTCTGAGCCGCCTGAACCTGTGTGGGCGGCTGCCCTAGGGAGATCAATGGCTGATTTAGTGCAGGCTCTTAATAGGCAGAGGGCTTGATCTCCGTAGGTCCCCAAGGCTTTTCCCATCCACACAGCCCTCTGTGAGTTCTCCCGCACCCTCACAAGGGTATCCTGCGTTGGTGTAGGCTATGCAACACACTGCACAGGGTGTGCACAAAATGAGTGCCTTTATGGAGCAGTTTATTAAGGTACATACAAAGAGAAAAATTCCCGCACCAGTATCCTCGCTCCCCGGCTGAGTGACGGAGCTCCGGTGCGCGGCTCTGACGCGGACCCGCGGCCTCGTCCCCCCGCTCGGCACACGGATCTTGGAGCGGCTGGCTGGACATGGGGACTCGGCGCCCACCACCTCTACAACCAGCGGAGGGCAGCGGTCCCCCCAGGAGGCCGCGCGGTGGGTGAGTCAGGCTGGTTTTACCGGTCCGCCGTCTGGCGCCAGTCGGGGGGGGCGGGCGGAGGTGCTGGGCACCATCTTGCCCTGTCTCTGTCGCCTGACTGATCCCTGAGAGTACAGCCCCACTGTGTGAGCCCTGTCACACCTCAGCTACTCTATCCTCTGTGCCAGTTAATAGCACTGCTGTTACACTGCTACCCACTACACCTGGCACCTAAAGGGCCCACCCCACGTGCAGTGACTGTGATTCTGCCACTTGCTCCAGCTGACATCTGAAGGGTTGACCTCTGCCACACTGACTCTGGGGCTCTCTGATATTCCCTGTGTTACTTTGCCACAAACTGCATCTGACACCTGAGGGACTGATCTCTCGCACAGTTACTCCTGGGCTTCCTGATATTGCTTATTGGACTCTGTCACCCACCATAGTTGACACTTAACGAGCTAACGTGGGGCCCAGTGACTTTGACCTCTGATATTGCTCCCGCTGGCTCTACCCTTCATCAAGCCTAGCCACCGGAGCGCCCCAGGCGAGGGGGGGTGGGGCGCCCCGGTGCCTACGAGGGGGGGGGGGGGGGTGCTGTGTGATCTGGCGGCGGGGTCCCTGCAGTGATTCGCGCAATACGGCAGCCAGGCGGCGCGGGAAGCGCTGATGGGTTTGAAAACTTGCCACACGCTGATTGGCTGAATCTCAGCCAATCAGCATGCGGAATGTTTTCATACCCAGCAGCGCTTCCCGCGCCGCCTGGCTGCCGGATAGCACGCATCACTGCAGGGACCCCGCCGCCAGATCACACAGTGCCGCAGGTACCCGGCATGGACACCCCTGCAGCCTCCATGCGAGAGGCGAGGGGCGAAGTGCTGCCCTCCAGTGGCTGGCGCCCTAGGCAAATGCCTAGATTTGCCTAGTGGTGGCGCCGGCCCTGCTAGCCACTGGTGACCTGCATCATATTGCAGTGTCTCTACATTTTAACACTACAGCTTCTTGCACCCAAATATACACTCTACCCGGCATTGGGCGGCGCACCCTGCTCACCCCGTCACCCTGAGGCATGGGGAAAACCGGTGCTGCATCCGCCGCCACCAGGCTGGAGAAATATGCCCGGGGCTCCTAGCCTCCTCCCTCAGCGCACTCCTCACAGCTCTCTAACCCCCCCGCCATCCTCTCAGGAGTCCAGTCCACACAACAGATCCTTTTGGCCATCTCGGCATCGAAGCAGAGGGTCATGGACAAAATTGGACAGGTTCAATGCGATATTTCCCTCATACACCATGACATGCAAAAAGTAAGAGAGCGGGTGGGAGAGGCGGAACACCGTATATCTGACCTGGAAGATGCAACTAACCCCCTAAAAACAGCGGTGGCTGACCTCACCACACAAATGGCAGCTGTCAAATCCAAATGATCAAATGTGGAGGGGCGGCTACGCCGTAACAATGTGCGATTTGTTGGCCTGCCGGAGAGGGTGGAGGGCTCCTCCCCCGAGAGATTCCTTGAGAGATGGCTCCTGGAGTTGTTTTGGAGACTTCAGCCAACATTTCACTGTCGAGAGGGCCCACCGTTTGCCCACCGGGGCCCCGCCACCAAGCGCTCCCCCGCGCACCTTCATCGCCCGCTTCTTACATTACAAGGACAGAGATGCAGTTCTTCGTCTGGCTCGTGAACGAGGTCCACTTAAAATCGACAACCAGGTGGTGGCAGCATACCCAGATTTCGCAGCAGACATTCAGAAGAACAGGGCCCAGTTTCTGCAGGTTAAGCGGAAGCTACGTGACCGTCAAGTCCAATATTCTATGCTCTTCCCTGCACGCCTTAGGGTGGTGGCGGATGGCAACACACACTTCTTCAATTCCCCTCAAGAGGCTGAGCAGTGGCTGGATCGCAGACCACGGTGACCGAACTGCTATCCCCTCCGTGAGCATAATGGTTCTACCATACTATAAGTGGGGCATTTGACTCTCCTGCTTTAAATTGTTATTACTACATTTTGGTTTATGCTTCAGATATCATTATCCTTCCCTTAATATAAGTTTTTTGCATAGTTCAGGAATTTTATACTCTAAAGTAGCTTGATGCAAGGAAATAGTTTCTTCTATAGGTGACCTCCGGTCTCTATCCCCCATGGTTTATACAGTTAATTTACTGGTTGGGTAATTTTAGTTTTAGCTGTTAATTGGGATCCAAGTATATCTAATGTTTGGTAGGTATGCCGGGTGGGGTTGGGAGTTGGGGTTTTTTTTTCTTTCTTTTTTCTCTCCTTTTTTTTTTTTCTCTCTCTTGATGATTGTATTATGCTCTTTATTTTCAATTGCAACGCTGCTCAAATGGGTACTGTACTTTATACCTGTAACTACTGTGACCGCAGGATTGGTGGGTGGAATTGTAGTTCTTCACTTACCTGCTGCTGCTTGGGTGATGCTGGGTCAGACAGGGCCTCCTTTGATCCTATACCTCAGTATCTCTCCATAACATTCTGCCCTCTTGGGGCCTACCCTCTCCTCTGCTGCCGTAGTGGCAATTGCCTTTCCCTCCTGCTCCCCCGTGCCTTCCCTATGGTATGTCTTCTCCAATTAATGTAGCGGGGCTCTGCATACTCGGCTGGAATGTTAGGGGTCTTAACGACCGGGTTAAACGCTCACTCGTCCTCTCCGAAATAAAAAAACACGGAGCAGACGTAGCTTGTCTCTCAGGGCCTTATTCTGATCGGTGCGGATATTCCCGAATTCTTTCGGTGTGGGCCGCACGCATCGCTGTGCGGCAGCGTGCGGCCATCGTCCGTAGAAACGCCCACGTGTCCTCCGCATTCGGACGGACTCACTCTGTAAGAACAGGGCGTGTGTACAGACGACATATAAACCATGCGTGTGCGGGGGAAACGTACAGATTCTTGCACGGTCTTCCCGCACAAGCACGGTCTTCCCGCACAAGCACGGTCTTACCGTGTGAGAACGTACGGAAAGCTGTCCGTACGCCCCGATGCGGAGTATTTTCGCAAAATCCAGCACAATTTTGTACTGAGTACACACAGCGATCACATGACCCACTTAGGCTATTAGGCAACCTCCTGCAAAAGGGATTGTTAGCAATTGCAATCAATTAAATGCTCATCTATACTGACCCACATTCCTACTACATTCATGACACACATTAACCCTTACAGCATGTGACCCAAACATACATCTATATACACTATGTACATTTTGCTTATTTTAAACATTTTAAACAACTTTCACATATACTTTAGCATGTTAGAAAAATACACTGACAACTTTCAACTTTAAATAACCATTTATTAATAAACCAATCTCCAAAAAATAAAACATTAATCTTCAGCATCTATTAGCCGGTCCATTTCTTCAAGCATAAGGCGCATCAGGCCTCGCAGTCTTACGAGGGTCCCACGGCGACCCTCCTCTGCTTGGGCAGGCTCATCTGTTGAGGAAATTAAAAATTAAAAATGACTAATGATATTCCTGCATACATTTAACATAGTCAAAACTACATTTGAAACATGCATTCTGAGAGGTGTGTGTGTATATATATATATATATATATATATATATATATATATATATATCTATATCTATATATAACTAGATATATATACACACATATCTACCTATATATATGAGACATACACCTATACATACATGCATACATACTACATAGAAAGCCTGATTTTGGCCCTCTACCCTTTACTCTGTAGAACACCTCACAGTCATACTGCTCCTTCTCCATCCAAACCCACCCATGACTAAGCTCTGAGAAGCATGCCACGCGCAGCCCCAATCACAAATCGGCTAACAAAGTTCAGTGTCTCTTATATGATGGAGCCTGGCAGGGGAGTGACACAACTCTCAGGAATGCTCAGTACATTTGTGCAATCAAGCATGGCTTGGCTGCTGATGGTCTGTTCCAGAAATCATTGTCAGAATGCCAGTTAGGGGAAGCTGCAGCACTAACCCACTCCCATGCTCAAAAGCATTACTAACACCAAATACACACACAATTATGGTGCAAAACATACATGCAGACCGCAGGGGGTGGTTAGCTAGAGGAGGGCCCAGGGGCACTCACCACTTATTACTCCAGTCTAAGCCACGCCTGGCCATACTCCATTTATGCCATACGGAATCTAGTTTACAAAGATCATTCACCAGTAAACTCTACTCACCTATATGAGCCTACACATTGTATGCAACCAGCAGGGACATGTAACCCTTACATGAGCAACTCATCTCTTTCTTCCTGGATACAGATTAACTACACAGGTTCAGTGGCACTTCAATTCGACCTGAAAGCCATCCGCACAACCTGTGTCATTAATATGTGTCCAGGATGAAAGGTATGGTTTGGGCACCCTATCTAACCCCAAAGTGTGTCTGTTGCTACCCAATTTGTTGTTTGCCTTTATAGTATTTTCAAACACATTTGAATCAACAGTGCTACATATCAAATAGTGGATGACAAAAGGAAGATCGAATCTTTATGTATACATACCACTTTCTGCCGCCTGCTCCACCACACAGGCCTACTCATCCTCCCCCTCTTCCTGGGCCTCCTCGGCCACCACGACCTCCTCCTCCTCGGCCACCAGGACCTCCTCCTCGGCCACCACGACCTCCTCCTCGGCTGCCACCTCTGCCTCCACTGGCCACTCAGCCTCCTCCACTCCTTCACTTTCCTGGGCCTCTCCTTCGTCCACGCCCATCGCTGGCTCCGCCTCCTCCTGTGCCTGGCCTGCCTCTGCCTCCTCCCGGGCCTGCCTTGCTCGTGCACGTGCTGTGTTTGGGAAAAACGATAAAAGTGCCAATTAGTGGTAATTTGTATTAAGCCTTATCAACCTATAAATGCAAAGGTTAGAGGTACTGATACTTGTACATGCAAACAGCTCCTCAGTGGCCTTTACAAAACACAGCCTGTAACATGGCAGGTATGCTGTGACATTTGGCCCATTGTAAGCATCACAAGCATTAATCCTCCCCAATAACATATTTTATGACCATTACAGGGTGTCAATCAGGAAGTAGCACTCATATATTGTATGGCATGTTTAAATCATGATCAGGCTGCTGACCTTAGTGGATGAAATAATGTCAGGTAAGCAATCATGTACAAATACTGTTGAAATACTCACATCTAGCAATGCTGGCCCTTATGCTTTCAAGCCTCTCTGGCTCCCTGCGCCGGAGGTCGGACCACCGCCGCTCAAGCTGTGCGATGCTCCGCCGCACTTGGGTGCGGGCGTATATCCGCCGGCGGGCCACCGCATAGGCAGAACGTTTCTGCCTATTTGTAATAAACGGGCCAGCACGGCCCAGCCTGGTCTCCATAACGGAGACCAGTGCCCTCAGTTCGGCTGCAGAGAAGGGTGCTGCTCTGCCATAAGCCGCCATTTTAGGAGTGGCACAAATTTAACAATCATGTGCTGTCATTGGTTGATCAGAGTGATATTTGGTATTAACTTTATTGTTCATTTTTACACTAACAGCGTGTATGCGCCCGAACAGACGGCTAACCCATTGCATCGCACACCCATCCTAAACAGTGTAAAATAAGATGGCAACATATATCTAATCTATAACATTCACCAAACATGGGTATAAGCAACAGGTGAAATAGTGTGCATCTCTAGACACTTACACCTAACTCAACAAGGTACCAAACAGCTAATGTATAATGAAGGCAGACCTTTTCCCAAAATGAGCCCATGCAGCCATGTGTACAATTACCTTCTACTGGGCCATACTACAGAGGTGGAATGAAAAGTAGCTAGCATCTAACCTGAATGTGGAGTGCTTTCACATGTGATTTGGATGCTAGCACTGATTACTTGTGGCTAAGTGGTGGACTGGATTGACATATGGAATGGGTAGTGTCAGTTGTACTACATAGCAAACAAGTGCACAGTACAGAAGTACATTCAAATATACATGTCATGTCTGACCTCAGTTGTATTTGGTCATTGGTGTTGGAATCTGCATTTAGCACATAAATCTGACTTACTGAGTTTGCCAGGTTTTTGGAAATATTTCTCTACACCAAGGGGCGGGACGTATGCGCCGCACGGTTGACGCTGGCGTACGGGACGCGGCCGTACGGAACGCAGGTTGCAGCTGATTAACGCCAATTACAGAAATAGTATTTAAAGTTGACCTAGAAAGGCAAACAGTTGTTGCTAACATGCCAGGCTCAGAGGAAGACCAGGTGGTGCAGAATCTCTTGGCACGCATGGAGGCCAACACCACATATGTACCCCTCAACCCAGAGGACCGAGCTGGCCCATCAACATCAGGCCAATCAGCTGCTGGGCCATCCTCAGCAGAATCCTTGGGAACCCAGCAGGTGGCTTCCCAACAGAGTAGCCAGCCCAGCACTTCAGGTACAGCAACCGGTGCCCGTGGCAGTGCCCGTGGCCGCAGTGGGGCAACACAGGAACCAACAACACGAAACATGGCATTTGAACCGCGGGAGCTTGACATCCTGGTGACCCGGGCACGTGATTTAATTGAGTGTCCTGCGGTGAAGTTGACACACACAAGGAGATGGAAGATCTGGGAGGAGATAACGGCGGAGATTAATGCAGTGGCTCCACAAGTTCGTCAGACGGAGCACGTTAAGAAGAGGCAAGTACATGTGTGTAAAATTTGAGTAGGACAAGTCCAGTAATGTTTACATTCAATATTAGATGGAGTTGGCCAATGGGTGTTCACGTTGCTTGGACGCACAGACATGTAGCCCATGACATTGAATTGATAGTTATTGGAGGGTGACTGTTTTTGTATCTTCTAAGGATTGGTTTGAAAAAAGAATATAAGTACGTTTGGTGTCAGTAGGCACATGTTGTATTATGTTTCAGATTGCAATGGGTGCTACAGCAAACATGAGGAGTTACATGTATTAATATGTACACTTTGATTGCAGGTGGCACGACTTCAAAGGCAACCTCAAGAAGAAATTGACCGAGCGGTGGCAACACAGCCAGACCTCTGGGGCTGGCCCCATGCCTGGCAAGCTGGAGCTCACCCCCCTGAAAGAGATGGCCCAGTGCTGTATAGCAGTGGAGGAGGTCCGGGGGGTGAGCACTATAGACAGCGAGTCCCCAGCGGAAGTGATGGCTTCTACTCTTGAAGGTAATTATTTGCCAGGCCATAAGTAGATGTTTTAAATGTTGCATGGAATGTGTGGTAATTTGAATTTTCTTGTTCAACAGCATCGCCACCGCTTGGTCAAGATTCTCTTGAGGAGGTTGTGGAGTCTGTGCCACCTGGCCCCAGTAGCAGGCCCGTGCAGCAGCTGCCAAGATTGTCTGCGGCTGAATTGTCCATGTGGGGCCGTGTGCTGGATAGTATTGTGCAGCAGGGCGAGTCGGCATTCGAGCGGGTGCGTAGGGCCGAGGAGGTGCTGCAGGGTTTGACCACCAGCCAGCAGAGTATTGCTGAGAGCCTGCAGGCTATGAGTGCCAGCCAGCAAGCTATGGCTGGCAGCCACCAAGCTATTGCTGGTAGCCTGCAGGTGCTGGCTGATCAAGCCCTGCGGCAAAACGACCTCCTCCTCCGCCATAATGAACTTATGGTGGAGCTAGTTAACAGCAATAGGGCCCTAATGTCACCCGCTTCGGGTGCATTACCAACCTCATCACTCCCTGCTGCCAGAGGGGGAAGAAGATCCACCCCCTCACCAGCACGTGCTCCACATGAGCCACCATCTGACTCTGGCCGTGGACGAGGCAGAAGAGCTGCTGCACGTGGCAAGGAGCCTGCCAGGGGCAAACGTGCTCGCAAATGAACTTGTGTCCCCATTAATCTCCTCCGTTATGTCTTCCCAAATCTTCCATTGAGCTGTGTGTGTCAGCATCCTGTGTCCAAATCCGTGCCCAGGGTCACCACTTTTGCCCGCGGTTCAAATGTCATGTTTGGTTCCTCTGTTGCCCTGTTTCAGTGTGCTGTACTTGAAGTGTTGGTGCTGTACTTTTGTTGTGAAGCCACCTGATGTGTTCCCAATGATTCTGCTGTGGCTATTTATTATTTATTATGTAATTTTTGTCCTGGTATGGTACCATTTGTTTTGTTATGTATTTTCAATTATTGCCAAAGTTTGTGTAATAAATGTTATTTTGGCCCCACAAATGTCTGTATTAATTTAGACATGCAGAAGTGGCATGTGTATTAGTATTAATATTATTAAGTTGTGTGCATTATTTGCAGTGTAAAAGTGTGTGACAAGTGCAGCATGTAATGTTCCCTTTAAGCTGCAATGCTTCCAATTGTAGCAGTGAGAAGCGTGGAATTAACAAGTCATGGGTAAAGTATGTGATTGTATTGGGTTCAGGTGACATTGGTTGAGGTGCGTCCGTCCTGATTAGGCGTTCCGATTGCCTAGCGCATGACCGAGTGGTGTCCGCAAAGCAAAAGTAACCTTTTGGACACCGCACATTTCTTCCCGTTTTGTTCGCGTGCATTCGGCGTGCTGTCCGAATGCACGCCTACCAATATATGTGTACTCCCCCGTGTCCGCCCATGTTTCCGCCCAGTTTAGCCCACTTTGAAACTACGCCCCTGTGTCTTTCCGCATGACGCCCATAACACACCCCTATTGCCCGAATGTATGCGGTGCACAGTTCTGTACGGGATTAGTGAGAACAAGTACGGAGACCATGCGTGGCACATGCGCCTAGCGATCGCCACGCATGCGCAGACGGCTAAAAAACGCCATCCGAAAGAATACGGAAAAGTACGCACCGATCAGAATAAGGGCCTCAGAGACTCATCTGATGGGCACCAAGACAATGTCGCTCAAAAAGCCTTGGGTGGGACACATGTTCCACTCCACTTTCTCCAATAATGCCCGAGGGGTAACAATATTGATAATAAAAAAACATTAATTTCCACCTCACCCATCACCAAATTGGCCAATACGGACGATATGTCTTCCTTAGAGCTACAGTTAATCACACTACTATTAACATACTTGCTATATACATACCTCCCCCCTACAATAACGACGTCCTTAAGAAGGCTGTGATGTTTTTTGCCTCCTTCCCGTCCGCCCCTGTTGTTTGCATTGGGGACTTTAATAACATTCTGGATAGGTCTTTGGACAGGCGATTGGGTGCAGGTGGTTCCACTTCTCCCCCTTTCCCCCCCCCCCACTCCATTCTCCAAATTGATAAGCGAACTCGACTTGGTTGATGCCTGGAGACATAGACACCCGTGCCAGAGGCAGTTCTCCTGTTTTTCGGCAGGCCACCAATCTTTCTCTAGAATAGACCTTGATATCAGACCATTCTCCCCTGGCTATCACGCTAGATCTGATGCCCGCTAGGGGTGCCAGTACTTGGAAGCTCAATCCCTTCTGGCTCACTTTACTGACAGACAGTGATGCGCTCCTTGGGGAGTGGTCTGAGTTCCACATGGACAATGCTTCCTGCCCTAGCCCGGTTACTAAACACGAGACATTTAAGACTGTTATCCGTGGTTCCCTTCTAAAGAGAATTGCCAAAATTAAGAGGGCCGGTAGGGAGGAGACGGCTCTGGATGGTGCGTGTTCACGGTGCGAGAGCGCATACCTGAGCTCTGGCCTCCCTGGGGACAAACTGGCGTGGGATGTTGCCCGTAAACTATGGACCGACCATTTGTTAGACAAGTCCAAACGTAAACTCCTTTTCTCAGCGCACGCTAGATACTCTCAATCAGATGTGGGGGGCAGCTATATGGCGTATCTCGCCCGGGACGAGAGATCTTCCAGCTCCATTCAGAAGATCTGCGACCCACAGGGTGTGGAGTATTTCAGAGCAAAAAAAGAAGAGAAGATGTCCTGTTGTTGGTGCACCAAATAAAGAGAAATCTAAAATTTAACTTTTATTCACTATTAGTTTAAGAACTGCGAGATAAAAAATAAACACAACATAACATATACAGGGGTAGGGTTCACACAATTTTAAAACTAAGGTGGCAGGCAGATGTTGCAAATGTATTCTGTATTATGTACTGTTTATACTTTTGTACAGTGTGTGTTTATCCAGAAATCAAATCTGGCAGGTTGATTGGCGTATCTGTGCGTAGGTCTAAATGACCTTTAATCGTGATCGCTACAGACGCTTAGTGCATATATGGGATTAATGTCCTATACAGGTCCCAAAGATATATTTAGTGGGGATCCGTCAACACTGAAAGTTATATTATAAGCAGTCAGTGAGAGAATAATTCTCATGGAGGATCCCTCTATTTTTATAGATGCACTGGATGCACAGGTTAATCACCCTATCTGTATATCGACCCGGCATGAAAATGCTCCAAGGTCAATGTGGGTGTCTGTGCACCTCAGGAAATCAAATCTGGCAGATTGATTGGCGTATCTGTGCGTAGGTCTGAATGACCTTTAATTGTGATCGCTACAGACGTTCGGTATATAGCGCATATATGGGATTGATATCCTATACAGGTCCCAAAGATATATTAAGTGGGGATCCGTCAACACTGAAAGTTATGTTATAGGCAGTCAGTGAGAGGATAATTCTCATGGAGGATCCCTCTAATGTTATAAATGCACTAGATATACAGGTTAATCACCCTGTCTGTACATCGACCCGGCATGAAAATGCTCCAAGGTCAGTGTGGGTGTCTGTGCACCTCAGGGTGTACAAGGAGGGCTGCGATAGGTCAGGTGGAGCCGCCTCCTAGAGATTACACATATGCACCAGTCCCCACCGTTGTGGGGGCTGTCACAGTGTCTCACTCTCTCCTGAAAGTAATCCCTCTGCTGCTGTATAATGCACCGGTTGGTAAATCGCTTGGTGTGTACGGCCTCTAACCAGGAAAAACGTTCCAGTATGGGACCTGGGTAAGTACACCACCAAGATAAATAAGCCCTGAGGAAGCTATCATCTGCGAAGCGCGTGCCGGCAGATGTGTGCAATCATTTGTTATTTTTCATACTAATGTATTTAGATTGTGTGTTTATCTCTGGCTGCGATTATCCCTAACCCTGCGCTGACTGCCCAGCATATGCCAAACACTTTGGAGGCGGCTCCAAGTGACTAGGCACAACTATCTTGGTGGTGTACTTACCCAGGTCCCATACTGGAACGTTTTTCCTGGTTAGAGGCCGTACACACCAAGCGATTTACCAACCGGTGCATTATACAGCAGCAGAGGGATTACTTTCAGGAGAGAGTGAGACACTGTGACAGCCCCCACAACGGTGGGGACTGGTGCATATGTGTAATCTCTAGGAGGCGGCTCCACCTGACCTATCGCAGCCCTCCTTGTACACCCTGAGGTGCACAGACACCCACACTGACCTTGGAGCATTTTCATGCAGGGTCGATGTACAGACAGGGTGATTAACCTGTATATCTAGTGCATTTATAACATTAGAGGGATCCTCCATGAGAATTATCCTCTCACTGACTGCCTATAACATAACTTTCAGTGTTGACGGATCCCCACTTAATATATCTTTGGGACCTGTATAGGATATCAATCCCATATATGCGCTATATACCGAACGTCTGTAGCGATCACAATTAAAGGTCATTCAGACCTACGCACAGATACGCCAATCAATCTGCCAGATTTGATTTCCTGAGGTGCACAGACACCCACATTGACCTTGGAGCATTTTCATGCCGGGTCGATATACAGATAGGGTGATTAACCTGTGCATCCAGTGCATCTATAAAAATAGAGGGATCCTCCATGAGAATTATTCTCTCACTGACTGCTTATAATATAACTTTCAGTGTTGACGGATCCCCACTAAATATATCTTTGGGACCTGTATAGGACATTAATCCCATATATGCACTAAGCGTCTGTAGCGATCACGATTAAAGGTCATTTAGACCTACGCACAGATACGCCAATCAACCTGCCAGATTTGATTTCTGGATAAACACACACTGTACAAAAGTATAAACAGTACATAATACAGAATACATTTGCAACATCTGCCTGCCACCTTAGTTTTAAAATTGTGTGAACCCTACCCCTGTATATGTTATGTTGTGTTTATTTTTTATCTCGCAGTTCTTAAACTAATAGTGAATAAAAGTTAAATTTTAGATTTCTCTTTATTTGGTGCACCAACAACAGGACATCTTCTCTTCTTTTTTTGCTCTGTGTACAAATTCTATGTCCTATGGTAGCACACCTCCTGCAACTCACTGATATTAAATGATGATGATGTCTGCATAAAGGGGGTCCACCTCTCTCCAGATTAGAGATCTTGTGCGACCAACCCCCCCAAACCTCCTTGTGGAGTATTTCACCACGCCGGAGATTGCTCAAGTCTTCTTATCCTTCTATTCATCGCTGTACTCGTCCGGGGCGACATATACCTCCTACCAACTAGATCAATACCTTATCGAGGGTCAACATACCTCCCCTGTCACAACATTCTGTTGCCCTTTTGGAAGCAGATATAACATCCTCTGAGATAAAGTCTGCAATTGCCTCTTTCCCCAATAAAAAAGCTCCTGGTAGTGATGGTATACCGATAGAGGTGTACAAAAATTATAAAGACTATTTTGTGCCCTATCTTCTCCAGCTATACACTGATTTAAAAAGGGGGGCGCTCTTCCGCCATCCATGGCGGAGGCTACTATTGTTGTGATCCCCAAACCTGGGAAGGATCCTTCCCTCCCAGATTCCTACCGCCCCATATCACTCCTATCAACGGATGCGAAAATACTGGCCAAAATCTTGGCTACCAGACTCAACGCGGTGGTCACCTCGGTTATTCACGAGGACCAATCTGGCTTTATGCCAGGCCGCTCCACCACCCGAAATCTTAGGAGACTCTTCTATCACCAACAGGGGACACGGAGGCGGAGTCGGGGGCAGTGGTGGTGTCTCTGGACGCTGCCAAGGCCTTCGACTCGGTTGAGTGGGACTATTTGTGGGAGGTTCTGCGTCGCTTTGCCTTTGGTCCCAACTTCATTGAATGGGTCCGCCTGTTATACTCTTCTCCTGTGGCCCGCATTTCGGTCAATGGGTTTGTGACCTCGACGTTTCCACTCGGTAGGGGCACTAGACAGGGCTGCCCACTGTCACCTGCCCTTTTTGCCCTTGCCATTGAACACCTGGCCATCATGCTCCGTGACTCCCCAATCATCCGAGGTATTCCTTTGGGTGGACGGGAGGATGTTGTTGCCCTGTACGCCGACGACACTCTTTTATTTCTTAATGATGCTGGGGCTTCCCTTGAAGGGATGCTGCAGATAGTGGAATCCTTTGGGACATTTTCGGGTTTGCTCATTAATTGGGGGAAATCTAGTATTCTCCCCCTCTCAGGTAGCGTTCCAGACAGGTTGCCGTCCACTTCCCCACTCCAGTGGGTCCTTAAATTTAAGTATTTGGGAGTCTGGATCACCTCCAAAATATCTGAATTCGTACCCCTTAACATCGATGCGGTCACTAAAGAATTTAAAAATTAAATACACCAATGGAAGAAACTCCCCCTAATTGTTATGGGTCGAATTAACCTTATCAAAATGTCCATACTCCCCAAGTACCTATACCTGCTCCAGCACTCCCCGATCTACATACCTAAACATGTATTCATGACCATTAATACCCTCCTCTCCTTCATATGGGCAAATAGACCACCTAGGATTGCACTCACTAAACCTAGAGTGGATGGCGGTCTGGGACTCTCCTGGGAGAGTTTACTATCTGGCGGCCCAGTTGATGCACCTGTCGGACTGGATATTGGGTAGAGCTGGTCCTACTTTCGAGAGTTCCTATGCCGAGTGTGTGGGGTCCCGTCTCCCCCCCCTTCAGTTCCTTCTGTCCTCCCCTTTCACGCCCACCCTCTCCCCCCTCTTTAGACAGGCACTACTAGTATGGCGGCAGGCTCATGCGGTTTGCAGTTGGGATGGGGTGGATGGGGAGACTCCCCTATGGTACAACAGGGCGTACCCTGAGTTTAAGCAGCTCTCCTCTGATGGCTTCTGGTTAAAGACGGGCCTTATATCTTCCTTATAAAAACATTTCAGCAACTCTCTGGGGAATTTCAAATACCCAACAGGTCCTTTTATCGCTATTTACAGCTTAGACATGCAGCCCAAACTCAGTTTAAAGACTCCCCCCCTTCTACCTCTGACTCCCCAATCAGGACCCTACTTCAAAATCTGGCCACTACGAAACAAGTTTCCATCATATATAAATGTATTATTAGTCGGATAGACACCAATAGCCTCGACCCCCTTAAGTCCAAATGGGAGCTCAGCATCGGGCCGAGATCCTTGACTCTGTCAGACATGCCACGCCCTGCCTGAAGTACCAGCAAATTTAATTTTATGTGCTGCACAGGGCCTATCGCTCTCCAGTGTCCATGTTCCGAGCAGGTCTTAGACCTGACGACGCCTGCCCCAGGTGTGCCTCGCCCGGCGTGGATTTCTGGCACATGCTGTGGTCATGCCCACCGGTGCTGGCCTTCTGGGAGGCGGTCTGGGCTGACATAACTACTACTGAATCATCCCTCCCCCCCCCCCCCCCATGGACCCCAGATACTGTATATTTGCCCTTGGCCTTGAGGAGTCCTGCTCGCCCCCCATATACAAGTATGTTCTCTGCCTGACCGCCCTGGCGAAGGTCCTGGTTGCTAGGAGATGGTTTGATGTCTCACACCCGAGCATATACAGCTGGAGGGCCCTTGTCAACGAGGTCACGGGTCACGAGAGATTCACCTACAGGTCAAGGGGCTCACTCACCCCCTATATAGCTAAGTGGAGTAGATGGACCTCCTCTAGGTTTTCCCCTGTCCACTGATCCCCATCAGAACTTGTCTATGCATTAATGCCCACTCTAAGCATCCTCATTGCTCATTTATCCTCTCCCCAGCACGGTCTGAATGAAACCTCTTTCTCCCCCACCTATCTAGCGGGAATAATAACCTCTTAAGTGTGCTGTACCCTTCTTTTACATTGCATCTTACTGTAATTGTTTCTCTTTCTTCTGTTTTCCTTTGTTCTTTCTTTTTGTTTTGTTTTTTCTTTCTTTAATTGTTATGTGTTCAGGGGATGGGGGGATGGTACTCTATCTTAGAGTACTCTATCTTATGGGTACCGGGCTAAGTTTATAAGGGAGAAAATTCAACATGTAACGGATCCATATGCATACGCTGTGTTTTTCATAAGCCCACTCGAGTAGGTGATACCTCTGAACGAGAACAAACTTCAACACGAACACCACTGAAAGGCTTATACTTGTTTATTGCTAATGGTTATCTATGTCTTCTCACTGTTTTTTCTTTTCTTACACAGTTGTAAACATGCCGAATGTACAGTTGTGCACTGTTTTATTCTTTGTCAATAAAAATTACTCAATTAAAAAAAAAAAAAGAATGGAACATTCTTACCAGTTGGTCAGGGGATCCAAATTCCATGAAGCAGGAAATGCTTGTCCGGACTCAGGAGACCATGGAATCCTTAGTCTGGTGGACGGATCTGGAAACGCTCCAGCTGGGTCGTTCCTTGCAAACGTGGGAGTGGTTTCTAGACACGACCGATGCCAGTCTCAGGAAATGGGGAGCAGCAGCTCTACATCTCAGGCTGCAGGGGCTGTGGTCCAACACAGAATTTACCTTATCAATAAATATATTGGAACTCTGTGCGGTGTGGAGAGCTCTTCAGGAAGCGGAGCAGTTACTGATGGGGTTACCGATAAGGATACAGTCAGACAATGCCATGGCTGTGGCATATCTCAGCCATCAAGGGGGCACCCGCAGCAGGATGGCAATGTGGGATGTGTTTTAGATCTTTCAGTGGGCGGAATCTCGGATTCCGACCCTGTTGGCTGTGTTTTTTCCGGGCATCTGAAATGTGGAAGCAGACTTTCTCAGCAGATCGGAATTGCTGGAAGGGGAATGGGCATTGAAACCGGAGGTGTTTCAGGACATTGTGGCTCTCTGGGGGCTCCCAAAGGTGGACTTGATGTCATCCAGACACAATTGTCAGGTGGACAGATTTTGTTCATGAACCAGGGATCCGATAGCGTGAGCAGTGGATGCCATGATGGTTCCCTGGAACTTTGACCTGGCTTATGTCTTCCCCCCTTTTCCCATGATTGCTCGGGTCCTCAAGAGAGTGAGGGCGTAAAGGTCGAGTGTCATTCTGGTTGCGCCAGATTGACCCAGTAGGTCCTGGTATTCTGACATACTGAGGTTGTCTGTAGTGTCTTCCTCTTTGTCCAGACCTGCTTCACCAGGACCTAGCTCGTCTCAGTTTGATGGCCTGGCTTTTGAGACCTCCTTATTAAAGAAGAAGGGTTTCTCAGAGGCAGTTATTTGGACTATCCTGAGGGCTCGAAAACCTGTGTCTGCAGCAAACTATCATAGAGTCTGGAAGACCTATATCAGGTGGTGAGAAAAGCAGAAGGTTCACACCTTTAGGTTTAAGATGGCCAAGCTCCTGGATTTTCAGCAGGTTTGTGTTTGCAGTCTTTGAAGGTACAGCTTTCTGCATTATCTTTTTTCAGAAGAGAGTGGCTCTGTTACCGGAGGTTTAACCTTCCTTCATATACGTATTATTTATACGTATTAAACTCCTGTATCAACAGCCAGTGGCACCATGGGATTTGTCATTGGTGCTGGCAGTTTTACAGAAGCCACCCTTTGAACCTCTTGCAAGTTGCCTTTTCTTGTTTTTCATGAAAATAGGGCTGTCCTTAATATGGAACCTACATTTTTGCCTAAGGTGGTGTCTAACTTACATCTGAACCAGGAGATTGTGCTCCTGGTGTTTTGTCCTCCTGAGGAGGCAAGAAATAGAGACAAACTTTAAAAATTGGATGTGGTGCTTGCTTTGCGCGTTTATGTGGACAGAGTGAAGGAGTTTCGTAAAACTAATTCTAGGTGGAGGAGGTCGCTTATTGTCTTTGCTTACACTAAAGTTGGCAGGCCTGTTCTGGCTAGGATTAATGCCCATACCACTGGGTCAGTTGCATCCTCTTGGGCTGTGCGTCACGGAACTTCAGCAGAGCAGTTACGCAGGGCTGCCACCTGGTCCTCTGTTCACACTTTCACCAAATTTTACAGGTTTCATGAGTTCATAGGAGGACGCTTCATTTGGGCAAGCAGTACTGCAGGCTGCGGACTTGAGCGTACCCTCCCAAAGGACCAGATTTTGAACGTCCCAAGGTTGAGCTGTGTCACCAGGATGGGCGATAGAGAAAAGGGGATTTTTGTGAGATCTTACCGTTCAAATACCTTTCTTTGAGTCCATCCTGGTGACACAGCGATCCCTCCGCTTAGTTATACCCCTTTCACATTGCAGCTTTAACACGGTTTATTGCCGTTATTTTACCAGTTTAAAACTGGGACAGCTGCAATGTGAAAGCTCCATTGTCCATTTACCGGATACAGAATACCGGTATTTTGAAACGTGGCTTTGAAACGGTAATACCCCTTTCAGACCGTAATATACCGTTTAAGTTATGCGGTGTGAAAGGGGTTAAGGCTGTCTGACCCATTTTTAAAAAGTTTCAAATTACCGAGTCAATGCCGTTTATGCGATGTGAAAGCAGCTTAAGTTTATACCATTTCATGTTAATTTAACATGTTATATGGTTATTTTTGATTGTGCATATTAATATGTTCAGGCATTGTACTGAGTAATGTATCCTAGTGGGCTCTTGAAGTTGTACTGAGGATTTCTGGGATGCAGCAGGGGAGGAGCTTGCCTAGTAAAGAAGTAGCATAGGTGCCTGGCTCCTGCAGACTCCACTACATCCCAAGGTTGAGTTGTGTCACCAGGATGGATTCAGAGAAAGGCATTCAAATAGCAAGTTCTTACAAAAATCCCCTTTTTGATTCCTGACTCTAGTGTCTGGTCGAAATCCCCATTTCTTCGGCACTCCTCAACTTAATTATCTGGGAGTCTTTTTGATCCCACCTTGCTACCGTCCTGTTCCGGTTGAACATTCTTCCTTTACTATATCAGTTTAAAAGGACTAGACATGGTCACTAATATATTTGTCTTGGATGGGTAGACTTTGTTATTAAAATTAATATTCTTCATAAGGTCCTGTATTTATTACAAGCCTTACCTACAGTCCATAAATATTTGGGCATTGACACAATGCTCATATTCTGGGCTCTATACACCACCATAATGGATTTGAAATTAAACAAACAATATGTGCTTTAACTGCAAACTTTCAGCTTTAATTTGAGGGTATTAACATCCAAATCAGATGAACGGTGTAGGATTGGTTTCTGTATGTGCCTTCCACTTTTTTTTAACTCAATAGATTTTTATTGAAAAATTTTCAGGTTATACAGAATCATAAGAACCAACATGGGGCGTGGGGGGGAGGGAGTAACAGAAATAAAGAGAAAAAGGGAGGGAGGAGGTGGGGGTGTGGGATGGTCCAATAACAATCCGTCATACAAACATTCGGTAATTGGTCACCAGTAACAGTTATCGATACATTACATATCAAATTAAACAATATACAGGCTTTACAGTGCAGTACAACAGTATACGACAGAGAGGTACCAGGCATGAGTCATGATAAGAGATCCTGGGATAGGTAAAGGGACAACTTTTGCTCACTAGGGTGCGGAGGTGGTGGGTTGTGAAGAGTCGCTTATACTGTGCTTTACTAGTTCAGCGCCTCCTTTCGTATTTAAAAACTCTCTCCAGGGGTTTCATCGAATCGAAGAAGAGGGTGGAGAGGGGAGGTCTAGGGGAGCGTCTGTCTCCATCAGGAAATTCATGTGGGTTTTCTGCACAACTCTAAGGTGAGAGGGAGGGGTAGATTGTTTCCAAGCCTGAGCTAGCGCAGCGCGAGCTGCAATACAAATGTGGCCTAGCACATAGTGGAGATGGGAGGGAACTGTGTTAGGAAAATAATTTAAAAGAGCTATAAGTGGGGAAGGTAGGAGGAGTATGCCCAGCACCCTGTTGATCAGGACAAATACTGCTTCCCAGTAAGACTTGATTCTAGGACAAGACCAAAACACATGGAACTGATGGCCCACCTCCCCACACAGTCGCCAGCAGAATTTTGAGGATGACGGCCAAATTGAGTGTAACCTGTCTGGTGTTAGATATAGTCTATGAAGTAGTTTAATGTGCATTTCGGAATGGTTTAAACATCTAGACATTTTATACGAAGAGAAAAAGATTTTTTCCCATTGGGATTCCAGCAGGGTTTGGCCTATGTCAGATTCCCATCTAGTTTGTGCTTTAGTCTTAGGAGAGGGTATCAGTTCCACTAGGGTTCTGTACCAGAACGAGATCTCTCCTTTACGTACCTCCCCAAGAAGTCTATTAACTAACCGCAGGAGATTAGGTGACATTGTAACGGAGGAGATAGAGAGGCTGGTCCACCAATGTCTAATCTGGTAATATTGCAGGATATCTGAGTCCGGAATAGAGAAACTGTGCTGTAGATCCGTACAGGGTCTCAGGAGGGGGCCGTCTAGGAGATCACCTAGTCTATTAATACCCAGTTTAATCCATTTGGGCGCATTGAAATTAGGGAGGATGCGGGCCACCGTATAGAGGGAAATTAACGGTAAGTTATGGAAGTCCTTAGAGATAGTGCGGGTCAATTTGTCCCATATAGCCAGGGAAGCTCGGGTGGAAGGGAGGAGCTTAGAGGTGTTGGGTCGTAAATTAGGGGGTATCCAAAACAGGTCGCATAAGGGAAATTTAGGGCAAGTCGATTCCTCTATCTCCACCCAACTCGTTCTAGAGGGGTGAGGAAAGAAGTGTCTCAGTTGGGCCAGTAGGGCCGCCTCGTGGTATAGTGCTAAATTGGGTAGGTTGATGCCACCGTGTATTTTGGACATACATATTTTGGTTCTAGCTAATCTAGGGGGGCGAGATGCCCAGATGTAAGTTGTCATAATAGAATTGGCCTTGTCTAGATATTTCTTCGGGAAAGAGTAAGGGATAGTACGGAAGAGGAACATCAGTTTGGGGAGCAAGGACATTTTGAAGGCTGCTATTCGTCCCAACCAGGAGATATCATAATTGACAAAGGATTTTGATAGGGTAGAGATCGAGTTTAGAAGGTCAGGAATGTTAACCTCAAAGGATGATGGAGAAGAGGGAGGGATTTGGACGCCTAGGTATCGAATTTTAGATGTTTGCCAATTGTAATGATATGTGGATCGTAGTGTATCTATAAAGCGGTCTAGATTTATAGGGAGTGCATCAGTCTTGGAAGTATTTAACTTGTAGTAGGACGCCAGGGAATATGAGTCTAATATTTTATGTAAATAAGGAAGAGATACTAATGGATCAGAGACCAACAAAAGAACATCGTCTGCAAACATGCAGAGTTTATGCGGAGTTGAGCCTAGTGATATCCCAGGGAAGTTAGCTTCTGCTCGTATTTTGGCTGCTAGTGGCTCTATTGCTAGCACAAAGATCAATGGGGATAGCGGGCAACCTTGACGAGACCCATTGTAAAATCGAGAAAGGGTTGGAGAGGAACCCGTTGCTATAAACTCTGGCGGATGGGCAACTGTAGAGAGCTAGTATTGCTGAGAGTATCCTATCTCGTAGGCCAAATTTAAGGAGAACTTCTCGCATATAAATCCAATTAAGGCGATCAAAGGCCTTCTCTGCATCAAGCGATAACAGAAGGAGGCCCTGATCTTTCCGGAGTGAATCGAGTAAGTCAAATACTTTATGGGTATTATCCGATGCCTGCCTTCCAGAGATGAATCCCACCTGATACGGATGGATCAGGGAGGGGAGGAGAGTATTCAAACGGGAGGCAATCAATTTAGCGTAAATTTTAATGTCTCCATTCAGTAGAGATATGGGGCGATAATTTTGACAGGAGGAAGGGTCTTTCCCTGGTTTAGGAATGGTAACAATTTGAGCCACCAGCATTTCCGCTGGGATATTACCGTTAGTTGCAATCTCGTTAAATACCTCCAGAAGAGTGGGGGCGAGTAGGGTTTGGAATAGGGCGTAAAAATCATTGGTGAACCCATCTGGACCTGGGGCCTTGTTTCTGGGAAGTGATTTATTAGTCTCTTCGATTTCGGATAATGTCCATGGGGCATTTAGAGTCTCTAACTGATCATCTGTTATAGAGGGTAGGTTCAGGTCGGTTAGAAAGGAATTAATTGTAAAAAGGGTGGGTTGAGGAGTGGTGGTGTCTGTAGAGAGATTGTAGAGTTGAGAATAGAAGGAAGCAAATTGGTTAGAAATGTCAGAGGGGTTAGAGTTTCTTGTTGGTAGGTGTTTTGATGTATTGTATTCTGTTTCGAGTTTGTTGGGTGCGTAGTTTGCGGGCTAACATTTTCCCAGCTCTGTTTCCTACTAGATAGAACTTCTGTCTGAGTCTGTTCAGGGCGGCCTGTGCTCTTGTAAGAAGGAGTTTATTAAGTTGGGCTCTAGTCTCAGTAAGTTGTCTTCTGAGCTGTTTAGAGGGTTTTTTTTATTCAGGTTTTCTAGGTCTTTTATGGAGGACTCAAGATCTGCAACTTTTTGTTGATGTGCTTTCTTTAGTCTAGAACTTGCCTGAATGGCAACACCCCTAGTAACCGCCTTCATAGCACACCAATGATTTAGTATAGAGGTGTCATGGGGGGTGTTGAATTGTTGGAATTGTATCATAGAGTCTTCTATCAGTTTCTTAGACGTCGGGTCGGTCAGTAAATGAGGGGGTAGTCTCCAGGGACGGTTGTAGGGAGGGTGATTCAAGAAATTCTAACGAATAGTGATCGGGGCATGGTCCGACCAAGTAATGGGGAGAATATCACTGGTTTTGGCCTGTTGGAGTGTCCATTTATCAGATAAGATATAATCAATACGGGAATAGGAATTATGTACTGGGGAATGGTACGTGTATTCCCTCCCAGAGGGGTTGTGTACCCGCCAAATGTCATATATATCAAATTCCGTAAGTAGATTACGAAATTCTAATGAAGTAGATTTGAGATGAGAGGACATGGTTGAGGGGGAGTTAAGAGATTTATCCATTTTAGGGTCTAGCACTAAGTTGAAATCACCCAGAAGAAGGAGTTGGCCTCTACGGACTTTCTGGACTTCATTAAAGAGTTTACGAAGAAAGGGCAACTGATTAGAGTTTGGGGCATAAACGGAGACTAAGGTAACTTCTCTATCGTCAAGGGATCCCGTCAGGATAAGGTAGCGACCATTTTTATCTGCCACTTGGGAATGTAGTGAAAAAGTCAGAGACGCATTAAATAATATTGCCACTCCGTTCCTTTTAAAGGGGCCGTTGGCAAAGAAACCAACAGGGTATTGCTTATCTTTAAGTAAGGGAGGTTTTAAAGAAGAAAAATGGGTCTCCTGAAGGGCGACAATACCTGCTCTCTGTTTTGCAAAGAAATTCAATGCTAATCGCCTTTTGTTGGGGGAATTCAGCCCTTTCACATTAAGAGAAAGTACCTGAGTCATTGGGAGATCAGGACAGTGCTATGGAAAGAGATGTTAAAACCAGGTAGTACTTGGGGGCTGAGTGAGCGTCATATTGTAACACTAAGCTGCCTAAGGTGACCAGTGACCAAAGGGAGGGTAATAAGAGGGATAAAATCAGGGGGGGTGAAAAAACCCAAAACATCCCAGTGTATCGGGACGGAGTGACTACTGCAGGGGGAGGGGTAACTTGCAGTAGTGCTAAAGAGGGGGGTGGTTTGTGGTATAGCGCCACCACCCATGGGAAGTATAGTAAGCTAACAAGAATTAGGATACATAAACATACCATAATATAGCATAATAAAAAACACTACAGAGAAAAAGAAAAAATTCAAGAGCTATTCAACATGTAAACATGGTCTACAATATAGTATTAAAGGCCTCCAGCCAACCGAGCGGGAAATACCATTCACTTACGTAGCCCAAAGATCCCGGCGAGGGGATCTGCACCACCAGGAGAACGTCCCAGCAATTTATAGTCCAACATAGGTGCAATAAGACAACATTAATCAGAGGGACAGCTCAAGTGACCGCCCATTCTGGCTGAACTGGATGCTTCTTTTTTACTCCAGTAGGGGTTCCACCGAGACGTCCCAATCTAGAAGGAGCCTTACTCCCTCGTCCAGCGAGGTGACTGTATGGGTCCATCCATCGTGGGAGATAATTAGCTTGACAGGGAAACCCCATTTGTATGGGATTTCTTGAGATCGTAGAGCTGATGTGATGGGAAATAAGGCTCTTCTCTTGGCGAGCGTGAGAGCGGAGAAATCTGGAAATAGTTGAAGACCTCCAAGAGTGTCCGATCCAGCTGCTTCCCTTGCTGCCTTCAAGATGCGTTCCTTCGTTGTGAAAAAGTGCACCCTGAGGAGGGTGTCTCTGGGAAGCGAGGAAGCGATAGAGCGGGGTCTTGGCAGTCGATGGATTCTATCGATCATAAGATCTCTACGTTCCAAGTCGGGGAGGAGTCTGTGGAATAGCGAGAGAGCATAACCCTCCAGCTCAGCGTTTGCCACCGAGTCGGGGATCCCACGGATCTTAATATTATTTCGCCTGGAGCGGTCCTCCATGTCTGCCATCTTGTCTTTGAAAGCATCATGGTCACTTTGTTGTTGATCGTGAGCCATGATGAGATCATTATGGGAGGAGACAAGTTCTTCCAGCTTTTTTTCCAGGTGATCAGTGCGCTCTCCAATGGCTCTCACATCTGATTTGACCTCACGGAGTGCAGACGTGAAGTCCTGTGACAGTTCAGATTTGAGGGTAGCCAGTGCTTGGTAGAGTGTTTTCACGGTGAGGGGGGCATCTGACTCAGGATCAAACCCTGAGGTTGATGGGGAGGGATGGAGGGCAGTTGTCTTGGACGGCTGGCTTGGCGAGTTCTCTGACACAGCATTGGACACAGTGGGAGGTTTCTGAGTAGGGAAGGACACGCTAGGGGGGAGGACCCCTCTGGGTTTCTTGGGTGGCATGGTCGTGTCTCACACACTCAAGCTGGTGTTGAATAGGGTGGGAGGGCCGAAGGCTGAGGCACAGTATATATTGAATTAAAGGTATCCTATATGCATCATACCCATGGGTAGTGGGAGGACTTCATCTAGGCTACATTGCCAGGACTATGATGATGACAGAGATAGTATTTAACAGGAGGAGTTCAGATGGGGTTCTGCAATTAGGATGGCCTCTAGGTGTGCTGGAAGCTACAAGATAGTTTTTTTTTTTTTTTTTTTATATAAATTAATTTTATTCGTTTTTAGGTGATTATGCAGGGCCAGTGATTGTCTAGGTGGCTGTGCAGCTGTGGGCCACCCTGGGTCTGTAGGGAGCAGCAACAGTACAGGAGGTGGTGGATAGTGAGGGGAGAGAGTAGGGGATTATTACCACCAAAAAGATGGCCGCTGTCCCTTCAATGAAGCAGGGGAGCCTGTCTCCCTCACCTGATGCAGCGCTGCTGTAGGAAGATGGTCCCTGAGCCTGGGGAGGGCTCCTTCGGCTGTGTGGGGAGTTGAGGACTGTCCCTGGGTACCAGGGTGGGTAGGTCGGTCCGCGCTCCACGCCACGGAGCTCCGATCGCGGCTGGGCTCTCCAGGCGAGCCCCCGGCTCCGGCTGTAGTGCAGGCCCTCGGGAGCCGATCAGCGCCTCCCGGACAGCGCCAGCAAAAGCCGCCGTCAGCGTGTGTCCACGCCCTGGCAGCTCCGTGGGTCAGCGGTGGCAGAGGCTGCTCCGGCCCGTCGGGTGGTCGCCGCGGGGGAGCACCAAAATCGAGGCCCCGGCCTGCCTCAGCACGGTGGGAAGGCCACAACCCGCAGGAACGCCGCCAAGCGCTCCCCGGCTCCGCAGCGCTAACCCACCGGTACCGGGGTGCAGATAGGAGGACGGTGTGCGGGTAAGGGTGGCAGGGATGGGGATTAAGGTAGGGGAATTGGTCGATTTAGAGGGTTTAGATAGGGAGCTCTGTTGAATTGCGTCCTCTCTCGAGTCCCGTCAGGCCACGCCCCCGTGCCTTCCACTTTTTAAGGGTTCAAAAGTAATGGGACAAACTAAACCATCCTAAATCAAAGTTTAACTTTTTAATACTTTGCAGTGAATTACAGCATGAAGTCTGGAATGCATAGACTTCAGGCCTCTACTGCAAATGTCTTCAGTTCCTGCTTGTTCTTGGGGCATTTCCCTTCAGTTTTGTCTTCATTAAGTGAAATCCATGCTCAATCAGATTCAGGTCAGGTGATTGACTTGCCCATTGCATAACATTCCACTTATTTGCCGTAAAAAAACCTCTTTGGTTGCTTTCGCAGTATGCTTGGGGTCATTGTTCACCTGCACTGTGAAGCGCTGTCCAATGAGTTTTGAAGCATTTGACTGAATATGAGCAGATCAGAATTCATCCTGCTGCTTTTGTCAGAAGTCATATTATCAATAAATACAAGGGAATCAGTTTCATTGGCAGCAATACATGCCCACACAATGACACTACCACCACCATGCTTCACTGATAAGGTGGTATATTTTGGATCATGAGCAGTTCCTTTACTTTTCCATACTCTTCTCTTCCCATCACTCTGGTTCAAGTTGATCTTTGTCTCATCTGTCCATAGAATGTTGTTCCAGAACTGTAAAGGCTCTAATCTGGTCTTTCAGTTTTTGAGGCTCACCAATGGTTTACATCTTGTGGTGAACACTCCATATTCACTCTTGTGAAGTCTTCTCTTGATTGTTGACTTTGACGCATATACACCTACCTCCTTGAGAGTGTTCTTGATCTGGCCAACTGTTGTGAAGGGGTTTTCTTTTTCTTCACCAGGGAAATAATTCTTCTGTCATCCACCAGTTGTTTTCCGTGGTCTTCTGGTGTTGCTAAGCTCTCCGGTGCAAGAATGTTACAAACAGTTGATTTGGCCACACCTAATGTTTTTGCTATCTATCTGATGGGTTTGTTTTGATTTTTCAGCCTAATGATGACTTGCTTTACTGATAGTGACAGCTCTTTGTATCTCATATTGAGAGTCGACCGCAACAGATTACAATGCAAATGTCACAACCTGATATCAACTCCAGACCTTTTACATGCTTAATTGATGATGAAATAACGAGGGAATAGCCAACACCTGTCCATGAAATAGCTTTTGAGTCAACTGTCCCATTTCTTTTGGACCCTTGAAAAGTGGGAGTCACATATAGAAACCATTGTAATTACTACACCGTGTAGCTGATTTGGATGGAAATACCCTCAAATTAAAGCTGAAAGTCTTCAGTTAAAGCTCATATTGTTTGTTTAATTTCAAATCCATTGTGGTGGTGCATAGAGTCCAAAATATGAGAATTGTGTAGATGTCCCAATATTTATGGACTTTTCCCTTTCTGGCACAGAGTGTATCAAGTCCTAGAGAGAGAGAGATAGAGTGGAACTTCTTTAACTTCAAAAACTGCGCTAGATAGTGAACAGAAACTAATTGGTTGGTTTGTGCAACTTCTCCATGGTTTGATAGAACTCCCCTTAAGTTCTGTGCATTTTCCACCAAAAAATATTTTTTTCCTGTAAAATTGATACTTTTTTTTTCTTTTTTGACTGTTCAGTGTCTCATGAGATTATGCTGTGTGCTGAAAAGACTAGGTCTGGGAAAGCTCTTTGCTGGGTGCACTTACCGCAATTAGACAGACTGGAGGATAAGTGATTTCTGTATGTAATACATTATAATGAGAATGGTGACAATGAGACAGAAAATGGCGTGCCAGAACGTTGTACATTGGGATCTTCCGTCCCAAGCTTCTCCGTACATGACTTATGCATGGCCACTCCTAGTAATGGTCTGCAGGGTCTTGATAATACTAGTGAGGGTTCATAAGTGTACCCATCATTCTGGAAGATTTGTTTGTGTACCTGAAAGTGATCGCAACAACAGCTTTGTTGGCAGCTACATCTCAATTCTGCCCCTTTGGAGAGGGCTCCACTAGTACAAGTGGGATACAAACTAATGTTATTTAGCTAATTACCTGGAGTTGGTAACTTTGTGTTGCATCAACTGGAAGGCCTGCATCCTGACTTGTGAGACTATCCACAATCCCACCATAAGAAAGGACAGAAAGGAAGTTAGAATTATCGGTAAGAATATAGCTTCTAGCAGGCACCCGGACATTGTATGGATCTCTCCAGAGAGGCCTGCATTTTAGGATTTTAAACACAAAAGAAATCTATGCGAATGCAGACATTGCCTATGAAACTTTATCTACAAATAGTGCAAATAGGTTTATTATGTTAGTTGATGTGGGATTGTTAAATACCCCAGAACATGAACTGAAGATAATAAAGAGCTTTTGTACCACTCTGTACTTTATGGACTATTAAAGAATCAACATGAACTGCTCTGTTTTAAGAGATGGTATTCCAGTCTTCTTATACACTACAATATTAGACAAACCTTTTAAAGTATAGGTCTTAAGCCCTGTACACACGCTTAGATTTGCTTTAGATTTGATGTTAGATTCGATTTTCTATTAGATCATCCCATTCGATTTGGCATTAGATTTTGATTTCACAATGTAGGCACAATGTACTCATTCTATTTACTGGATCGAATTCAAGATTTCCTTGGCTGCACAGTAGATTTTTCTATTCGATTTTGAGAAAACGGGAGTGCGCATCGAATCGAATGCAGATCGAAAGTGTCCTAAAAACCATTCGATGTGGATTCGATTTTGCTTCTATAAGCTAAATCGAATCGAAAACAGGGAAAAATCTAAGCGTGTGTACACAGCTTAATACACCTCTCCTAGGCCCTTATTCTGGTTGGTGCGGTAATATCCGCGTGCGTTCGTGCTGCCGATGTTTTGTGTCTGCGCATGTGCAGAGGCGTCTCTGCGCATGTGCGAGCCGGACGCACGGCAACATTCCGCATGAAATGTGTACACTACGAACAGGGGGTGGAGAGGGGTGTGAAGGGCTGTTTGGGCACATTACCATATGTTTACACCTCGCGTTTCATGGGCGTTCCCATGAAAATGCTGGGCGTACGTATGGTAATGCGGCCGTGACGCACGTGTAGGGGGCGGACATATGACATTGCCGGATGTCAGCAGCCCGTCCAGATCCCTGCTTTTGCACGGAGAAATGCCCGTGTGGTCTGAGGTTGCTGGAGCTGGCAGACCACTCGACCCTGCATTCAATGTTCTGCGACCATCGAATGATGGGGGAGGTTCCCTGAGATGGAGGGGGTGTATTCATGAGGAATACACGTGCGGTCCGTTCGGACAGCTTCTTACCGCGTACGGACGGAGTTGGCGATCCGTATGGAAGGCGGGGTTTAGGATGCACGGTGCTGGCCGCATATTCGGATCCGGCCGCACCGATCAGAATAAGGGCCCTACTCTTTAACATAAATATCTTCAATAAATCGTCCCCACCCTTATCCTGATCTCCCTCCCAGATTACACAGTTTGAATTTTGCTGAAAATGTTGTTGGGATTAAGAGATGCCTAAATAGGGAGAACTTATACAATGTTATAAATGCGTGATTATGTGGTGACTTTGGATCTTCAACGCACTGCATCTGGACTTTTGGTTAGTCAGAAACCTTCCTACATTAAGCTGGTCACAAAACAAAACAAAAACCTCTCCAGTGTGGAAATGGAGGGTTTTCAGCATTAAACAGTCTCTTCAAGATATGGTGCTACAACTATAGTTAATTTGGCTTGGCAACAAACTAAAGAACAGTAGGTACTGACACTTAGCAACTTGCTTAGTTGCTGTTCTTCCTGGTCACCTATTGGCTGAGCTGAGTCATCCTGAAATGCAATCCACACACAGTTCTGCAATTCAAGTGGTTTAAATAGGAATAGGCAATTTTGCTATATGAAACTGAGATGCATCGTTAGGTTTACGGGTTTTTAATTATTATTTGTTTTGCTTTTCTCATATAAATGCATTCAAAAAACGTTGGTCAAATAGTTAAAAAACACATAAAAAGTGGTGACTGTCTTCAACTGATAAAAATCTGCTAGTACTACAACTAAAATATTTCCAGAGAATGGTTAGTTTAGCTCTGATTAATTTAAATGTTCTCCCCCTGTATTTTTCTGATCGCTCCTTTCCTAATAGCTTTGCACCATCAAATATGGGGCTCATATAATGTGGCTGTAAGCAAAGTATTTGCTGCCAGCCTCAATGGACACGACAATTACAAACTGGCATATGTTTGTGGGCAGCATATACATGAATTGATGTCAGTTTCTACCTAAAAAAAAAATCAGTAGCATGTTACAGATGAAATATATATAATGAAAAAATTGGTGACAAACAACCACAGTATAGAGTTGATTAAAAAATAAAATTAAAAAAATAACATTACCTTATAAATTCTAACTTTCAATGTAAAACCATAACGGTAAGATCACAAGCAGAATTTTAAGGTGAATTCAAATATAAATTATAAAAAAAAAAAATAAGGACTATTGCAGGGGTCTGGGACCCCATTAGACAATAAAAATAATTACAGGACCCCAGCAAGTTACTGCAGAAGATCATCCCATCTCACATGTGTAGTCAGCAGACGGCAGCATCGTGGAGGCACAGAGTGATGGGAGGAGTCTGAAGTAACAGACACTTAAACAGATTTTTCAGACTGCTTGAATCACTGACTGAGATTAAAAAACTCATCAGCCTGATGGTCAGCAACCATGCGGAGCAGGTCGGGACCCACAGTTTGAGAACCGCTGGACTATTGAGTACAAAACCTTCACCACAGGGGACATCTGATATTATTATAGGTCACAGGACAAGCCTGCAGAAGAGCCAACCAACAGGACTTGCTTGGGGGTGCAGAACTTCAAAATACGGAACATGTGCGGAATCTTGGTGTTGTCCTGGATAGTGGCTGACACTTAAACATCAGGTATCAACCACAAGTAAATCCTCATGCTATCATCTAAGGAATATAGCCAGAATCAAGCACTGAAGATCTGCCTAAAGTCATGCATGCATTTGTATCATCGCGCCTTGACTACTGCAATGCTCTCTACCTGGGTCTTCCAGCAAAAGAATTGCACCGCTTGCAGATGGTACAAAATACAGCTGCCAGACTATTAACTAACCAGCCTCGCTCCTGCCATATAACTCCCATTCTGTACTCCCTTCACTGGCTGCCTATAAGATGGCGAATAATTTTCAAGATTGGCTTACTGACTTTTAAAGCTCTACATGACCAGGGCCCAAGGTACCTGCAGCAGCTTCTGATCCCTTATTGTCCTACTCGATTACTGCGATCGGTTGATGAAGGACTACTAACAGTAATTCCCTGAATTCATCTGGGGGTCGAGCTTTCAGCGCTGTGGCTCCAAATCTATGGAACTCACTTCCCCGCTCAGTGCGGGAAGCTTCCACTCTGGAAACATTCAAAAATAGACTCAAGACTTCCCTGTTCACCCAAGCATTTCACTAATGTCCTTTGTTAAGTTGTTAAGTTTGTTTTGTATTTTGTGCTATAAAAGGCTAATGCAAGCACTCTGAGTCCTATTAGGCGAAAAGTGCTATATAAATAACATTATTATTATTATAACTGATTATTTCAAATATTTCCACATTAATTTAACATAAAATCTAAATGAACCTTTCTGTTCTTTGCTTTAAAGTTATATAAGTTAAGAAAGGTGTTGTAATTTTGCCACATTTTTATCTAACATAGATAATATTTATATTGTGATTATAACAGTCACAAGATTAAACTTTAACCCCTTCCCGACATATGACGTACATGTACGTCATATGACGGTTGCGGGGGAATCAAGCCAGCTCACGGAGTGAGCTGGCTTGAAAGAGAGCAGGTAATGGCTGTATATTACAGCCAGGTACCTGCTCTCACGGCCACGAGCGGCGAGTTCGCCGATCGTGGCCGTTTAACCCTTTAAGCACCGCGGGCAAAGCGCCCGCAGTGCTTTAATAGCTGATCGGAGGGGGGGCGCCCCCCTCCGGCGCCGATCGGGGCCCCCCGCGGCGAGATCGGAGGGTGCCGATCGGTTGCCATGGCAGCCAGGGGTCTAATGTAGACCCCTGTGCTGGCCATGTCAGCATTCCTATTACATCCTGCCTGAGGCAGGATGTAATAGGAAGTGCTGAAAATCACTATGTTCAGCCATAGAGCTCTATGGCTGAACCTAGTACAGGCGATCACGCCCCCTAGTGGTCAAGTACACTAGGGGGCCTTGTAGTAAAAGTTAAAAAAAAAATAAAAAAATATTAAAAGTTCAAATCACCCCCCTTTCCCCATTTCACAAATAAAAATAAATAAAAAATAAAAAAAATAAACATATTTGGTATCGCCGCGTTCCTAAAAGTCCGATCTATTAAAATATAACATTAGTTATCCCGCACGGTTAAAGGCGTAAACGGGAAAAAATTCCCAACGCCAAAACTACGTTTTTTGGTCGCATCGCCTACCCAAAAAAATTTAAATAAAAGAGATCAGAAAGTCGCACATATCCCATAATGGTAGTAATTAAAAAGTACACTTCAGCCCGCAAAAAATGAGCCCTCACCCAGGTCCGTAGGTGGAAAAATAAAAAAGTTATAAGCCGCAGAACATGGCGACGCGACGCAAATTAGAAAAACCGTAAAATTTTCTATTTTTTTTTTGTTGTAAAACGTAACGAAAACTATATAAGTTTGGTATCACCGGAATCGTAATGACCCATAGAATAAAGATAACCCATCATTTTAAACGAACTATAAACTCCAAAAAAAACGTAACCAGCGCAAAATTGTGGAATTGCGTTTTTTTTCCTTTTTACCCCACATTGAATTATTTCCTGATTCCCCAGAATATTATACGGTATAGTAATTGGTCCCATTAAAAAGTACAACTTGTCCCGCAAAAAAAAAGCCCTCATGTGTCTATATAGCCAGAAAATTAAAAAAGTTACGCTTATTTGAACGCGAGGAGGAAAAAAAAAAAAAAAGTTAAGAAAAAACGCCCCGTCGGGAAGGGGTTAAAGCTCCAAATAAATGTATTCTGGAGAGCTATACGAACCAAAAGAAACTATGCAGGATAAATGAAGGGAGGGGGATAAATAAAAACCACACGGACGCACATTCAATTTAAACATATTACCACACTTTTCAATTTAATACTTGATACAAAATAAAACAACCCCTCAATGATCAGAAAACATAAAATCTAAAAATGTTTCAAAATATTTTCATCTGTTAAATTAAAGTCAACTTCCATATAAAAAGCTAAAATTCACAATTGTAAAAGTTTGTCTTATTTTTCCTGTTTTTTTTTATTTTGTACAAAAAATATTAAAAACTTAAAAGGGGGAAATATTTTACATTAAAAGGCTGAAATTGATACAAAATTGTTTTTGTTGTCATATTGTTTCTTTTGTCTCATAAGTAAACAAGACAAAAAGGGACTATACAATATTTACAAACACAAACAGGTTATACATTTGCATAATTGAGTGTACACGTTAGCTCTGTCCCTGCTGAAGAGGTGTGAAATGCGTTAGGGTAGAAGTGCTTTGTAGCTTCCATCAGTTAGGAAGGAGAATATGGGCTAGTCTATGTTAAGATAGTTGTAGTGTGCAGTAACTGGGTATATGAAAGCTACATACTGTCATCTGGGCAGTAGCACTTATTAGACATGATATGAAAGTCAACTGCAAGAGTGGACTTGTCCATTACATCAGATAAAACTTGATCGATTGGTAGCAACTCTGAAGCCGGGTACACACTTAACGTCACTGCAAACGATACAATGTCACTCATGATTTCCCTTGAACTCCCTGACAAATAAAATATAGTGCATACAGACTGAACGATTTTACAAATGATCCTCAGATTGAGCTGCATGAACAAACATCAGAGGACATTGCGGGAGCGCGCATCGCTAACCATATAGTAAGTACACTCTGGCCAATATACACAAATTTAATTATCGCGCATACCTTTTAAAATATTGTGTATATGCACCTATAAGTGCACAATGCTTGTTTAACATGATACATTTCAGTAAATGGACAGCAGAGATCAGGCCCTGTCATTCACACATTATGTAGCACTTATTAACCTATGAGGACTAGTGCGTAGGCCTTGTAATGATATTAGGGTGGTTTGGAATGCTGCTCATTCCATCTGTAGATACACTAACAAGATTTAGGAGAGACAATGGGAGGGGGATGAATCTAGCTTTCCATAGGGATATCCTCTAATCATCTTTGTAGGAGGGGTGGACTGTTCTACCAAACTATACAGTGACATAAAACACAGTAAAAGATAAAAACAACAAGTATAACAAGCTGGAAATAAATACAGCAGACACATAAGAAATGGCTATATTCCTAAAGAGTCTCAGGAGGTTGGAAATATTATTGTTGACATTTGTGCAAGATTGTAATGTGTGTGTTGGGTGTAAGGTTACACGGCATCCCATTATGGATGGGTAATAAATATTGTACCAGCATGGCTCTTTGAAACCTTATATTAATGAAATATGTGTCAGTAATTATAGAAGAGTGAACTCAGGCAGCCCAGTGGCATTTGGATATAAATAATCACGATGTAATCAGACCAAACATTGCTGGAGATAATATTATGTAATAAGGCTACAAAGAGAAGATTGGGTGGCATTTGCTCCAATTCTTTCTGTAATGACGACGTTAAGCTGGGAGTTGGTGCACATTAAGGAAACATTAAACCGTCAACTACCTGGATTGTACAAAAAGATTAAGGTTTAGATTTTATTTAGGGGACCGTGTGGTAGGATTTGTTTGGAAGCTGTTATCACAATATAAGCTCTTATTGCACAATCACATGAAACATATTCAATATGGCCCCACCTGTGGATGGACTAAGTAGCAGGAAACCACATCAGACAGGCCTGGGCTGCATCTGCCAATCAGGATATGGATTGTTCTTACTTATTGTTGTATCCTCACATGCAGCAGTTTGGAGTTTAGTCTTAACCCTTTGAGTGCCAACATCTCTGTGAGAGATGTGCAAAATATCATACCAGCATCCCTCACATTTGTTATATAAATTCAAATAAAACAATGTTGTGTAAAAAAGATTTCCTATATAAAAAGGTAAGCATTACTGGTCATTATGATGAATTAAAATGTTTTCTTACCAATTTTCACACCTATTTTGACAAATTTACTTGGCGCTCAAAGGGTTAAAACACCTAATAGTAGATTGGTCATTATTTTGCAATTATTTACAGGGATATATATATATTTTTTAGAGAATACTGAAAAGAACCAGGCACTTCCACTACATTCATAACCACATCTCACCACTGGATTCACGCAGTCTCTCCAGGTACACGATCTTCCCCTTTCCTTGCAGAGCCACATGGGGTGTGGTACAGGACTCCGACATTCGGGATCCCGACAGTCATTATCCCGATGACGGGATCCCGACTGCCCGGAGTCAGACAGCATGGTGAGCGCAACTAAGCCCCTTGCGGGCACGCGAGCCACCTATTCTATTCTCCCTCTATGGGGGTCGCGGACCCCCACGAGGGAAAATAGCGGGTGGCCGTCGGGCACCCGGCTGTCGGCGTTTTGACAGTCGGGATCCCGACTGTCGGGAACCCATCCGGCACCCAGCCACATTACCCCATGGCGTTTTGAAGAAATCCTGCCCATCACTTAGCATTCATGATGCAAACACAATTTCACTCTGTATTCACAATACAATACCCATGTACTCACACAGGGCAATCAGAATAAATATCTGCAGAGACATGACAAACTGGAAGTGATGCCAAATTAACAGGGCTTCACAGGTAGGGAAGATGTATACAGGGAGCGTTCAATGGCCACAACACATACGTGTAGGAAGAGAGTAAATTCTCTATTCTATTAAAAGCACTTGTAAAACTTCATCATCATCAAAGTCATTTATCTTTAGCTTTAAACACAACCTTTAAAAGTGTTGGTAAAACCTTAAGTGTTGGTACCTATTTTTAATGGATTTTGAAAAACACTAAGGGCTGTTTCACACAGTACGGTTCCTGCCGCACGGTGAAATCCCGTACGGTCAGGGAGCCGCGCCGCACTCAGAATTTTATAATGGCAGGGATGGCCACAGCCCGGCAGCCGTCCCTTCCAGTGGGGGGATCCGGCTGCAGCCGTGCGGCCGGGCCGTGGCCGTCCCGTGTGAATGGACACAATAGTGTCCATTCACAACTGCTGAGTGCGGCACGGCTCCCTGGCCGTACGGGATTTCACCGTGCGGCAGGAACCGTACTGTGTGAAACAGCCCTTAGGGACTGATTTTGAATGGTATGCAAATCCAAACTGACCGCACCTATTGTTTCTCCCATACTGTGCATATGTTGCAGGAGGCCTACACATCCCTCTGAACGTACACACCTCTTTACCTCACCTGT
Organism: Crinia signifera; assembly: GCF_055691185.1. Lineage (NCBI taxonomy): Eukaryota > Metazoa > Chordata > Amphibia > Anura > Myobatrachidae > Crinia > Crinia signifera. Next base: position 328,888,408 of record NC_139218.1, on the reverse strand, counting down.
GCTCCTGTCCTGTTCTTCCCTTCCTCTACTTCATCTTCAGTCTCCTCGACAATTTTGACACCTACTTCTGAACTGATGCTGATTTTATTTCTACCAGCTATACCCTATTTATGCTATATTTTTCAACACACCCTGTACGTTACCTTGTCATTTGTTTTTTGTTTGCTATGTATGCGGACACTTTGTGGCGCCTTATAAACGTACTACTACTACTACTAGAGTCATATACATCCCATTCACTAAAAGGCAACATTTTGTGGGTTTGTCATGTGTTTAGCCAGAGTTACATCCCAGCATGCACTAACAAACTGAAAGGAGCTGGAGGCACGCATGATGAATACCATGCCTTACAGGGAAACCTGTGAAAAACTATTTGGAGATCTCTGCCTATAATTTCCTTAATAAGGAAAGTGCAATTCCTCATTTAGTTTTATCGATAAAATGCCCAGTTTTGAGAAGAATTGCTGTAAATCACCAATAGCATTGTTTACAAAGCCTGATCCAGGCTGAGCAAACATAATAAACTAACAAAGGGATATATGAGAATGGCTGTGCAATGTTAGCAGTTTCTCAGTTATAGGCCACTATCCGCTACTACAGTGTCCCCCCCCCGTCCCCCCCATCCTTACATACGTCTACTGTATACTCCATCCTGACTGGAAATGTGCTTTTGTTGCATATTGTTACATGAATTCTTGTGTTTAAATTCTACCACTTTATAGTTCTGTAATTATGCAAACTTACATAGAACTTTTTATGGGATCTCTGTGAATCTGACATTTTTGTCTGAGCACTGCCTGACTTCTCCTATACACGTGCTGTCTACTTCAGCAGCACATGGCAATTCTGGAATTCTTACTGTCAAATAAAGGTTATAAATAATAAGTAAAGAAGTCAGGTCAGGGATTTTATATGAAAATGTGTGCTGGATAGGCCGTTATAATGTAGGTGTAAGTGCGGTCTGGGGTTGATCAGAGAAAGAATCTTATATAATAGTCTGCAAGCTGCAGGCTGTGCAGGAATTCTACACCGATTTTTAAAGCAGCGATCATTTAAAAAGGCAAATCGAACTTGGTTTTCCTATTAAAGGATTGCTGCTTTAAAAATACAGGTAGACTCACCGGAATACAGGCTATTACATAAATCCCATGGATTGTGCAGGTAATTAGTGTAATGTGATTATAGTAAGCCATTGCAAGCTATTAAATTCATTTTCTGGCTTTTACATTACATGATGCTATTCCTAAAGGATCTTTCAATGGCTTTCTCTACTTTCAGGTATTAATGGCATTAGAATGTTAGGCTGGTCAGTATGTGCACAGTCATGTCTGTCCCAGCCACAAACATCCTACCCCCTCTTTCGCAAAGAGCAAGAGAGAGGAAGGTGGACAATGGAAGGGGAGAATGGAAAGACACACAAGACAACAGGGCTATTTATTGCTTTAGAAGGAGTAGGAGCACCTCACAGGGGTATGCTTTCTGTTGCTTACAATATTATAAAGGGGATATTACTGCTTGCAGCACAATATGTCTATATATTTTTCTCCCAAACTCCTTTTAAAAAATGTATTTTGTGACGAAGGAGTTAGAACGCCTCCTTGCTGCATTGTGATTTGCACTGTACCAACCTTTGGGCCTAATTTTAGGTTTACATACATACTCAATGTCTGTATATATGTCCATGTGCTGCACTGTGGATGTGCAGATACGGGGCCGCTCGCTATGCTCCAAAGGTGTAGCGTGATTGACAGGCTGCTGGCGTTTGGTTGCAGTGACTGGTAGCATTCCAGACCCGTTTTCTGGGCATGCTGAAGCTAGGGGCTGTGTCCACAGCACTGCTGCTGCGTACAATTACGCAGAAACTGTGCTAACTGCATCCATCTCTGAAACAGGCCTCTTATTTGACTCAACCATTTGTTACAGTGTGTCACAGGAAATGCTTTTGTTAGGTAATAGGGAAGTAAAAAGAACTTAAAATCACTTGTTATTTCTCTCGTTTCAAACATCCTTTACCAGCTCTATGAAATCTCTCTACAATGATTCTCAATCCAAGCTAATTTTTAGCACCAATGATAATGATCAAATACATAGGGGGGTACTCAATACCCCGCTGCTATTACCGATGGGGGAAATGGTGTCAGGAGCCAATTCAATGCTGTCTTTCCTGACAGCATTGAAGAGGCATCTCAGAAGAATGGACCTGACTTTAAAAGCAGTCAGGGTACTTATGTATTATCTGGGCTCCCATGTTAAATGCACCCCATTTTTTCATACCCCTACTATCCAACTACGCATGGAGTTGATTTTATATAGTGTGGCGAGCGCATCGAGCCACCGTGCCCGAAGCGTGGTGAGCGCAGCGTGCCCCGCGAGGGGACGCGGTCTCATAAGTAAAACGGGAGTCCAGATATTACATAAGTACCGCAGTCAGTTCCGTTTGCCAGAGAACGACTGTGTATTGTTGAGATCTCGGCCATATTTTCTACAGAAAACATCTGTATATGGCAGGGAGCAGGTGTCATAAGATAGCTGTACATGTCAGGGAGCAGGTGCCATTTGCTGCACTCTAAGGGGCAGATTCAATCGGCCGCAGAAGTCCACGGTACTGGTTTTGGAGGCTCCTGTACATTAAATGGAGAAAGCAGACTCTGCTAGCAGCCTATGGAGGGACAATGCTATCAGACTTTGACCCTTATTCTGGTTCACTCGCAAAGGCAAATTCCTTCTCAAATGGACAAAACCATGTGCAACACAGGTGGAGCAGATGTAACTTGTGCAGAGAGAATTAGGTTTGGGTGGGGTTTTACTTCAAAGTGAGATCTATATTGCAGTGTAAAAATAAAGCAGTCAGTACTTACCCTGCACAGAAACAAAACAACTCATCACTTTGCGAGTGAACCAGAATAAGCACCTATGTACAATGCAATGCACTCCTGGCAGCTCTCTTCCAATTGAATCTGCCCCTAAAAGATTATCTAGTCATCAACGCATCCTAGTTCTTTTATGGAAATATACAACTGCTGCAAAAGGTTTTTTGTTTTCTTTAGTATGCACAGTGCAACATGGCTACAAAACAAATGGTTCTAAAGCCACCCAATCTTGAAGCATATGTTGAGAATCTAACATAATGAATAATCAAGCAAATTTTATAAAATATTGATTGTACAACCAATGCAAGCCTGTCAGGCATGCCTGTTATCTCATTTAAAAGGAATCAATTTGGTCATTGTGGAATCAGAATGTCCAGCTTAAGTAAATAGCACAATGTCTTCTACACAATAAGTATCTGCTGGCCTACACACTGTATAAATGTATGTGGCCGGTGTAAATTGAAAACGCTATCTTACTAAACACAATATTGCTTATATTTAAAAGGAAATTTCATCTAGAAAAAATAATTATAAATAGTAACATTTAAAAACCTAATTTTCTTTCCATCAGCCCATCTTTCCGACATGCAAGTTTCAGTCACTGAATATTTGAAAATATAAACCATGAAGTATCACGGTGCAGTTGCCATTTCGTTTGCCTGCACGTGTTGTATAAATTTGCTACTGTTATATGTATTACCAACATCGTAACAAGAACTCACAACTAAATCGTGGTGCCCGCAGCTGCCACCTCCGCAAATCCCGGAGCTAGCGCATGCACAGTAGCTTCTTACATTCTGTGCATGCGCTGACCCCAGCCTCTATCCTGGAGGGAGGGTGTACCTCCCAATGGGACTGCCTTGAGTGACTGGCAGGTCGAACTTCCAATAGGAAGTCACTGCCAGTCACAGTGAAGCCAATGTCTTAGGCAGAGAACAGTGGCGGATTTTACCGGGGGGGGGGGGGGGGGGGGTTGTTTGGGCTGGAAATATCTGCCGTTTTGGCATAGAATAGACCAAATTCGCATTCGATCTACTCAATGTTCTTTCTTTTTTCTGACTTTCGAAAACATTCCGAAAGTAGGAAAAGACGATCTGCAAATCCACGTCTTATTGCAGAAACGGCCGCTAATCGGCCAATTTGGCTTCTCAAAGAACCAAATCTGCAGCGGTGAGTCATTGAATAGGTGCTGGCCGATATTTCCCAGTACCGGAAACATCAGCCAGCATTTAATACCCCCGATTGGCTATGAGCTGCACCCAAACAAAAGGTCTTTGCCCTGCAAATTTATAGTGCCAGACATACATAAAAATATTGGGATACTAAAACTGCAAATACTAAGAGGGCCCACATACTGTTTTAGGACACAATCCAGAACTTGCGTGATCATTTCAATTGGACGTGAGGAGCGTGCTGCATACATGTGGGAGAAGGAGGAACAAACCAGACCCGTGATATGTGCAGAAGAGAGCAGGACCACCACAGCCTTATTAAATAAATCTTTGAGCCCAAATGTACCAGAATGTGATATAAAGGGTGAGAGACAAAAGAAGGAACAATACATACATACAATTGAAAATAAATAAATTAAAATAGTGTAATGGTCAAAAATAAAAATATGTGGATAATGCAAATTGTGCTTCTGTGAGCCTACGGAAACCGTATTATGGCTCTATCCCTAGTGACAGCTTTTATAGCAGGTGCAGCCAGCCAGCAGCTCCTCCAGGCGCTTCTAGACCACTACTTCCAGTATGCGGTACTATTTCTGCAGCTGAATGAGCATTCTGGGAGTTGTAGTGTAATCCAATCGGAAGAGTCACTGGCTAACTAAACCTTTATACAGTGTTTCTCCATAGCCCATGTTGTACTGTGAAAATTCATGACCCAACGCAGAGATGAATATATACAAAGATGTGACACCAGGACAGGGACTAGTGACCTGTTTCTGCCATGACACCCTCTAAAACCGTAGTGATATGCAAATGCCCCCTTCCCAAAAATGGAAGGGGGGTGTCTATTAAATAACCTTAATATGTTAATGGATATATGTTGAAGAACCTTCAAAGTATCTTGACCTTAAGTATCCCTACAATTCATACATAGGTCCAAATGATAGGTGGTCACAAACCTTGCTGACACAAACAGGGGCTGATTGGTGTACAGGCCTTAGCCCTAACCCAGACATTAGAACAGTGACTTCTTGCCAGGTGGGTGAGCTTGGTGAATGTAAAAAGAGAAGAGCATAAATAAAAGTTCTGCCTCTAGCTATCTGTATGCAGAATATAATGTGCGGTGGGCCGGGGAAGGCCAGGAAGTGCCCTTGAGGTGAAGATCAGCAGACACAGGTTTTGGAAAGAAGAGCAGGTCAAGTTGCTAAATCATCCTTCGCCTTCTGTTCTTGGCAGGACGGCCAGGTCTGTTCTGCCTGACAACGGGACGTTCAGCCTGTGAGAGAGCAGAGTGGTGAAATGATCTGTCCCCACACTAGTGACAATATGCATAGAGCTGGTTAAAACTGTACCAAAACAAACAAATGTAAATGGACATCTCATCGCCTTAGTTCCAGGCGACAAACTGGTATTACATAGGTACACCATGTGGTGCCAACATGAGAATGGAACAACATGGACACATATCTGTTCATATGGTAAAGTGTGAACAAGCTCCAGAATCAGTTAATTGAGAACTAGACAACTCAGAAACCACAATGTCTTTTGCCTTAAGACAAGAATGGGGAAACTTCCGCCCTCCAGCTGTTGTTGAAATACACAACCCAGCATGCCCTGCAACAGTTTTAGTATGGCCAAATAGACTGTAGCAGGGCATGCTGGGGTGTGCAGTTCAACAACAGCTGGGGGGCTGAAGGTTCCCCATCCATGCCTTAAGAACTCACAGATTCTAGCCTATACGGACTAAGCCAGTGAATTATGGGTGACAAACCAACATGCACTTTCCAGTCACTATAGAGTTAGTCAGAAATGCATGTACTATTAAAGACTGCTCATTACGAAATGTGGTTATATCAGAATACAAGGTTTTATTAATGTGAGGGACACAGGTGTGGACTATGCAGTATACCCAACAGAACAGAAACATGTAATCCCTTTCATCAAAAAACAACTGACATTTAAATAACAACAATTCCTCCCAAAACAAAGGAAATATATAACAGATATATATTTCCAGGGGGCTCTCCGGAAGCTTCATTATCTGCATAGCAAAATATTTTCCACAACTCTTAGGCTGGGTACACACAAGAGCGATGTTCACCCACAAAACATGCTGGCTGATAGGCCGACATATCGTAACGAGCACATATCAGATGATGCGATATCATCCGGTTGGCCATGCGGCACGGCTGACTGGAAGTTATCAAATGTAGCCGTGGTAGCGAGCAGATAGGGGCATAGATACTGGACAATCCGGCTGATATATCATTCTGATTCACCAGAAATAACACAGCACGCCAAGATAGCTAAAGTGTGTACCCAGTTTATAATGAATGAGTAGCGATAGAATCTGTATAACTTGGAGCTATTGGAGATGGCCCTTACAAACAAGATTGCAACCAACCTGCTGGTTTCTATATTGTGCCACCACAAAACATAGATGCTATGTTTAAAGACTTGTACTGTACCCTCTTTATTGGAGGGTTGCAGGCTAACAGCAGTGTTTGGTGAAATTATATATTAGTTAGAACACAAATCTTACGTTTAATCCATTGCCAGGGTCCATACTTGGCCATTTTGCGGGAACAGTTTCCAGACGAGAACTCAACCTCTGTGAACTAGAACCAAATATGTGCAATGATACATCATTAAACATTCAGGCAGTCGACATGTGCAAGTACTCTTGTGCCTTTGCAGAAATACACCATTACACCTGGAATTTTTGTGGCACGCTGGCTCTCAACATGCCAGTTGTTTCTTTGCTTTGTTTTCCATGTAGAAACAGCTTAATCACAAATGATGTGCCTCTAATCACATGCCCTAATGAGCGCAATACTGACATTACCTCACAAATCATTGCTAGCAATGACACAGCCTTCATACACACTGGCATAGCCTTCATACACACTGGCATAGCCTTCATACACACTGGCATAGCCTTCATACACACTGGCATAGCCTTCATACACACTGGCATAGCCTTCATACACACTGACATAGCCTTCATACACACTGACACAGCCTTCATACACACTGACACAGCCTTCATACACACTGACACAGCCTTCATACACACTGACACAGCCTTCATACACACTGACACAGCCTTCATACACACTGGCATAGCCTTCATACACACTGGCATAGCCTTCATACACACTGGCATAGCCTTCATACACACTGACATAGCCTTCATACACACTGACATAGCCTTCATACACACTGACATAGCCTTCATACACACTGACATAGCCTTCATACACACTGACATAGCCTTCATACACACTGACATAGCCTTCATACACACTGACATAGCCTTCATACACACTGACATAGCCTTCATACACACAGACACAGCCTTCATACACACTGACACAGCCTTCATACACACTGACACAGCCTTCATACACACTGACACAGCCTTCATACACACTGACATAGCCTTCATACACACTGGCATAGCCTTCATGCACACTGGCATAGCCTTCATGCACACTGGCATAGCCTTCATGCACACTGACATAGCCTTCATGCACACTGACATAGCCTTCATGCACACTGACATAGCCTTCATGCACACTGACATAGCCTTCATACACACTGACATAGCCTTCATACACACTGACATAGCCTTCATACACACTGACATAGCCTTCATACACACTGGCATAGCCTTCATACACACTGGCATAGCCTTCATACACACTGGCATAGCCTTCATACACACTGGCATAGCCTTCATACACACTGGCATAGCCTTCATACACACTGGCATAGCCTTCATACACACTGGCATAGCCTTCATACACACTGGCATAGCCTTCATACACACTTACATAAGCCTTCATACACACTGACATAAGCCTTCATACACACTGGCATAGCCTTCATACACACTGGCATAGCCTTCATACACACTGGCATAGCCTTCATACACACTGACATAGCCTTCATACACACTGACATAGCCTTCATACACACTGACATAGCCTTCATACACACTGACATACTTCTGTGATTCTAAAATGAGATGACTGCTAGATCTATGTATTGGTAGCTTGCAATTAAAAATAGTATCACATGTGTGAGTTTCAATTGCGGATAACATTGTTTGAACAGCAATGTAAGGGGGGTGGGGTGGCTGGTGCCAGTGGAAAGCCCTGAGGTTGGCACTCTAGTTGCCTCTGGCTAGCAGTGCTCCACTGCTGCAGTGCCAGGCGGTGAGTCCTTTGTACATTCTGCTATGCACCCATTGATGACAGTCTCACCCACCACCACAACCGGTGCAGCCTTACAACGGTATGCGTTTGGACAACGGTATGCGTTTGGACACAGAGGGTGCTGCCACCCAGTTATGGGACTGGTCTAAAGCTCATATGTATCTATCTATCTATCTATCTATATATAGTAAATATATTTCTATATCTATACAAACCTGCATGTATGAACATCCAAGTCAGGTTGTTCTCTACCATTTACCGACAACACTCTGCTTTGTGACCGCTTAGTAAATAAACCCGTAAGCGTAAGAGATTAAATAGCTTTACATCGCACTTTCTAACTTTTTCATTTTGTACAGTTTTGGGCAATGTCCTCTATAGAACCAGCACAGTACTACACACTTGTAATCCTCCTCTAATAATCTTCAATGTAGCATCAATGCTGACAATACAATTAATATTACTCATGAGTTCTCCTGATTGACTACTGTACATTGCTGAGGGCATGTGCGGAGAAAATAAATGGACTTACTTTTGTCCTCTCCTTCTTCCTCTACGGGAGCGTTTCAGCAGCTGGGGTGGCACCTGAGAAGGAGACAACAGTTAAATAGGCAGGTACAATAATAGCCTAGGCTAACATTGTATCATCCTCTGGGGATATCAGGTTGTGGGTGCGTGAAAACGTAGTGCTAGAGTATTTGTATAGTCATTAACAAGTTATTTTTGCAACAACAGAAACCACAGAGAGCTTGCAATAGGTTGGAAAGATAATCTGGGACTGTATGGGGGCATATGAACAATCTTTTTTGTCTGTTTTTCATTGTTTGGGAGCAAATGGTTAATTGTCATTTGCCCAATAAATTCCCAGTTTGTTTGTTCCAACGAGCCAACTAAATGCTAGGTTGGATAGATAGTCTAAAAGTATATGGCCAGCTTCAGGATCATATATACAATATTTGACATGGTAGTGATGAATTTCCGCTGCTGAATTGCCCTTGAGATGCAGAAATCTGATCACACTACAAACTTCAATGTTTGACCATGTTGCCGCCAGCACCGCCATCTTAGTACAACTGATATGAGGCGCAGTCTAATTTCCCTGAGGGGAGCAGTGGTCTACCTGCTCTGACCTGGCCGGAAATTAAAAGGAATTAGAGAACATTACACATGAGAGGTCTTGCTACCTCACTTATTGATACACCATTGTAAATTTAAGGGATTTTCCAATAAGAACTTGTGTTAATGTAAGTCAGGGATAGTGACCCTCCAGCTGTTGTTGAACTACACATCCCAGCATGCCCTGCAACAGTTTTAGCATGGTCAATGAGGAAACCTGTAGAAGGGCATGCTGAGATGTGTAGTTTAACAACAGCTGGAGGGCCAAAGGTTCCCCATCCCTGGTGTAAGTGCTGGCAAACCAAACAAAAAACATCACATTTACTGCAGATTCAAAAGGGGAGGAAGCTTTTTAAGTTTGAGATCAAGTAGTCCACATTTCTACCAATTAGACAATACATCATGGTATAAGAAATTAGCCAAACAGGCTATAGACAACAATACTAATAAACAAATAATACATACATCCACCTCCTGCTCCCTGGGCTGTACTCCCTCTTCCTGCCAGTGGTGAGTAAATGGAGGGATCCCCAACACTGGCTGTGTTAGTTCCTGGCTATGGCCTGCTTCTTCTCCATCATTGTGTGCAACATCTTCTCCATTATATCTCCAGTAAGAGTGCCTAGAGCTGGAGAGCCTATCACCACGCGGCCGGCGACCATAAGACCTCTCGCCTCGGGAGCGACCATTGAATCTATAGCCCCGCTCTTTGCCCTTGGAAAGCTCTACTTCGGGAAGGCTTAGTGTGTTGGAAGGATGAGAATTGCCCATCCACGGGAGAAAGTTTGGATAAGCTCCGTTGGGTACTTCAGAGGGAATCACAGAATCACTCAGCTGTCTGCACCTTTTCAGTGGAGATGCCTCTGGTTCTGTCTCAGACGAGGAGGGATCTAAGGGCTGGGGTAATGGGGGTAATGAGTCTGTTCTTGGGGGATCAGAGGGTGTATCTGGAGGGAGGTCAGTGCGGACTGGTCCCTGAAAAGGAGGGCCTTTGGGGTTGGGGCTGGTTTCAAAGGCACTTGAGGTGTTGGAGATAAAAGAACCAGGCCGCAAAGTGGGAAGAGGCAGGGTGTGAGACTTGTTAATCATATCAGCTCTCTGTGAGGGGAAACAGGAGTCAGGAGGCTGCTGAGAGATAGATGAGGCTTGTGATGTGGGTGTATCGCAACATTCTGGCTGGGACGACAGGATGACTTCTTTCTCTGATGTTGGTAAAGAGTGGTTCTGTGTGGACAAAAATATCAACAGTTAAAGGAAAGTTGGGTCGAGTTTATATGATAATAAAAGTCTCTGTAAATAGTACAGAATCATTTTAAAAGTTCTACCAACAAGGCATTTGCAGTGCGACAGAAACAAGAAGAGGAAAGGAGTCACCTGGGCATTGCTGCGTTGTCCTTGCAGCAGTGACTGTCCCTGGAAGAGTTGCATTCCCAGAGTTCCAGGAAGAGAGGGCAGAAAAGCTTGCTGGTTCTGCAACAGGGCCTGAGCCCCCAGTAGAGACTGGAGGCTCCCCATCTGAGCACTGGCATTTGCATTCAGTGCCGAGAGATCTCCTGTAAAATTGTAGTTTTTTTAATCAGTAAATGCCACAGATCTGCCTGAGAGGACCATGTTTTTATACACGTATACTCTTGCAATGTTTCATGAAAGAGAAGAAAATGTCTTGTTAATGAATTATAGATGAAACATTCTCTGAAACAAGGAGAATTATTTCCCCATTACCTCTTCAGCTTATATTTGAAGAGGTAACTATATTTATTTATAAATGGTCACAACTTATGGATCAGATGACTTGTACTGTAGGTATGACTGGACAAGAAAAAAACGCAGCTGCAATGTCTTACCTAACAATCCAGCAGTAAGAAGTGGATTTAGCAATGGGGGCATCAGTGTGTTAAGCCTTCCAGACGTAGGCGTCTGTGATGGTTGGAGGTGGAAGGGGCTGTTTGATTCGGATGGAGGGAGTTTGCACTCTGATAAGGCAGGTGAATTAGTGGTTGTGGTAATGGAGGCAGACCCGGTGCAGGAGGTATTAATGCAGCTCTACAACAGAAAGGTGAATACACTTTAACATTACATACCAATTGATCTACCTACTGTATTTGTTTGCTAAGAAACCATTCTGTACAGGAACAAACGTGCTTTTTGTACCATTACAAATACAGACTACACAGAGGGGTAGATGTATGAAGCAGTGATAAGGAAGGAGAAGTGATATAGTGCCTGGTACTTTATCTCTGGCCAATCAGCTCTTAACTGTCCCTTTGTAAACCCAGCCTGTAACCGAACAGTCAGGAGCTGATTGGCTGGTGATCACTTCTCCCTTATCACTGCTTCATTCCTAGAACCTCAATATGAATCTAAATTTTGTTTTCTAATTACAGAGCAATATTGTTTAAATGACTACATAAAAACTATTTCAGACATTAGATGTATTGGGGCAGATGTATTAAGCCTGGAGAAGAGATAAACTGGAGATAAAGTGGAGATAACTTCGAAGAGTTAACGCACCAGCCAATAAACTGTGTTTGAAATATGACAGTTGGGATCTGATTGGCTGGTGCGTTATCTCCTTCCACTTTATCTCCAGTTTATCTCTTCACCAGGCTTAATACATCTGCCCCATTAAGCCTTAACAAGAGATAAATGCAAGGGTGATAAGGAGAGATAAATGTCCAGCCAATCAGCTCCTTACTGACTTTTTTCAAACACAGCCTGTAACATGGCAGTTAGGATGTGATTGGCTGGACATTTATCTCTCTTTATCACCCTTGCATTTATCTCTTGTTAAGGCTTAATACATCTGCCCTATAATACATTATATATTACAGATTATATATTGCTTTGTGTTAGAAGGCTAAAATAACATAGCATTTCGGAAGGTTTACAAACAATGCTGTTTTATAAAAAATAACCTATAATTCACAATTACCTGTCCGGGGCAGGTAGATGAGTCTACAGCCCCCAGACTGGCAGCCAGTAGTGCTGAATTCAGAGCCATCAGGGCTGGAGAGGCGGAGACAGGAGGGAACAGCAATGGCTGGAGGGCACTCTCAGGGAAAGTCTCAGGCAGGGTAAGCGATGCCTCGTGTTTCTCAGCTGGATCAGTTTGTGTAGTGGGCAGAGAATCCAACAGAGGTGTGAGGGATGACAGAAGCGTGCCCTGTTGTTGGCCCTGTGGTGGAAGATCAAGTTGTGGGAGTCCAAGCCCCCCCAGTGATAAAAGAGGATTATGGAGAAGAGATGCCATCAGCAAGGCCTGCAGAATACTGCATTCAGGGTCACCAACAGTAGAGGGCAAGGCCAAAGGTGGGTTCTGCAGTCCCAAGAGGCCTAAATCTGCACTTCCTAACAAAGAGGAGGACAGTAAATTGAGTAAGCCTTGGTTAAGAAGCTGTTGGTGCTGGTTTAAGCTGAGAGAGAATGGCAAAGATCCCAACATCGCTAGGTTTAATAGGGCAGGGGTGGCAGCAAAAGGCAAGATGTGCTCCTGGCCCAAAAAGGAGAAGTTATCCCCAGCAGAGGGCAAAGAACATGGCAGCTCACTGTTGCCTTCTGTGATACAGCTCGGTGTTAGGCTGGGAGCAGGAGAAGATTTTGGTACAGGAGACTGGTTATGTCGGCCAGAGGAAGAAGCTAAAAAAGAAAGTGAGAAAATACATATGAACCAGGAAATAAATGCTTCAAATCACATAGATAAACTTTTTGTCCTGCAGTGAATAATTGTTCACAAATTTTCTAAATATTTTAAGGAAAAATCCAATGATGAATAAATCACAAAATTCATATTTTAATATAGAAAATCAAAATAGAACACAATGTTCAGTATTACCCCACAATCGGAATTACCGCCACATTTCACTGCATTTCATCTAAAAGGTTTTTTTCTCCCCATGATATTATAAAAATCTAAAGCTTCTGCCAAATCTTTATGACCATGCCACGATGACTCTGTCGAACAGTGAAAAACGTGGATTCTAAAGGCACTTGAGCTGTGATGTTACTGGAACTGCCTCTTTACATAAATAATAACCAATCAACAGTCAATTTCTACCTAACAACGCTGCCTGCTTAAGGCCCATACACACTAGACAATTTTGAGAAGACAGACAGGATGAGTGTATGGCTTTCCATAGTCTCCTACTATGGAAAGTCGTTCAATCCTGTGAAAATTGCTCAGTGTGTGCGCTGTAACTGGAGTCATGCTAGAGTGTGCTTTGCTACAAGTATTCCCAGTGACCAACTCCAAACTTGTGCAAATACAACAAGTACCTTTTATTCAGGTTACTCAAATACAAAGATACACATAAACAAAGACTGCTGTCTTTCGTATAAACAACCAGGGAGGTCAGACCCTGCCTCACTCCCTTTCACTTAAGAAGGAACCCTTCAGGTCCCGGCACAGTGGCACAGTCTTCCAGATCCCACTGTCCCTAGACCTATCACCTGAGCCCTAACTAATGAGGGAGACTCCGCTTTAAACCCAACAGCCAGGTGTTGTCTGATGAAGCAGCTTCTTAGGCTAAGAAGCCTATAAGACCTGGTCTGGGCCCAATGGATGGGAACCGGGTCCATCCACAATTCCCATGCTTCCACCAGCCACTATCAGTGGCACAAGCCACTATTAATTCCCTAGGGTTATTTCCAGGTGTCAAAGTACCTCTCCTACCACAATGCACTGAGCGATTTCCCGGCCAGCGATGTGCAAGCCATTGCTGGCCATACATGCTGGGCAAGAATGCCCAGTGTGTATGGACATTAAGGTAAGAAAATATGTCCTTCCTAACATGGCTACCTGCTAGGGGGGGGTGAGGGAAAGGTTAAGCACTTAAGTTATTCCATGTCTCTCATTCTGCTCCGTTACATACAGCCTCTGCTATTACTTAATGATGACTTTACTTTAAGATACTTACATGTATTTGTCCCAGATGGTAACTTCAGTGGTAAAGAAGTCCCTGAGTTCTGCTCGCTAGCAGTCTGGACTAGTTGCCCTACAAGGCCAAGTAGATGGTTACTGATATCTTGGGAAGCTGGGGATAAGCTTGGATTTTTGCTTTGGCTTGGGCACTCCTCTACTGATGAACGAGGCATTTGAAGAGAAGAGGGGTTATGACCAGAAATTGAATGTGAATGAAAAGCTTTGGATCTTCCCATGTCTTCGTCAAGTTGCCCCCCTATTCCTGTTAACTTTGAAACACAAGAATTCAATTTGGAGAGTCCACTAGGACTAGAGGGGTTATGGAGATGCCCATTAGCATCCTGTGGACTTGCATCAGGGCCCGGAGAGTTTCTTTGTCTTTTGCGCTTCACCATTACATCCCTTCTTTGGGAGTGAGTCCTGCTGGGAAGAGCCCGACCTTCCTGTGTGACAGTTGCAGATAACGTGTTGGGATTCAGCACTCGGCTGGGTAAAGTGCTAGGGGCTGCAGCTTCAGGTTTGGTTTGATTTGCCATTTGGGCCTTAGCAGCTGCTGTAAGAAGGCTGCTGGCTGGAAAGGAAGTATTACTTTGCTGGCCCAATATGCACCCAAGGGGAAAGCCCAGTAATCCTTGCGCTGTTCCCAAAGACACCGGTGGTGCTGTTTTATTGCTTTGGTGGGTTAAGGCATAGCTGGCATTTGAAGAAGATCCCAGTTGGGCCTGCCCAAAGGGAGGGAGGCCTTCAAGTATTGCTTTTGGACTGTGGGGCACAGAGCGCTTAGGGGAGCTGACAGGCCGTGGGGATCTAGAGCTTGACCTTGTATGGGCAGAAAAGTGCTCAGAGGAGGCAGATGAGTGTCGGGAACGCTGAGGGGACCGCTCCACACTGCCAGCTGGGGAAGAGATGGAGGATATTGAGGACCTAGTGGTAGATGGAGAAGTCAGCGCTCCACTACGGGTGAAAGGAGAGAAAGGTGGTGGCAAGGCAGGGGAGGAAAGGTTGCCTGGGTTGTGTTCAGGAGTAGGGTGAGGGTTCATTAAGGGAACCTGAGACTGAATTAAAGGAGGAGAGTTCAATACATGGTGCTTTGGACTAGGTGGCCTACAGCTGTTAGAATCCAATATGCCCAATGGATCTTTCTCAAGAAAGGCAAAAGGCCTTCTTGGGCCCTGAGGAGACTCATCCAGCGTCCGGGAAAAGGTGCCACCTGGCACAAAACTACAAGTATTAAGAGCTAACGGTTTGGGGGACAGGCCTGAAAGTTCTTGACTGCATGAAGGGTAGGAAGGCCGGTTTTGGGAAGACTTAACTTGTGTAAAAGAACTGGGACACAGCTCATGGGATATGGCTTGTGGAGTCCTTGAAAACACCTCATAGCTGCCATTTGATGGCACCGGCGGACAGTTCCTTAAGGCATAGGACTCATTAAGAGGTGCCCCATGCTGCCTGGACAAGGCAGGCCGTTGGCTGGATCGTAAGCCAGAGTACCTTTCTCCAGGACTAGGAGTGAAGGCATCCGATTTGTGATCCAGGGGTTTCTCTGAGTGGTGAGCAGGCATGTTGTGGGCCTTCTCCATAATAAGTTTGGTGAAGATATCAGGATCCAGAGAACAAGGGTGTTGCCCAATCTTTGGGCTGGTGGATGGTGCATGAAAGTTTTGACTAGAGCCACATCCTATAAAAAAGGAAAACAAAAAAATCAAACCAAATTGTAAACATTAAATGTATGGAAATATACACCTCTATCACATACATGTATCTTGTTTTTTCCCCTTCATCTTACTGCCTTACCTCCTGCCACAACCACAAAATTATTGGATAAAAAGGATACAAAGCAAACAAAGGCCCTTATTCTGATCGGTGCGGCCGGAGCCGATTATGCGGCCAGGACCGTGCGTGCGAAACCCCGCCTTCCATACGGATCGCCAACTCCGTCCGTATGCGGTAAGAAGCTGTCAGAACGGACCGCACGTGTATTTTTCACGGAATACGGCTCCTCCATCTAAGGGAACCTCCCCCATCATTCGATGGTCGCAGACCATCGAATGCAGAACCGAGTGCTCCACCAGCACCCACAACCTCAGACCACACAGACATTTTTCCGTGCAAAAGCAGAGATCTGGGCGGGCAGCTGACATCCGGCGATGTCATATGTCCGCCCCCTACACGTGCGTCACGGCCGCATTACCATACGTAAGCCCAGCGTTTTCATGGGAACTCCCATGAAACGCGGGGCGTATGCATATGGTAATGAGCCCAAATAGCCCTTCACGCCCCTCTCCACCCCCTGTTCGGAGTGTTCACATATCATGCGGAATTTGGCCGTACGCCCCGCTCGCACATGTGCAGAGATGCCTCTGCACATGCGCAGACACAAAACATCGGCGGGCCGAACGCACGCGGATATATCCGCACCGATCAGAATAAGGGCCATTATCCTCTATAATAAAAAGCTAATGCTGCTCATCACCTGTATAGGGGGAATTCAAGTGTTTTACGCATTGGTGACCACTAGATGGCACCCAATGGAGCAATTCCAATGTTGCTATGCTCCGTTGCGCACAGCTGCAGTCGCTGACATTACTGTTCAGTTGTTGGGCTGGTAACTAGTTCAATATAACATAGAATACTGCAAAAGCATGGTCATCCCTTGGAACTTGGAGCAACCGCTGTACATATGATGAAGTAGAACTGAATTACAGCCACACTGATTGCATCAGGCCATTCCCATAAACTTAGTTGTGATGTGAAAAGTGCCCATATAAAATACAAGGTCCAGCTAAGCTAATTGTAACACCGAATAAGCTGCAGTCACTGACCGTAATGGAAAATGGGTGTTTATGGTAGTGCCTAAGGGTATGGATAATTAGGTCACCAGCATTAGGGTCGACAAGCATTTAGGTCGACATGAGTTAAGGTCGACTTGGGTAAGTTCAACATTGAAAAAGTTGACATGTTTTTTTTTTTTTTAAACACTAAAACGTAACACTGCGTCCACTCATAATGCTTCAGACGCGGTGCCTCGCTACATTGTCTTTTAATATTAACCATACTATACTATATTATATTCTACCCTTCCTTATATGTTATTGTCCAACACAGGTGGAAATTGTGCAAAAGCAGAAAGCCCTAAACAGATCATCCATGATTGAACTGCATATTGGGGATTGATCACATCATTCAGGGTCGTAGGATTTGGATTTACAATTTTTTATCTTGATATTATATTGTTTAGCATTAGTGTTACAAGGCGCCCACCAAAAGGGACAGCTAACTGTTTCTTGTTCTATTTGTCTATTCTAAGCGGTAGGGGTCACCTCATAGATTACCCTTTTTGACAGTCGGCCTAAAGGTGCCCATACACAGTACAATTATGGTATACAATATCGCATCTCTTTGCACCCAACAATTGTACCGTGTATGGGCACCTTAAGAATTGGTGTACCTGGGTCCTCCAGTGAAATACAACACTTATATACCACAATACAATTATTGCAGTTAATAAGACGTGTGTATGGAGAATGATCGTCATAGATACAATAGATGGAGACATGAAACCTATTTTTATATGAACCAAGACAGTAGGAATTAACTATGAGTTTGCTGTAGTGGTCAGTGTTTTCTAACCAAGGTCCTCACAAGGAAATGCCTGCAACAGTGCTGTGACAGGCAGTGGTTAAAGTGAGGGGGAACGGGGTGGAACGGAGTTCCATCACCTCTAATGGTGAGGCATAGGTGCCGATTCTGTGGGTGCTTGAGGGCCCGAGCACCCACGTAAATTGATGAGCACCCACCCGCTCAGCAGCGGCCCACCCGCCAGTGTCTCACTGCACTCCCACTCCCTCGTCGCTGGCACAGGTACTGTGGGGGCATTTATGTACCTGCACTGTGGGAGCATTTATGTATTTGGCACTGTGGGGGCATTTATGTATTTGGCACTGTTGCCATAATTTGAATATTGGAGACAACTGTGCTGCATAATATAAATCAGTATTATTTTGTGGCCACACCCCTTTCCCATGATGCCACTCCCCTATATTTTTGGCTTGAGAATCCAACAGCAAAAACATAAAGACACCTATGTGGTGAGGTGGAACATTTTAACCTCCACATTGGCCCTGCACAGTCATTCTCACAGTCATTCTCACAGAATAGCATTCTAGTTTGCAGGGGGATGCCAAAAATCCTACCACTGGCCCCGTCTCTGCCTAATGGGGAGATAATTAGGTGGCATAGAGAAATGAGTTCTCCCACCTATGCCTGACCACTTTAAGCCCTGGTGGCAGGTAATGTTTCATTATTTTGAAATGTACTGGTCATTTGTGTAACATAATATTTGAAACAATTCAGTCATAGTTATTTAGCATTTAAGTAAAAGTACACCTCTGAAATAATCTGGTAACAAAAGGCTACACTTTAGCTTTGCCAGCTTTGCAAAGGGTGACATATGGTGTTTGTAGATTTTATTTTGCCACCTACCCCTCTCCCCAGCTGGGACGTGAGTCTGCACTAAGTAGAGGGGGCACATAAGATAGAGAAAGTGCAGAACAACAAAACACTAACGTTTTGCTGAAAGAGTATGGAGAAAAGATAAAACTCATTTTCCAGAAGTCTAAGGAAGAGCATACACAGGATCATTAGCATGGATAGAATCTAAAGACATAGTCATGCTTGTTTCAGCACACGTAACTGATCCCCAGCACTGCATCTGCTGCATACAATAGTAAGCTAGGTCAGGATTTGTGAGTGACTCAGCTCGGTGACCTGAAGGATGGAAGTGTAAATCCCATAAAGCATAATCTGTCTGCTACTTGCCGACAGAGTCTGTAAACAGGTGTTCTGACCACAATTCTGATACCTTAGGCCTTCTTCAAAGACAAGTAAGAGGAGTAAAATATACTATTCACTTGTGAAATATAAACCATGCTGAAGCGCAATCGGTGTGAAAACATTTCATGAAGGGAAAATACTGGCTGCATCTGCATGTAGGGAACAAAGACTAAGGAACTTTGTTTTTACACAGAATATAGAACAAAGCCAGTGCACACATGTTCCCAAATTCAAGGCATTCTGCACATTTTAGATCTGCCCTAGGTGCAGTGTAAAATGGCTTAATTTTGCTCTTATTCTTATATTTATTTATAGTTTCTTATATAGCGCAGCAGCTCTGTGACTCCTACATCATGCCGCACGTCTGACGGCTTGCACTACTACTGCATGGAGTAGCAGCCAATCAGGGCGTGCATCCAGATGGAGTTGTGGAACTTGTGTGACGTCACTCTCCCTTCAATCAGCTCACGTAGCCGGAGCTGCGGGGTTGGTGCTGGGAAATGCTGGGACTGGGACGTCACGCAGCTGGCGATCCGCGCTGGTAGTAGCGGATGGGAGCAATGGAAGTATGTGATTGGTCGCTACTACTGCTAGATTCCATGTGGTAACCGTGTGTGCGAGGCGGCTGACTGGAATAGGTTAGTAGTGTCAAGCTCGGGCTGGCCGCTGTACATGGGGATCTGTTACTGAGGGTGACATTTACACACCAGGCCTTGCTCTCCTCCTAACTTGACTTCAAGGCCAAACAGTGTTCAGGTCGACTGAGCCACATAAGACGTGTTAGGATAGCTATGTGACCATTTCCATCTTTCTCAAAATCCAAGCAGCTCATATTAGCCCAATAAGTCATTTTCAGGTCCCCAATCTCCCCTATCAGGAAGGAAGATCTTTCCTGAGAACTTTCTCAAGTATTATCCAGGTAACTCCTCCCAAAATAATTTTTCAAAAAATTGTACATTTGAATATCTACTTGTCATTATTCTGACTATGTTTCTGCTTTCAGAGCTAGTTATTACTTACATTATTACAAAAAACAGTAATAATTGAATGCAGTGACAATAATTTATGATAATAAAGAGTGGACACATAGTCCTACAGATACAACCGGCCCTTTGAGGGTGACCAAACTGCTGATGCGGCCCCCAAAGAATTTGAGTTTGACACCATTCTAGAGTCTAGAATATGTAAATGTAGGATTAAATCATAATAGCTGAAGACATGGTATCATACTATCATTAGTATAGGTAATAGCCAGAATAGGAACAGCTGATACTATATATAGCAGTTTCATGATGAACTAAGATATTTGTACAAAAGGTCAAGAGACAGCTATGGATGTGCAAATCTCCAGTGTTAAAGCTACAGAGGTGACAGATATATAGGGTTATAGTTATGTGGGTGAGAGGTATATAGGGTTATATCTACAACAGGGAGGGGTATATAGGTTTGGAGGCAAGGGGTTACAGGCTGTGGCAGTCAGCCTGCAGAGGCACAGATGATGACATATGACTAGTATGGCTGGCCCCATCCTATAGTTAGGGAAGGACCAGCGATATCCATTACTTCATCCCACATCACTGTAATGGATCCGGCAACGGGTATGCTTTCTGTGACCTATGTGAGAGGAGGACAGTGGCTGCGTTAGCACAATGCACCCATAGTGCACTACATCCTGCACCCATACAGCACTACTCCTGTCCCCAGTCACTCCCTCCTCTCACCATTTGTGCTGGTCAGCTGGGAGGCCGGGTGCTATCTTGTTGCTTTGTGCGACTCTCACGCTAATGCTGCGTCACTCACTGCAAACCAATTCCACCACTACTATTAACAGCGGGGAGCAGCACATACAGCCGGGTGATCCCGGGTGGATACGGACGCTACACACACAGGACAAATTTGCTGAGTGTTGTGCACCTTGGTTATGACCCTGCTCACAAGTACAAATGCATATTCCAGCTGCATCAAACACCAAGCAAACCAACACTTGAATATTAAAATGGTTATGAAAGGTTTCCACTTATTTTCTATGTTTGAGAAAGGGAAGCGGTCTGATAATATTTAAATATGTTAATCATTCATCCTTCTCACAAATATTAAACCCCAGTAATCTATAAAATCTATATGATAATTTGCTATGGTCTGCCACATTTCATGCATGCACAAAGGGAGTGCCACCAGCCCTGACTGGTAATGCTTAGTGCTAGTTGTGGCAATATATGGGGAAACAGCACTAGAAAGATCTAACGGATCTGTTTGGAAATTGATGGCTCATTCAACTTAGAAGGTCAAAAGTTGTCGATCTGTGGCACTAAGTGGAGAATAAGGGGAAAATGCAGTAAGCCTTGGAAGGAGGGAACCTACCTACCAACCAATCAACTCCAAACTACAGTGTTACATGCTATATTTGAAAAATTGCCATTTGAAGCTTACTGGCTGGCAGTTCATGTCTTGCCAAGGCTTAGTACATATGCCACTAAGTCACAGCGGGACCATAATGCTGGAGGCATGGCGGCATGCTGTCCATCACTGTCCTGTAGCAACTTGTTCTAATGTAATTTGCTATCGTCATCATCCATACATCGACAGGGGGTATTATCTTGAACAGTGCCGTATAACATCAGTGACGCATGTGGTCATGCAATTTCTTGTCTTAGCAGATATTGTACCAAATGAAGAAAACTATAATGCGAACACATTGCAAAAAAGTAACAATGAGAGGATGGACAGAAAGACTTAATCCATATTCACCAGCAGCTTGACTTTGTAGTGCAAGGGGATTACTCTCAATGCTCTTGTACAGAGTAGCAAGGGCCACAATTTTCCTACGATGATTGCAGAGTTTGGTCATGTCCTCTTCAGCTTTCACATCTTCTGCGCTACGTCGTTTCACCACTGCTCTTGGGTCAAAGTTAAAAACCTGTAGAAACATATATTTTGTTAATTATTTTTAAAGATCTAAGAGACTATAAATGCATGAAAAGTAGGCATATCTAATTGTAATTTTTCCTACTGAGTTCCAATTAGTAAACTCATAGATATTCAAGGTGTATGCATCACAATTCTGAGTTTACCAGCTAAATGTCTTTCTAGGATTCCATCTATGGTACACTTCTTACCATGGGGTTAGGGGTGTTGTACGGGACTCCGACAGTCGGGATCCCGACGCCGGGATCCCGACTGGCCAGAGTCAGACAGCATGGCGAGTGCAAAAGAGCCCCTTGCGGGCACGGTGGCTCGATATGCGAGCCACCTATTCTATTCTCCCTCTATGGGGGTCGTGGACCCCAACGATGGAAAATAGCGGGTGGCCGTTGAGCACCCGGCTGTCTGCGTTTTGACAGTCGGGATCCCGGCGTCGGGTAGACTGTCGGGATCCCGTCCGGCACCCGGGGTTAGTGAGAGATAGAGCTAACTTTTTAGAAGTATGAAAGCTCTTCCCCCTTCAACCCCTCCTCAGTTCAAACTTTTAATTAATCAAGGAATGACCAGATAGGACAGACTAGATAGGCCAAGTGGTTCTCATCTACCGTCAAATTCTATGTTTCTATGTTAAGAATAGTATCCAGCGCAGTATTTTCTTTTGTTGTTTTGTCCAGTTATCTATTATGTGGTAAAGTACCCACATCTATACTGCAGCTTGCACTTGAGTTTCCATATCACCATTTACATATTTAAGATACTCCTCTAATAAGTTGGACCCTTCTCCACTTTGTGCCCCCAAGAGCATAGCCATACCCAAACCCTTTTAATTCCAAACTCAACACTCAGTAACTCTGTTCTGTGAGCTGGTGTGTGAGCTGTTGTTGCCACTTACATTAACAGTCCTTACGGTTGACCTAGACAGAAATTTTGTGAACTGACTTTGTGAGCAGACAGGTGGCATAATATGGCAATGGCAATCACATCTGCACAAACAATTCTGAATTAATAGTTGATGGTGATTGCATGTCTGTATTACTTATGTATGTTAGCAATGAGTGTGATGAAAATAGCTCAACACACTAATCAGAATGTGTACAGACAGCCTTTCAGTCATGTAGTGTATATTTAAAATACATCTAAAGAACACAGTGCAGAAGGCGAAATCCCATTTTGCAAATATCGATAATCCCCTCCAAATAAAGTGTAATGCATAATCAATCACATTTTACCATGAACATAAAGAGCTTCCTATGTAACTACAAAGCAGTGAAAACGAAATCACCACACTAATACTTCTATGTCACTATTTTTTTATTTGGGCAGTAAGGATGGTGCAATGGTTAGCATTACTGCCTCACAGCACTGAGGTCATGGGTTCAATTCCCACCATGGCTCTAACTGTGTGGAGTTTGTATATTCTCCCTGTGATTGCGTGGGTTTCCTCCGGGTACTCCGGTTTCCTCCCACAATCCAAAAATATACTGGTAGGCTAATTGGCTCCAAACAAATTAACTCTAGAATGTCAGTGTGTGTGGTTACATGTGATAGGGACTATAGATTGTTAGCTCCAATGGGGCAGGGACTGATGTGAATGTTCAAATATTCTCTGTAAAGCGCTGCGGAATATGTGTGCGCTATATAAGAAACTGTTAATAAACAAATTATTATTATTTATTACTAACAGTTTCTTATATAGCGCACACATATTCCACATCAGTCCCTGTCCCAGTGGAGCTTACAATCTATATCCCTTAGCACATGTACACGCACCTGTATATTTTTGGATTGTGGGAGGAAACCAGAGTACCCAGAGTAAACCCACGCAAGCATGGGGAGAATATACAAACTCCGTACAGTTTGGGTCCTGGTGGGGATTGAACCCATGACCTCAGCGCTGTGAGGCAGTAATGCTAACCATTACACCATCCATGCTGCCACTAACATGGCTAATTTTACTCAGTGACTTCACTTCATGATATGAGCGGATAGTAGAGCATACTACACGATATGAGCAGATAGTAGAGCATACTACACGATATAAGCGGATAGTAGAGCATACTACACGATATGAGCTGATAGTAGAGCATACTACATGATATAAGCGGATCATAGAGCTTACTTCATGATATGAGCGGATAGTAGAGCATACTACATGATATGAGCGGATGGTAGAGCATACTACATGATATGAGCGGATAGTAGAGCTTACTACATGATATAAGCAGATAGTAGAGCTTACTACATGATATGAGCGGATGGTAGAGCATACATGGCGGATGGTAGAGCATACTACATGATATGAGCGGATAGTAGAGCATACTACATGATATGAGCGGATAGTAGAGCATACTACATGATAGGAGCGGATGGTAGAGCATACTACATGATATGAGCGGATAGTAGAGCATACTACAAGATATGAGCGGATAGTAGAGCATACTACATGATATGAGCGGATGGTAGAGCATACTACATGATATGAGCGGATGGTAGAGCATACTATGTGATATAAGCGGATGGTAGAGCATACTACGTGATATAAGCGGATGGTAGAGCATACTACGTGATATGAGCGGATGGTAGCTACGTGATATGAGCGGATGGTAGAGCATACTACGTGATATGAGCGGATGGTAAAGCATACTACATGATATGAGCGGATAGTAGAGCTTACTACATGATATGAGCAGATAGTAGAGCTTACTACATGATATGAGCGGATGGTAGAGCATACTACATGATATGAGCGGATGGTAGAGCATACTACATGATATGAGCGGATGGTAGAGCATACTACATGATAGGAGCGGATGGTAGAGCATACTACATGATAGGAGCGGATGGTAGAGCATACACTACATGATATAAGCGGATGGTAGAGCTTACTACATGATATGAGCGGATAGTAGAGCTTACTACATGATATAAGCAGATAGTAGAGCTTACTACATGATATGAGCGGATGGTAGAGCATACTACATGATATGAGCGGATGGTAGAGCATACTACATGATATGAGCGGATGGTAGAGCATACTACATGATATGAGCGGATGGTAGAGCATACTACATGATAGGAGCGGATAGTAGAGCTTACTACATGATATGAGCGGATGGTAGAGCATACTACATGATATGAGCAGATGGTAGAGCATACTACATGATATGAGCAGATGGTAGAGCATACTACATGATATGAGCGGATGGTAGAGCATACTACATGATATGAGCGGATGGTAGAGCATACTACATGATATGAGCGGATGGTAGAGCATACTACATGATAGGAGCGGATGGTAGAGCATACACTACATGATATGAGCGGATAGTAGAGCATACTACATGATATAAGCGGATAGTAGAGCATACTACATGATATGAGCGGATGGTAGAGCATACTACATGATATGAGCAGATAGTAGAGCATACTACATGATATGAGCAGATAGTAGAGCATACTACATGATATGAGCAGATAGTAGAGCATACTACATGATATAAGCGGATAGTAGAGCATACTACATGATATGAGCGGATGGTAGAGCATACTACATGATATGAGCGGATGGTAGAGCATACTACATGATATGAGCGGATGGTAGAGCATACTACATGATATGAGCGGATAGTAGAGCATACTACATGATATGAGCGGATAGTAAAGCATACTACATGATATGAGCGGATAGTAGAGCATACTACATGATATGAGCAGATAGTAGAGCATACTACATGATATGAGCAGATGGTAGAGCATACTACATGATATGAGCAGATAGTAGAGCATACTACATGATATGAACGGATAGTAGAGCTTACTACATATTACATTAAATAAAACCAAAAACAGTGGCAAAACAAGGACAGGCTATCACAGAGCATCACACATTCCATATTATAATGAGCATCCAGGGAGATTTCTAGTAGCCCTCTAAGCATCAACAGGGCCACATATTATCTTAATAGCAAGTCAAATGAATACATCAAACAGGATGCCTATCTGTGATAACTTGAATTTAAAGGACCCTTGCTGGTGCCTTGGCAGGCTGATTTTGGTGATCAATTTCCCCAAACATACAGGGAACAAGTTTTTCAAAACAATGACATTCAAACCCCATAGATGATTTTGTAAAACACATATCCCTAGAACTCAAAGATCTAGTGTACACTCACCTTATAGATGTTAAGTGGACACTCCAGCCCACACTTGCAGGTTCCATCAGTCACTAAGTAGGCTCGTAACTGATCCATAGAGGTAAGAATTGTACCACTTGGACTGAAAGACAGACAGATACAGACATTACCAAACCAGTAACATTCTAATATAGGATTGCATTGTATTATTAACGTTTGCAAACTGACATATACTAAACATTTTGTGACTAGTAAAGGATTAAAGTCCAGCAGTAAACTCCATCAAGAAAGTGGTGTATAAACAATTTATCTAAAGCATTAAAGATCAGAAGCAGTGCTGTAAGGACTAGTGGGACAAAATGACTCAATATAATGTCCGAACCATATGCTTCCAACTGGTTAGAAACATTTTACCCTGTTGCGCATCGGACCTGAGTCAAAGGTCAGATCTGCATGCTGGTTCAACCTCCGACTCGGACCCTCCTCCCGGCACCGGGAAACAGGGGTTGCATGCGATACATCATATGCAGAAGCATTGCATGCGATCCCGCTGCCCGGGAAGGTCCAGGCAGCTCGCGGGGGATCAGATGGCCATACCATGCTGTGATACATCGCAATAGTGCATGGCCACCTTAGGTGTAAATTTTCAAACATATAACAGTTAGGAGCTGGAACACCACATATCATTTGTAATAAGTGATAACAAGAATATCATTCATTGCTAAATGTAAGTGTTTGATCATTAAGTCATCTGGAGCGAGGTTTTGCACCATGGTATATCTTTTTGTGTTTTTTTCAATACCATGGCATTATGAGTGAGGGAGAGCATTCCATACACCATCCTAAACTGTGTGCCTAGCCATCCTGGGGTGCCGCAGAGCTTTTGCAGGGGTGCCTTGGATTAGTGGTCCGAGTGACAGGCAAAACCAGTGCTAGTAGCTGCCTCATAAAACGTGTACAATCAGAAGCACAACTGTGCACCACCACATAAATGAACTTAAGGATGACATGTAGGCACAATTTACTTAATTTAAAGGTTTTTTTTTATTAATCAATACGCGTTTATCATGGGGGTGGTGTGAAAAAAATACTGATATTTTATGGTTGCTGTGATTATAGAAAGTTTGGGAAGCACTGCCATATGCCGTTATTAAAGGATTAGGACAGGGGTGGGGAACCTCAGGCCCGGGGGCCGCATAGCCATGAGTGGCCCGACCAACTGCCCGGTGGCTTTGCCGGGAGTCAAGTACAGGTGAAGTCTCCCAAGAGGTCGGTAGTTCTTGTGACATTCCTCTTAATCAACCGCAGCCGGAGACTGACAATCCTATTCAGCGGCAGCCGCCAGAGCGTGGGACGGCTGCAGCAGGACAATTTGTGAGAGAAATTTTTACATATGGCCCCCGAAGGATTTTTTCCCCATACAAACGGTCCTTGGCACAAAAAAGTTCCCCACCCCTGGATTAAGAGGAGGAAAGAGTTGGCAGCATTTGCTTTGGAAGTATTTATGCAGTGCTTTGTATCAGTCCATAATCTAGTAAGAAGCCACAGGTTAGGGGGCAAATACCCCTATTTTGGATTGTGAGGCATCACCATCTTTTCAATGTGCCCACTTAGGGTTTCATAATGCTCCTAATTTACAGTACAATGACATCATGTGTCTGTTATTTCTTTAATCTGCAAGGATACATGTGATTAGGGAAAGCCCCATTGTGGGACAATACCTTCATTCACAAACTATACTCATTTTAAATCTAATTAAAAGACACTGCAAGTCATTGCTTATGACTGTTCATTTAACATTTTAGCTTATAATACGCACCCACTACATAGGCAAAGTAATGATATTTTTACAGACTTGTATCTTGACCGATAAATAACAGTTTTGATAAACTCACCTGATGTACACCACAGTGCCCGGCTCCACCCGCCTCTGCCAGCCAATTGGCACTTGGACCACTGGCAACCCTCCATAGTTATCTCCTCCTCCACTTTCACTGCCGCCATTCATTTTGTTCTCTCTTCTCTCTTGTACCTAACAGGAAAAGACATAGCATAAGGAGGACATTCTGGGATTGACTACAGGGAGGGGCATCCAATCACCCATGGGTGGGTATATAATTATCCCCAATAAACTGGGGTGAGCCACGTCTTATCTGGGATTTTTTTTCACCTGTTTTTGGAAGGCAAAACCAAATTCCCTAAAGCTGCCAGTAAAAACACACAGGTTTCACAAAAAAAATATATATATACTGGAAAAAATGTTATTTGCAGGTAATAAGATTCCCTTCTAGTACTGTTAATACAATCACATAAGTAGAAATAACACTACATTTTCATTGGCTGACAAACTATAGATCACTATAAGGAATTGAGGGGTAGATGTATGAAGCAGTGATATGGGAGGAGAAGTGATAAATGCCTGGCACTTTATCACTGACCAATCAGCTCATAACTGTCCCTTTTTAAACCCAGCCTGTAACTTAACATTTAGGAGCTGATTGGCCGGTGATAAAGTACCAGGCATGTTATCACTTCTCCCTTATCACTGCTTTATACATCTACACCTCAGTCAGTATTACTTACATTCATTGACTGTAGGGACAAATGGATGGTACTAAGAATATTTAGTGACTAATGGAACAAGAGTGTATATAATGGATTCAGTGCACAACTCTGCAGTATTTTCTTCTTCCAGTGTCAGTCATATATAATGTATTGCCTGATCCTAGCACTATTCAAGCATTGTCCTCATAGCCTTAGCTGTGATGGATTCGCTCTTGTGTATGGCTTTACCTGCTCATCGCGGCACAGACTGGGCGTTAGGTCTGCATGCGATCCTCACGGCCCAGCATGGCGCAGTAACAACATGCAGTGTTCCCGTTGTGGGAAGATGCAGGGTTGAGCGTTCGTCACTTGCTCCTTAAATATTCCTTTGGAGCTGAAAGATAACTGTGCACGGAGGTTGCTAGGGATCCATCTTTCCTGCAAAATAGGAAACAGATCAACATTAGTGTAAGAAGCATCAAAGTGTTGTATTTAAAGTAAGTCATGAACATAGAACACCTGAAATTCACTGGTGTTAACAACACGTTATGAAAGGACTGGGCATAGGGTACCACAGCTGCCAAACATAGCTGTACACTGAGTCACCATATGGCACTTGGCAAGAAATGGGGCACCAATCCTGATATAACAGTGTCCACAATGACATCTTCCCCATCATCATGTCACAGCCCCACTCAGCCAGTACTCAGTCATTCATTAAAGGCGTCTGTGTATTATTTTACTTACAGAATACCAACCTGCTAAAGCGGTTGGAAAGTCTGCCTGTAGTCCCACGGTTATAGTTAAAGACCCATTTAAAGCAGAGATATATCTTAGGCTTTATAAGCATTATAAACCGTTATACACGCAGCATTTTCAATATCATAAGTACTGCCTGCTTCCTGATACAGCAAGACATAAACATAGGGCTAATAACCTCCCCCTGCTCTCACCATGCAGATTACTGGCAGGTCTGCATTAGATTTACCTGCAGGACAATATGGATAGGAGACTGTTTTTGCAGACTCAGTCTGTCTCAGCTGCCATATTGGTTTTGGCATTGATAAGGGGGAGTAAGGTGTTTATGTCAGCGGTGTGTGTGTGTGTGTGTGTGTGTGTGTGTGTGTGTGTGTGTGTGCCTGCACAGATAGACAGACAGGGCTGGGAGTACAGGGGGAAATAGCATCCTCTACACTCTCTCTCTCCTCCAACCAGATGAAATAACCAGGACAAAGAGCCTGCCAGCCAGTAAATTGACATTTATTACCCTCAGGAAGAATAGCAGTCATTCCCACAAGACAGAAAAGGCATCTATAAAGGAGGAGTCATGAAGGAGGGGGTCAGTGTGAATTAACCCTTCAGCACCCAAATTACTTTATTGTTCTACTTTGTGCCATGACAAGCCCACTATCTGCATCATAGTTTAGGTTTGCAAAGACACGGCACTGCCAATTTATCTCCACCATTCATTTTTAAATAATATTGCAAATCGGTTTGTTACAAGACTTAGCTACATTAGGCTACCTGGAATATCCTGACAGAAGGGGGAGATGATTAACTACGTTTCTGTTGGAGGGCATAAAACATGAATGAAATCATTCTTAAGTATGGCGTGCAGTACAATCACTGTGCACTTCCTGTGCCATGGGAAGGGGGATGGGGGTTATCCAAAGAGGGTTGCAGATTTATCACTGGGTCAGTTCTGAAAGTTTTATTACAGGATTGAGCGTGACCATTCCCTCCCTATACTTCTATTTTAATATCAGCTATCTTCCAAGATCATGTATGATAATGGAGGTGGATAGAGATCAGGGTTACTCTGCTATTTTTCTTGCCAAATTCATGAAGCGCAATGTAGCATGTGCGATTACAGATGGGTGAAAAGCATGTAGAGGAAGCAGGACTTTCACAGAATACCCATAACTGAAATAGGAGCACAGTGTGTGACAGTCAGGAGAGCACGGAGAGCGCGTGTGTTTCGCAGAACACTGGGTGGGAGATTCAAACCAGCTGTGACCATGAGGAATGAAAGTAGCACATGGCTTGACAGGAGATGTAACCATCCAATCAGGAGTCACACTCATTCTACACCTCCCAATCCAGCAATCAAATCTCTTGGAAACCATTCAAACATGCCAGTCCTCTTTGCTAAAACTAGAGTCATGTTGTCCTTATGGTGCCTACTCACATGCGATTCTTGGGTGCGTTTTGAACATTTTAGTTATCAGTTATTTATATAGAATCACACACAATCCGTAGCGCTTTGAACATTCACGTCAGTCCCTGCCCCGGTGGAGTTTACAATCTATATTCTCTACCACATGTACAAGCACACTCTTGGGTTAACTTTTTTTGGGAACCAATTAAACTACCAGAATATTTTTAGAATGTGGGAGCCAACCAGAGCACCCGGAGGAAACTTACACAAGTACGGGGAGAATATACAAACTCCGCACAGTTAGGGCCATGGTGGGAACAGAACCCATGACCTCAGCGCTGTGAGGCAGTAATGCTAACCATTACACCATCCGTATTGCCCAAAACGCATCACGTGTAGTTTATTTTGGCTTGTGATGCGCGGTTCCGCGTAGTTTATATCGCAAGCCAAATAATGTATGTGCAAGCAGTACCTTATATACTAGATCGCATTTAGTTCAAATCGCTGTTGTAGCGTATCACATGCAATTAGAAATACGGGCCGATTCTGAACAGTTCGTTAGGGTTAAAATTTCGCCCCACCTGATATTCGGGGTTTGCACATGCGCAAACCCCGGGATCAAATGGCTTTGGCGAGTTTCACACTGGCGGGCAGGGGGCGGCAGGAGGGGAACACCCAGCGTTTTATTAATCGTCCCCATAAAAACATTGGGTGTCCCCCTGAGAAGGAGTGTGAGCGACCATCGATACGGGTTGCTGACCCAAAGTGAGCATGCAATTTAAGATTTCACATATAAAAACACAATTTCTGTGATATTTAAATGTTTATTCACATTCACAGTTCCATTCAAGAAGAAAAAAGGTAACATCCCATGGAAGCCAGTCTTTTCTGGTATTTGCAATCCGTTGACTTCTGCCCAAACCACTCAGTGAATAACCAACTGACATGCCCGCCATGATAATTTCGTATATAGCCACTTGCCGCAACTCAGACGATGACCACTGTGTGTATAGCCACCTGCCATGCCCACTACTCAGTCGATGCTAATTCCGTGTATAACAACCTGCCATTGCCTCACTATGCCTAGCCACCTGCAATTCCTACTGCTCAGTCGATGATCATTCTCTGTATAGCCACCTGCTGGAAAATGGTTTGGTGCACTGCCTTTAATAGCGACAGGACAGACCTTCAAGACAGACGAGATGAGCAGCAGTTAATTTGGCCAATCACATCCATCGTAGGCAGTGCACAAAACCCAAACCTGTTCCTGCAACATGATGTTATCGCCATACACAAATATATTTACTCATATCTGGACAAAATTACCAATAGTCAGATCTATAAGATTGAATATATCTATTCTCACATGAAAAATAACACAAACCATTTACATAGTAAAGTCCGCTAACTGTAATTTCTATATGAATAGAAATTACGGTACTTGTGTATTATCACGATGCCCACGATTTCCATCGTAGGGCATTGTACAACCAAAAATCGCGTCGCATCGCATGCACCCAGATGCCTGATTCCTATGTTAAATGCCCCCCAGGCCCGATTTTTCATTGTACACCCACCCTGATGGGTAATGATTTTAGATATTGTGGCTAGTGCAGCGAGCCACCGAGCCCGAAGCGTGGCGAGCGGCCGCGGATTACTTCACATATATTCCACTATATCAGGGTTTGACAATTATTTTAAAAATCTAGGAGCCAGGATGAAAATGTAGGAGCCAGAAAAAAAATAGTGACAGGGTGCACCAAAAAGTAACACCATTATGCCTATTACACGTCACATACCCATTACACATACCCACATGCCACAATGCCCATTACGCCACACACTGAAAAACCTTTTGCATATTATACCACACACAATAATGCCCATTACACGGTAAACCAAACACCGTAATATCCATTACATATATTACCACACGCCATAATGCCCATGGCATATTATGCCACAGTGCTGCTTACCTACATGCTCATTGCTATGGGTTTGTGGCTTGATGCCAGGCAGGGGCAGACTCAGAAAAAAAACCTCTGTTCTCTGGAGCCTCTGCATAAGCAGCGGGTCCCCGTGGTGGGTTATAATGTTCAATGCAACAGCCAGCATAGTGGCAGCCCGGTAAAACACGGGAGATGGACAGGGAGAGGCAGGGAGCTGTCAGCAGCGTCTCTGTAAGCAGCGGGTGCCCGTGGCTTGCTATCCTATCAGCACTTACAGCAGCCTTGGGTGCCCGTTTCAGACACGTAAAAAGATGGCGCCACGGTGGGTTAATGTTCAATATAACAGCCAGCACGGCGGCAGCCCGGTGCAAAACTCTCCCGGCTGCCGCTGTATCAGAGCAGGTCAGCAGCGCGCCTATTTCAAAGCTCAAGCACGGCTCCCGATTAGCTCGTGTAATAGGCGCGCTGCTGACCTGCTCTGATGCAGCGGCAGCCAGGAGAGTTCTGCACCGCTCTGCCGGGCTGCTGCCGTGCTGGCTGTTATATTGAACATTAACCCACTGTGGTGCCATCTTTTTACGTGTCTGAAACAGGCACCCAAGGCTGCTGTAAGTGCTGATAGGATAGCAAGCCACGGGAACCCGCTGCTTACAGAGACGCTGCTGCCAGCAGCCTCTCCCTGTCCATCTCCCGGCAGCCGGGACCCGGGAGAGTTGTGAACTGCGCTGCCCGCTGCTATCAAGCCACCACTCTGCCCGGGGGTTCAGCTTCCTGGCAAATCTGGTCGCCAGGAAGCAGAATCTGGTCGCCATGGCGACCTGGCCACCGGGTTTTGTCAAGCCCTGCACTATATAAAAGCAACTCCACGCAGACGTGGATAGTGGGGGTATGAAAAGGTCGGAGGATGCGTACTGCCGCCCCTCGCAGGCTCGCCACGCTTCGGGTTGGCGTTGATAGTGGGGTGGCATTAACAATGGGGGGGCATTTAACATACTCATTACCCATCAGGGTGGGTATACAATTAAAATTCGGGTGTGGGGGGTCATTTAACATGGGAATAAGCACAAATCCTTGCATGATCGCATCACATTGCATGCCATTATAATGGCATGCGATGCGACGTGATATAAAAATTGTATACTCAGCCCGGGAAAAGGCTCAAATCGGGTCCCATTGCATACCTTAATTAGTGGTATGCGATGCGATGGGCACCGTGATAATACACAAGTACCGAAATTAACTGTTTTATTGGAGCCTTGATCAACAAATCAGGTATGAGCAAAACATTCAACTTGCAGTAGTGTTTTGTCGCTCGTTTCATTGGGGCACCATGCCCTGCCCGATTATAAAATGGCTAAATGTGCCCTGCCAATATGGCAATGGCACCCAATTTAAGACTATCACACACACACTTTGCTGGGCAGATTTCTCTTAAAATTGCTTGCAACCAGGACCTTGGGGCCACTGATGGAACCTATTAAGGAATTTGGTTCGATATTGGGTTTTGAGGTTCATTTTGAAAAATCCATAGTACTGTACTTGAAGCCTGAGTATGCCCACCAGGCTTGGTTGAGGGAAATCCCTAATAACTGGACTTCAAAATGTATAACTTGCCTTGGAATACAACTTCTTAAGAATTTACATATCCTGCATTACCTCAATTCGAAGTCTATTCTACGAGGAATGCGAGAAGATACTGAAAGATGGCGACACCTTCACCTTTCATATTTAGACCACATGATTCTCTTCCCTAGAATTCTGTACCTTCTCCAATCCCTTCCGATCTTACTGACTAAACGGGACTCAATGGAAATTGACCGGATAATACATACATTCATACATGTATTCAATTCATACATTGAAAAGGGCAAGGATTGGCATGATAAAACTGCAGCAATGTAGATGAGGGTATGAATCTGCCAAATGTATGAATCTGCCAAATGTAACTAAATATTGCCATGCTTCTCATTTACGCTACCTTCGAGACTGGATACGTGGTGAGAATATGTATTCCAACCCAGCCATAGAGTCAACTTTTTTGAATGATGTGAATTTAATAGTGTTATCACATTTACACAATGAGGAAATACCTGCCTCAGTCCAAGCTAAACCACTATTAATGTCTACCCGTAAAGTGTGGCACATACTACGATGTCACAAACTTATGCTCAACCCATACTGTATATATCTCTTTTTCTCCCTTTTGTTTCTAACTCAAACTTACAAGACGGACATGCACACTATCCTTTCACATTATGGGCACGCCATGGGAGAACTAGTTTAGGACTCCTGGTCAACAGTGAAACAAGGAAATCACTTTCATTTGCACAGGCAATAGAAAAATTCCCAATTCTGCAATCTCTTCCTTTAGCATATACACAAGCCCAACATTATGTGGCTGGTCTTTCCCCGAATGATTATAGTAATTAGTTGGACACCTTGTTGTAGAGGGAAAACTCCTCGTTTAAAGAAATCTTGGTACACTATTCATTCCTCCGCACCCCCATTCAGTATGATGAAACTGGGTTGGCACAATGGGAAGATCATTTCCGATCGCTTACTACCCAAAACATTTCGAAATCCTTTGAATCCTTTTGGTAGTTGTCAAGTTTCACGGCGCCACTTCCGTAGTCAGCGTGGTGTCCCTGTCAGCATCAGCGTCGTGTTCCCGCAACCAGCGTAGTCAGCTTGTGTCTGCGACTGTGTGTACGTTCGCGCCTAACCGGAGCATACACAGTTAGCGTAGTCAGTCAGTGTTACGCATTTAGCGTAGTCAGTCAGCGTTGTGTCAGCGCTTATTACATTGTGTGCGAACCATTGACCATTTTTAACCTGCCTGACATGACAGGTGTAAATGTGTTCCTGAAACACCCCCACTATCCACGTCAGCCCGGTACGCATCCTCCTGACCTGTTCATACCCCCACTATCCACGTAGGCGTGTAGTTGACTTTATAAAGTGTGGCGAGCGCAGTGAGCCCTGCGATGGGACACGGAAAACGAAACTGAAGCGTGGCAAGCGCAGCGAGCCCTGCGTGGGGACGCGGATTACTTGACGTGTATTCCGTGTGCACTCACCACGCTTCGGGCTCGGTGGCTCGCTGCGCTCACCACACTTTATACAATCAACTCCATGCCCAGTTGAATAGTGGGGGTATGCACAGGTCGCTTCGGGCTGACGTGGATAGTGAGGGTTTGAAATGGAGGCATTTGCCAGTATGTAACATGGAGCACTGGCAAATGCACTTGCGCCGCTTCCCCCCTTTGTGCACGAGACACACGCGCTACTGGACCCCTAACCCTGACTGTCTCACTGAAGCGGACACAGGCAGGGTGCCGTACCCTGCCGCACGAATTACTGAGACGCACTTGCGTATGAGATGCTCGTGCGCCGGCCCCCGCATGATCGCCTCTCCGCCGGTGTCCTCCAGTGCAGGGGACATGGCGGTTACCGGCGCTGTGTGAGAGGTGCTCACTAAGCTTACCAGGGATGCCGGGGACAGAGCTGCAGCTCGCGGGGATAGTACGGTGACTACACTGACAACGTAGCGTAGCGTTGTGAAACTATACAAGTACCAAACGTTCTGTTAAATTAGTCCCTGCAATCTCTTATATTGAATTGTTTATGAATATACTACACCATACATATTTATCACCACACCGTTGTTATTTGATGGGTCTGACCACTCATGCCTTCAATGTGGTTCATAAAGGGCTGAATTGTATCATTGCTTGTAGGAATGTCCAATGGTTTGGGGCTATTGAGTTCAAGTATGGAGATATGCTACCCAACACTTAGTATCTACCTTTCCCTTAACCTCTGAGTAGGCAGTGTTTGGCATTATGCCAGTAGGGACCCGAGTGACACAAGGAGTTAGGAAACAACTAATCATTTTATCAGCATCTGCTAAGAAATGTATTCTCCAGTTTTGGGTGCACCCCACAGCTTCCCCATTCTCCCTTTTTTCAAACAAATTATTCCATATCTTTAGGATGGAATGGCTCGAAGCATCCTTACAAAACGAAAAATTTACCAAAATGTTTTCGACACTTGGGAGAACTATATAGAAATGATCTCTATCACTAAAGGAACAGGTCGGGAATGTTTTGAAAACACGTTATGGTATGAAACACGGATCTGTGCACATGACCCCCAATTTCATTGACTACCATCTGATTCAGAACTCTTTTCATCCAGTAAGTACTGTTATAGGTTGTGGTAGGGATGGACTCAGACCCTTCATGATCCTTCTAAACGGGGCTTACAATGGTAAATGCACCCCCACGCCGCCCCCACTATGAACGTGAACCCGAAGCGTGGCGAGCCCGCGAGGGGCGGCGGTACGCGTCCTCAGACCTTTTCATTCCCCCACTATCCACGTCGGCGTGGAGTTGATTTTATATAGTGTGGCGAGCCCGAAGCGTGGCGATCCCCACAAGGGGACGCGGAATACATGGGGCCGCACTATATAAAATCTACTACACACTGACGTGGATAGTGGGGGTATGAAAAGGTCGGAGGACGCGTACCGCTGCCGTTCGCCACGCTTCGGGTTCACGTTCATAGTGGAGGTAGCGTGGGGGGTGCATTTAACATTGCAAGAACCCATTAAGGTGCTTATAAGCACCCATTAGGGTGCTTATACAATTTTAAATCGTATAGGGGGCTTATACAATTTTAAATCGCATCGGTGTGCATCCAGTGTATGGCATGCGATGCGATTAAAAGTCGTGCGACTTAATATCGGGGGCGCCGTGATAATACACAAGTACCAGTGCTTCTAGCACAGTGTGGTCTGTATATCAGCACTGATATGCAAACCAGGCCTGTGCTAGAAACACCACAGCAGACAGCGACACCCCAGGCAGGGAAGAGGAACTGCATGGGTTTTCGAAGATGGCGGGTGCTAGAATGAACACTAGTTTTGTCCATTAGAGAGTGATTGAGCCTTTGTGAGTGAACCAGAATAATCCCTTGTATGCAGTCTCCTTCCTGCCAAGCGGTTGCCACTGAACAGGGCTTGCTTCACCGCTATGTGTGGCCCAGCACTTATAAAAGCACCATAGCAGAGAGTGACATTGAAGGCAGAACAGAGGAACTGCAAGATGGCGGATGCTAGCATGAACACTAGTTTTGTCCATTAGAGAGTGATTGGGCCTTTGTGAGTGAACCAGGTGCTAGATACTAGCAAGAACACTAGATTATTATGTGACCAAACAATTCTGCTTACCTATAAAAAATAAGGAAACCTGTTGAAATTGTGTCTAGGCATTCAAGCCCGTCTATAAAAAATCCTCTATAGGGGAGTATTCAATTAGGTGCCTTTTTTTTTTTTTGACTAGTCGAAAAAAACTGCACTTCTCACAGTTTTAGGGTCAATGTAGGGTCACGACTGTCGGGCTGGCCCAACAGCAGTGACCCTGTCCTGTTCTCGGCCGGCTCGACTGGGATTTTTTCAAGCAGGATTCAATGTTCCGTCTGCCGAGCATCGAGAAGGGGGTGCGGCCACGAGAAGCGGACGGAAATTGTCGAGCTGCAGCCAGGAGCTTCTTAATTCTCGGACGTTCTTGGCAGAACGTGCCTGACTGCTTGTGAATGCTGTCAGGGAAGACAGCATTGAATAGGACCCCGCCGCCATTTCCCCCTGTCGGGAATGGCGGGGGGAGATTGAATCGACATTAAGGGGGATATTCAATCTATTCAATTAAAGTGC
The DNA here is from genome assembly GCF_055691185.1 of Crinia signifera. NCBI lineage: Eukaryota > Metazoa > Chordata > Amphibia > Anura > Myobatrachidae > Crinia > Crinia signifera. The sequence continues at coordinate 328,849,863 of NC_139218.1, read as the reverse complement.
AGTTTTTCGGACTAGCCAAAAAAGGGAACATTGAAAAAAAAACAAAAAACATATGGATCAGCAAATTGCGGGTCACTTTTCGCCAATGCAACTTGAATGAATTGGCATCGTCGAAAAAAAGCTTTGCATTTGAAACCAGAATAGGTTTTTGACAAACAAGTTATAGGCACATGTTGTATGGGAGCACATGCTCATTTATACTCCGTCTTCTGTGAACATGTGTACAGGCATTTTCTGTTTATCAAAGACACACTTGTAGCATGGTACAGCAGGAAGAGGATCCTTCTATTGGAAGTAGTGTGCGAGTCCCATGATGCTGGATCAATGACTGTAGTATAGGAGCTGAAGCCTTGTGTCTACAGTAGTGTTGCTCAGGGTAAAAGTTTTTGGACGCATGCATAATATCCCTCATTACCCTGGAAGTTCTCTGTTTGGCAAAGCAGTGTGGATATCGTTGCCTGTGTCTTTGGATCTCGACGAGGGTGTACCGGTACCTACCTTGAGTCTTTTGATACCTTATGCGATCTGTGAGAGCTGCCTAAACTCAGTTCTCTATTTAAATGAATTTACTTCACTATTGGATATTTTTTGTGCCTTTTATCCTGGTCTGCAAAACCCACGGTTAACACCGAGGAAACAGACTAATTCTACAGGAAGAAAAAAGGCGCCCATAAATAAGCTAAGGGGTAACTCGGGAACAGTAATCCTAACCCCGATTCGGAGGCGGAGAAGAGGAACGTAGTCCACTCATTAGGGACGTATCTTTCCTTTTTCTCCTCTGGTGTGCGCCGGTGAAGGGATCTCCTCAATTTGTGTATTTATACACTAAAATTGTATCCCTCATTACCCACTGCTTTCCTGTCACATCACTTGTTTTGTGCCTCTGCAATGCTACTTTGCAGGTGCGGTCTGCTGACCACACATGTGGTGGCCATTCTGTGGTAACTTGCTGGGGTCCAGTAATCATTTTTACTGTCTGGTGGGGTTCCGGAGCCAAATAGTTTGAAAACCCCAGCACTAACAGAACTACTTTTGAGTTCCTAAAAAAAAAAAAAAAGGTTAACCATTGATCTTCATTGATTATATCCCCAAGTCTAAGTAAACTATGGAAGAGCTAGGAGACAATATTCTATTATGTAATATATCTTTACATTATATTATTTGTATTTTCTTTAAATCTCTTTTAAAAATAATCATTTTAAAAATGATTTTCTATTTTAAATGTCTAGCTTTCAACTCTGGATCAGTGGCTCATAAAGTTTCCACCACCAGGTCATGTTTTGAAGATTTCGGTCTGTGGAAACAGGAGGGATAATTACTCACCAATCAAATACATTAATTCACCTGTGCATGATTAAAGGAATCCACAAATCATGACCTGTTGGGGGTTCTTGAGGACTATAGTTGAGAACCGCAAGTCTGGATCAAAGCATCCCACTCAACAATAGCACAGAGATCAAGAACTCTATACCGTACAGTGCTCCACAGAAGAATTATTACTGTGAAGATACGGGGTTCCAACTCACTCAGGTGAATCCGTATCCTCACAATTACCAAGTCTTGGGTTTCACAAGGTGGTGTATACCGTGTAGGGCAATTACAAAACTTCCTCCCACTACAGTAAAGCTTATCGCACATTCACAACTTAGAAACCCTCTGCATACTCTCACTAAAGATCAAAATAATTAAAAAGGGTCCTGCACCACTGTCCATGACATGGTCTCCATGGTGGGAAGGTGACCAGGTCATTCTTGTAGTAAAGATCACTCTACTTCAAAGGTGCGCAGAAACAAATTTATTTTGAACCACCTACCTAGACAGTATTCCTAACATTGGCTTTGATGGTTCAGACTGAAAAAATAAAATGTGACATTGCATGAAATGTAAAACAAAATTCAAATTAAATGTCACATAATTGCTAACACTGTAATACATTTAAGCTACTAATGAACTTAATGGAGCTGTCATACTGACTGAAGATGATGTCGTTAATGTAGGTCACTGGTTCTATGTTGAATATGATGAAGAGAAAGTTACCCAGGTGAGATCAAGCACTTTAGAATTATTGCTTACCAATACCCCTTTTACACCGCCACAAAAACCCGGTGTAAATGGGTCTACCCATGTCCCTTTACACGGGACTTCTACCCAGGTCTTGACCTGGGTTGAACACGGCTAGGACCTGGGTAGAGGGCAGTGTAAACGGGTACGCCAGGTCATCCGCCCCGGCTCCCGTTTACATCAATGGGGGAAGCCCAACCTGCAGACCACAGTGTCCCCAGGTTGGATGGGGGGGGGGGGGGGGGCACACACAGCCTCCGCTGCTGTCTGCTGTACTCTGCAGACAGCAGTGACCGCAGGGAGGTGGTGAATAGATGCCTGTGTGCCGCATCCATTCACCTCGCGGACGAGGGCTGGGGCAGCCCAGCAGCTTACCTTTGTGCTGGGCTTGCCCCCAGCTCGGCAATCGATGATCCCAGCGAGGGGTGATCGCGGCCGCATCACTTGAAGATGATGTAATCTCCAAGCGCCGCCTCCTTCTACACTGCTAGTAAGCACCGCAGTGTAAACTGTGCAAATCCTGGATCAGACCTGGCTTGGATCCGTGTTCCAAATACCGGGTCGGATCTGGTGATTTTTGGTGTAAAATGGGTATAAGTGAGTACGGTGGAGCAAGCTGGCAAAAATGTAAAATGCCTCCTTCTCACTTGTCTTTCCCTAGTATAATCCATCAGGAACACTGTTGCATGTCTCGTTTTTCCTCTCTAAATACACTGTATTGGCTTCCATCATTGCCTCCCCACCACCCTCTAAATCCAATTCAAATATCTAACAATCACACAGCAATTAAAAACTTGAGCCTTATACATTATTGGGTTTCCTCATGATTTCCCGACATTACATGTTCAAAATGACGGCATTCATTATGCCGACACTGTGAAATTGCCATCATTTAAAATGTCGACATGGTAGTAGTAGTAGTACGTTTATTTATAAGGCGCCGCAAAGTGTCCGCAGCGCCGTACATAGCAAACAAAAAAAAACAAATTACAAGGTAACGTACAGGGTGTTTTGAAAGATACAGTATAAATAGGGGTATAGCTGGTAGAACTAAAATCAGCATCAGTTCAGAAGTAGGTGTCAAAATTGTCAAGGAGACTGAAGATGAATTAGAGGAAGGGAAGAACAGGACAGGAGCACAGGTGAGGTAATGAGGTAGGGTGAGTACGTGAGGAAGGAGGGCCCTGCTCATAAGAGTTAACATACTAAAAATAGGTGGGTGGACGAACAAAATACAATAGGATAAGTAGGAACGGAGGGGAACGGAGGCAGGATAGGAGGATCAAAAGAGGTTAGGAGGAGGGATAGGCTAGTCGAAAAAAGTGGGTTTTGAGGGAGCGCTTGAAGGAGGTAAGGGAATCAGATAGCCTGATGGGTGGCGGGAGGTTGTTCCAGTGCAGGGGGGCAGCGCAAGAGAAATCTTGGACACGGGAGTGGGAGGAGGTGATTAGGTGAGAGGTCAGTCGTCAGACATGGTAAAACAGACTTGACTTATTTTGGGGGGGTTGTCTATACCAACATAGGTCGACATGGACACTGTACAAGTGTACCCCTATGCTTGCCATGCTTCGGGTATGGTGCCTCGCTGCGCTTGGCACACTATGTCCAATTGGATTGTGATGTAAGAACAAGGCAGTTTTAAAGAAAAAAAGCATGGAAATCTCATGCAGACTTTGTCAATTGTCGACATTTCAAATGTTGGCATTTTGGCCATGTCAGAATAATGAATGTCAGCATTTTAGACTTTTCCCTATTTACACTGTCTGACAATGGTTTTCGCTATTTTGACTGTCAGTAAATTGACTGTATCCTACAATTTTTGACCTTAGGTCTGTGCTCACTCCATCACGCCTCGCCCTTCATTGGGTATGGTCTCATTGAGTGCTGGGCAACATTCCCCTCAAAGTCTCATGCCTATCTGTATACAGTAGTCTCCCAACAGTGACTGCACTGGTGTCCTACCTGCTTTGTACTGTATCAATGTTACACCAAAATACATTTACTGTACTTCTGATATACCTATGTTCGCTGTTACCTGTATATTGCCTATACTGAGTGTTAATTTTGTCAACCAAATTTAGGCTAAAAACTTTTCATCAACAAAGGTTTATTTCTATGACTATAATGTAACCATAATGAAAACAGGAATTTCTTAACAAAAAAAGTTGACTAAATTAGTCAAAATCTGGGGTAGCCAGCTCCAGTCATCGAGAGCTACCAACAGTGCATGTTTTCCAGATCTTCTTACAGAATCACAAGTGAAGTAACTAGCTCCACCTGTGGATCATTTAAAATGTTTCAGCTAGTAATGAGTGCACCTGTGCAGCAGCTAGGTTGTCTGGAAAACGTGAGCTGTTGGTAGCTCTCGAGGACTGGAGTTGGCTACCGCTGGTCTAAATCATTGACTAAAATATTATCTGGGATCCACTGGAGTGTATTTAATCTTGGCCGCTATTTCCGCCGGGAAAAATAGCAGCCGCTATTTCCGCCAGGAAAAATAGCGGCCGCAACCTATACAATGCTGCTGTTTTCAACAGCATTGAGGACGTATTCCAACAAACAGATCCGACTTTAAAACAAGTCTGATCTGTTTTGTCGGAAACGGACGCGGTTTGTTGAATTCACAGCCGTTTTTCGACAATCCCTGGCTGTTTTTGCCGACATGCCCACTTTTTGACACTTGACAACCGGAACATTTAAGTCCGCCTGTCAAGTATCTGTCAAGCAGAACGAAAAATGGTCCAGGAATCCTGGACTAAATACTGCCCTAAATCTTGACTAAGATGACTAATTATTTTTTTTTTTTACTAAAATGTGACTTTTAGTCAAATTTTAAGATGGTGACTTAACACTGCAGTACAAAAACTGTGACACCTTAAAAATAAACAATAATAATAATTTGGTTATGGCTACATTTTTCTTGAATTTAGGAGAATGCCATGGAACTCATTGTTGACTTCTAGTATGCTTATCATTTTCTTCAAAATTACTGTACTTACAGTACCTCACATTGTGTATATTACTACTCTACAGAATTAAAAGGTCCTATCATTCTACATTAAAGAAACCTATGATTTACAATTTAAAAAACATGAAAAATGCTGATGCCTGCTCCAAGGCAAGCGACGGCAGGAGGAGCACCGACCGTGCAGCAGCATGGCCTTCGTTAACTATGACCTCCCTCGTCCGGACTAGAGAGGAGGTCGTTAACAACGTGCGAGAGTGCGCATCGTTAATGTCAGGGAGCGTCCACAATAGGGAAGCCAATCCCGGGATTTGGGATTGAAAAATGCCCAATCCCGGCATTCCCAGGATTGGCCTCCTTAATTTAATTGAAAAAAAATCCAGCAGCGCCATGTATTTACTTACGTATGCTGTAGCGGGCATAGCGGCCAGAAGTGGGGTGAGATGCAGGGGTTTGCGGCTGTGGTGCAGAGAGAGTGCGGCCTGAAGCTAGTGTGATGGCGGGCGCACAGCTGCAGGCCGGGGATTGGGAACAGCATTAGACTGCGCATCCCCAAATCCTGAGATTAGAAACTCCAATCCCAGGACTGAAATCCAAGACATTTTGGGGTCAAATCCCAGGATCCCGACAATACCAAGATTGGCCACCCTAGTACACACTATGCGATATTGACCACAATGTAGCTCAGAAAGCCCTTTCTGAGTGATATTGTGAACAATATTGCCTAGCGTGTATGGGGCTTCAGCACGCCTTGAGTCCTTCTGCAGAAAGAGCACTAAATAAAATAATTCTTATTATACTGTACATTGATTATTAACCAGCTCTGCGAGTTGCACAGCTATTACATATTCTGTGGCCATGAATTTTGTATTGAGTCCGAAACTACACTTCGCCTTGTACACTGGTCGGAGTGAAGAAACTTGGACAATATTACATAATGCAATAGTGCACACAGCATCATTTATTTGCATTTTTCCTTTACGATTTTACAGAACTTCACCTACAATAGGCAACGGTCACTGTTAAAAAGCAATTCAAGTTAGAATTTTTTTTTTTTTTTTTTAAATCTCCATTTCAGTACTTTTTAAGTCGCAGTCTTAATAATCATTATCTAATCTGCAGAACTTCTCTGGATGTGGCATCCAGTATGGCTGCCAATCACATACACAGATTTTGTACTCCAGACAGAGCATCAATGTGATTCTGCTCAGTACATCATGTGCCTGTGGTTGCCATGGTAGTCAAATAACACAATAGACACTGCACATCACTAAATTACTAATAGTAGAAACAAAGATAAATTGGTAATTACCAATACTACTTTTAAACCAGACATGGTCATGTGATTCAGTTGTTGTTCGGGCAAAAACAAAACTGAGTTTGGAAGAAATGTAATGGTTCTCTGTTCCAGATGCCAGGTTTGAGTATCTCCGAAACTGGTGTCAGCTTCAATTTGCACATACAACAGTCAGAAGCTGATCAGCTAATGCTGTGTACACACGGGGGCGACAGGGGCTATAATCGCTGGGAATATGGTCGCAGGCGACCATATTGCCAGTGATTGGAGTGCGCACCAGCGATAAATAGCCGGCTGCGCGCTCCCGTTTTCTGCCCCATTGTAATCGCTGGTCGCAAGAGCTTACTCCTGCGACCAGCTAATTACCTCTGCAGCTCCCCCAGCAGAGGTCCTTTTCATCAGCGACCATCTCTGGTCGCTGATGCAAAGGAGACACTGGGCAATATATTGCTCAGGAATATATTGCTAGCAATATATTGCTGGGCAATATATCTCCCCCCCCCCCCCCCCCATGTGTACGGGGCTTAAGACAGTGTTCCCAACCCTGGTCCTCAAGTACCCCCAACAGTGCACGTTTTCCAGGTCACCCGGCAGGTGAACTCATTATTCAGACACATTTTAAAAGATCCACAGGTGGAGCTAATTATGTCACCTGTGATCCTGTGTGGAGACCTGGAAAACGTACACTGTTGGGGGTACTTGAGGACCAGGGTTGGGAACCACTGAGCTAAGAGAATAAAAATGGAGTTACAGTGAACATAGGGGCATTGGGAAAAGTTCATCTGGTCTGTTGAACTTTGACATTAAAATGACAGGCCAGAATTTGGCAGCAAGGTTCATCCTGTAAGCACATTTCAGGCTGTTGGTAATAGTAAATATGTTTCTGTAACATATTAGGCCCGTTTAACATTTAAATGTCAGAGTGGACCATGTCCCCCTGTATAGTCAAATCCATCCTTCTTATAATGACCTCTCTGAGCATAGTTAGATATAGATATATACTTTCTGTGGCAGAGAGAGCAGGTATAGATGTGCCATTACATACAATTATTCTGTGCTAGACAAAGGAAGACAAATCTGAGATCAGAAATGCAAATGTATTCTTGCTCTTTACTTATTCATTCGCTTCCCTAAAAGGCAAAGATCAGTCAGACACAGGCCCTTATTCTGGTTGACTAGCGAGGCTGCAAATTTGTTGGGTGCGGGGGAGAAATCATTTGCTGGTCAGCGACTATCAAATGATTTCTTCAGTGCTTGCAGATCTGACATGGTGTCTCAGACCCGCGGACACCATGTGTGAGGACGGGGCAGGCAGCTAACATCAACTGCCCGCCCCCCCGCACCGAAGCTTGATACATCTGGCCTTTAGCCTCACCTGTTCAGGTGAATAGCGCTATACATTAACAGGGTACCAACATATTATATTGTTTACAAAAATTGCACATGCCAACTGCACACATTCAATACTTCAATGGCAGCCTGTAGCCCTTAAATGCCCTCCAACTAATCCAGCCTCTGAAGATAACCATATCATTGCAGCTTTAGGGGATCCATAATAACATGCTGTATTAACACAACTGTCAAAGCCATGCTGTACTATCACTGCAGTCAGAGACACCAGGCAGTAGGTTTACAGAGTGTCAACTTTCCAGATCTAGCCTGAGGTCTGTGGCAGTATGTAGACCCGCCAAAGACCAGTGGTAACACTTTAGGATACAACCTTTAGTTTGGATCTGTGCTTGGAAAATTAATTTTGGAGTAGAAATGTTTTGAACCTGAGAAGCAAGTAATGATTTTGTGATACTGAACCATAAACACTGCCATTCAGTCAACCACATGATATATTCTATTATACTGTATACGTATTTCAACTTTGGTTAGACTCCGACATCCTAGGATCTGTAGTTCACCAGCAACAAAGCATGGCTTAGCTGTCAAAATAAAAGGCCACGTTTTCGTACTGATGTAGTATGTTGCCCTAGAAAAGAGGTACTGACCTATCTACACAGCCATCAAGTTCTTCATTTTTGTTTTAATAGAATTTACATTTTTCCAAACACACACACACACACACACACACACACACACAGAACCTGCCATGATAGCCAGAGAACAAAAACATCAAAACCATATGATCTTGCAACCAATACATGTTTACACTGTCATGTAACCAAAAGCTGCAAAACACAATCCAATATCCAGCATCACACAGGAATACACAATATCCAGCATCACACAGGAATACACAATATCCAGCATCACACAGGAAAACACAGTTGTTACCATATAACCTGGTTTTAGTTTAGAACAGATCCGACACAGCCTGACATTGACACATATTTCTGAAACTGTAACAAGTAAAACAAAACAAACAGTAAAATGTCCTCCCTGAAGAAACACAGCACCATGATGAGGTTTGATACAACACACATATATTTATTGAGAGCTATATTATGAATAATGACCTAGGCAGCCTAGTCCATAGCCATCCCTGAGTAGCAGCAGCACCCTCCCCCCACACCTGGAGATGTGACATGCTCTTGTCATTTTGGTTACAGACAGGCACCAGCTGCTATCTTTCACACGCAATGCCATGTGGAAATAAAGGGGACTGGTGCAGATAAAATGCCACTATATAATGTGCAGAGCCATGCTCTTACCTCCAGCAGATGAACTTTTCCAGCAGCAGCAGCCACAGCCGCACAGCAAGGGTGACAGGCAGTTTCAGCAGCCCCTTCCCTCCAGGCCTTTGTAGCACTGGGGTAAATAAATGAAACAACAAAGAGCAATAAAACCTGCTCCTTTTTTATTGCTTCCCTCTCATTCTTGTTATTGTTTTGTTTGCTTGCTTGATGTTGTTGTGTTCCTGCAGCAGCCCCTCCTTAGGCTCCTCTGGGCTGGCACTGGGGGGTTGCTCTTTTACTAGGGTCTGTGCCTTGATGCATAGGAAAGCCGTTGACCGCTGAGTGTCCAGGGAACCTGTTTGCCCCCCCTGGGGGTCCCTTGGCTGAGATGATAGGAGGGGGGGCAGGTTATGCAGTTGGACTGCTCAGGCCTGTGCTTGCTGCTGGATTTCCCAGCTACCCCTGCCTCTCTCTTCTCAGTGGCTGTTTTCCTTCCCTGGGTTCCAGAACCAGATCATGGAGTTTCCTGTGGCGCATGCGCTATTCGGCTTGGAGGGCAGCCCCGGGGATTCCATGCCCACAACGCACAATGCGCACTATGGTTGAAGCGCCGTCCGCCATCTTGGATGTGGGCAAACAAATACGTAGCAGTCTTTGTAACTCATATGTTGCCAGAATGCAGTGCGACTCGCTATAGGAAGGGGTTCCGAATCCGGACTACCTCCGATTCCCAGGAACAGTTCTTACCCGATTGCTTATATACAATCATTTAGCGTTATCTGACTTGCTAATATCATAACAAACACAACAAAATGGCTGGTTATACACACACACACGTTATGCAAGTGTGAACGTTTCGTGGCACGAATAAGCAGCAATAGAAGGGGAGTGACAGGCGGGAGAGAGCCTCTCTGGCGATGCCCCAACTTAACATGGCGCTCGTGTAGCGCGGGCAGTGCCGCAGTTTCCGCGTCTTCGGCGCTTATTTGTTCCTGCTGCAGTTATATACGCAACTACGTTACATCATTTCTGGCACATGAAAAGAAAATCAGAATATCAGTTTTAATGGCGGAACATATTGTCCGTACAATATATATCTCTGAATAAAAATCTTATTATGCATTGTCTCCCTGCATCGCATGTATGAGGCTGCTGCTCTACCAGTATATCTAATAGATTAATAACTACACAGCAGGGTGTTTCTTGCACTATTTGCTGCATTTTTATGATACACGATGCTTTTATTTGATTGGTTTGGTTAGAATGTAAGCTCTTGTAAGCAGGTCCAAATGCCTATGTGATCTCGATGCAATTATGTAATCTACGAATTGTAATATTACATGTAATATGTCATTTTGCTGTGTTTTACTATGTTCGGCCCTTAATGTGAAAATAATATACATAAAAGTAAATAAAGAGCTTTTTTTTTTTTCTTGAGGGAAATGTCTTGTGCATTGAAACCCATTTTATTTGGCACCAGTCTGTCAGCCTTGTATTGCATGGTCGAAAGTGAGTCCTACATATTTTACACATATTTTTCTGGTGTTTATATTGTAATTGGATCTGTTAACTCTTATGTTAACATTGCTATAGATTGGTTGTAGCCGTCTTCGACGCGGCAAGTCCAGATTAAAACGGGACAAGAGATGGGAGGTATGCCCTATCTATAAAATTATGTAAGTCGTGCGTGTTTATGTGGGGCATTCCAGTTTGCCTCTGAGTGGCTGGGATAACCTTAAGCTCCTGCCCAGAGCACTTCATAACACTAAGCGGTTTGTTTATCAAGCACTTTTATTCTAAAATTCAGATGGAATCTGCTCTTTTCGCATGATTTTTGGGGTTTCCAGTATCAGCCCAATTTATCAAACCTTCAACGCAGAGGATGTCACAAATATCCCCTGCTTTACTGAATGATATTTAGTACATCACCATTCCGATAGACCTCAATGAGATCGGTGTTCTTGTGTAATTTATCATGTTCCAAATATCTTAATTTCTAGGAGCTCGCACTATAACACAATCTCAGGGTGGCAATAGCAGCATCCTTACTATTTGAAACCACTCCTTGGCCCATCAGTGTATAGGTTACACTTGGATCTTTGTTCTATACTTCGCTGTATGTGCTCACTGACAGTTGTTTAACAATTTTAATAAATCAGGAAAAAAAATATTTGTTAGCATCACAATATGCAGGAACAAAAAGTGATAGGTAATAGCGGGATGCAGTTTAAATCCTGGCGGTCGGGATCCCGGCGTTCAGAATCCCGACCGCCGAAATCCCGACACTTTCTCCCTCCGTGGGTGTTCACGACACCCCTGGAGGGAGAATAAATTAGCGTGCCGAGCGTAGCGAGGCACCGGGCCCGCTGCGTGGCGAGCGCAGCGAGCCCGCAAGGGGGGGCGATCCACGTCCCCCCCCCTTGTCGGGATTTCGGCGGTCGGGATTCCGGCGTCGGGATTTTGAACGCCGGGATCCCGACCGCCGGGATTTCATACTGAATCTGTAATAGCTGTGGTACTTATGTATTAGCATGGCGCTCAATTAGCATATGCACGGCACCGTAGGGAAATCACATTTCCTATGTAATTTATTCACTGCTCTCTGTTCTTGGGCAGTGCAATGCCATTTAATGTACTATACACTTGTATGACATACAATGGGATTTAGGCAACCCCCCCCCCACTATTCACACCACCCGAAGCGTGGCGAGCGGCAGCGGAACGCGTCCTCCGACCTTTTTCATACCCCCACTATCCACGTCGGCGTGGAGTTGATTTTATATAGTGTGGCGAGCGCAGTGAGGGGACGTGGAATACATGTAACGTAATCCGCGTCCCTTCGTGGGGCTCGCTGCACTCGCCATGCTTCGGGCTCGCTGCGCTCGCCACACTATTTAAAATCAACTCCATGTCGATGCGGCTAGTGGGGGAATGAAAAGGTTCAACAGGAAGTGTTCCGCAGCCGCTCGCCACGCTTCGGGGTGTTGTGGATAGTGGGGGTGCCTAAATCCCATTTTATGTCATACAAGTGTATACTAAATTAAATGGCATCGCACCCTATAAAATCACATGCGATCGCATGCGGTGCGATCGCTTGCGATGCAATGCGATTTTCTTACGCAGAATCGCCCACTAAGCTATTTGCTTAGTGGGCACCCTGCAAATACATAAGTACCATAGCTGTTTTGCTTTAAATGATAAATAGCCCCTTCTAGACCCAAATATAACAGAATACTCATCCTTCTCCAGAAATAAATGGTGTTGAAGAAGAGCGTTCGATCGTGGAGGTTCAAAAATTATTATATGAGGATATCTTAACACACCTTAAATCGAGCTGTGGAGGTTCTGAGATCTTTTCTGGTGTATATCTACAAATAAATGTTTCCACATTTCATCATATCTATGCATGGATGTTTTAATTTCATTGTAATAAGGGTGTCACGTGTCGTGAAGCACCAGCCGGAGTGTAACGGAGGCTGGGTGCTTTGATGTAGGGCTGTTGCATGAACGACAGAAGGGAGTGAAGCAATTGGATAAAATTAAACCTTTTTTAATAAAGATACTGCGGTACAAGATATGAATGATGGCACAATGAATAACTGTAGATGTTGATAAATTGGTAAATTGGTTGTGCAAATGACCTCACCAAATGGAGCCGCGCAGCATAGGCTGTAGGATCCAATAAGATGGGCGCCGCCAGATGCGGCGACAGAAACCAGACAATGTCTTGAAATCCTTTGACCAACTACAAAGGGAGTTTTATCTCCCTCGGGACATGTTCTTTAGGTATTTACAGTTGAGAAGCGCTCTGTCTCAACAATTTAGGTGTGATGTGACCCAAATTAGTAATACCCCTATTAAGAACTTTATAGGTAAAATGACACCGGAGAAGCGAGTTTCTAAATTGTATAGGTTCTTGATGAACTATTGCCAAGAGGATGGATTATACGAGTTGAGAGAGAAGTGGAGAAGTGATTTTCCTGATTTATATATAGGAGATGATTGTTGGTTTAAGGCGCTATCTGCTCCTGTTCGTATCTCAAGCTCGGTAAGAGTTCAGCAAGTGCAAATCAATATTTTGCATCGTACGTATATGACACCGGTATTATTGAATAAAATCTCGCCAGACATATCAGATGGCTGCCCTAAATGTGAACGCGGTCCAGCAACATTAATTCATTTGTTATGGCATTGTAACAAGGTCAACCAATTTTGGGTTAAAATTAGAGAGGCTCTGATTGATGCTAATATCCCGCCTGATGAAATCCATTCTGCAAATTGTATTCTTGGAATATGGCCTAGGGCCTCGACTAAGTATATTTTGGCGAATAATTTGTGTGCACTAGCCAAAGTTATCATTGCCAGATCTTGGCTAGACAAAGCAGGACCAGAGTTTCATAAATGGGTGAGGTTTGTGAATATTACTGTGGAACACGAAAAGTATTTAGCTATGCGAAGAAATGTAGTTGAAAAGTTCTATGATGTTTGGAAGGGATGGTATCAGTGGTCTTCAAAAATCAAGGACAATGCAACAGATTACACGTGAATGTTGGGGTAGGTGGTTAAGGAAGGAACATAACTATTCTATGTAGTGATGAAGTAAGAATTGATTGGTTGCACAACGAATATGATATACACAATTCTATAGATAACGTGGTCACTAATTTTTCCGTTTTTTTTTTTTTTTTTTTTTTGTCTTTGGAATTTGAAACTTTAATCACCAATACTACTCACTGTTAGTTTAAAACATATATATATGCATATTATATCTCAAGGTAGGTTAAAAAATGGTGGTATTAAAATGGTATGATGGTATGCACTTTATATGTTTTCCCTTTTTTTTTTTTTTTTTTTTTTATTACACATGTTATTATCTTAGAAACATAGTATTTAGCTGGAAGTATTGTTCTAGAACTCTTGAGTGGGTAAATATGAACCGCTGAAGCCTGAAACCCGCCCACCCTTATAGTGATGGTGATTGATTTCTCTGGTACCTATTTATTAAGCCTTTTTTTCTAAACTGTAAGTGGTAAAAACTCCATAAGATATGATATAAGTAGCAATAGTGCCTGGACGTGCCCGGAATTGTATTTGTGATACTGTATGTTAATGTCTTGTTTTGTTTTTTCTGTATCATGAGATAAATAAACTTTAAAAAAAAAAAGAAACCAGCCGGCGGTGAGTGTGCGCCGAGGCGCTGCCGCCGGCGTGTCCAGCCAGAAGCCTGACCTGACATGGACCCATCATGGCGGCTCATGTCTCACGCCGCCCAGAGCCTGCATGGCATGAGACTGCAAGCCACCACTGTCACCTGGCGGTGACAAAGCGATGGAACTCAGGTAGCCAGCATGGGAATCAGCAACGGAGGTGAGCGCCAGGGCAGAGGGTAGCCTATCAGAGGTCTGTGGGCTTGGGACAGCACAGAGAGCTAGGGTAGCTGACATGGTGGTCGTGACAAAGGGTAATGTACTATTGCCTATTTTTGTATTGTTCATATGTAAAATAATGAAAGTCTTGGACATGGTGCCTAAAGGCCATTCCTATCAACTCATCGCTCCAGAACATCTCTTACATTCTTTACATACAGTATGAGATCCACACTATACACCACTACCAACCTGCCAATCTTCGAGTTGCTGTCATTTACCGTCCCCCTGGCATGCCCTCTAAATTCCTCAGCAAATTTGCTTCCTGGCTTCCACACTTCCTCTCTTCTTTATTTCGCATTTATTTTTTTACAGAAATCGCGTATTTAATGGCTGGCGTAATGCCGCATGAAAAGTGCGATATACGGCGATATGGTGCGAATTGAGTCGATGTAATACGCCATAAATGTGCGATTTCCGGGTTAGGTCATGTGAGTATTTGCGGCCAACCGGAATGCGATTTACACCAATACACCTGATCAGCCCATACAACATGCTAACCTATTGGCCCACCTTAGTCCCTTGCAATATGCATCGCACCCCCTATATAAAGGGGCGCAGGCGCCATTTTACCCTTTGAAAGGGAGTAAGGCATTTGAGATGGAGAGGAGAGGAGGAGTGTTAAGGTGCAGAGGAGGCAGAGGGACAGCCAGCTTGGCCCCAAATACCCCAACCACTGGGAGAGGTAGGGGAGTGAGAAGCAGCACTGTGAGAGGCAGGACAGGGAGAGGCAGCATGCTCCCAGCAAGAGCTGTGCCAGGGAGAGACCACATGGTGGAAGCTGAGCAGGTGGCTATGGAGGATGAGGAGGAAGCAGGCACAAGCCATGTGTCCTCACAGGAGGAACAGAGTGCCAGGCACACAGAGGAGGAGCTGCAAGAGGGTGATTTTTCAGAGGTGGACTGGCCTCTGCAGGAGGAAGATGAAGCAGACTTGGAGGTGCTGGGGGAAGAAGCAGGACAGGAGGAGGGTGAGCCTGAAAATGTGGAGGAGGAGGATGATGCAGCTCGTACAGCTAGTGGGAGGAAAGTCAGGTTCTCATATGAGGAGAATATGGCCCTGGTGCGTGCACTCTTGCCCCTGTATGACCGCCTACTTGGTCCTCACCATCACCGCACAAGTGTGGCAAGAAAGAAGGGGATGTGGGACAATATCACCTCCACGGTAAATGCAGTCAGCACACACAAGAGGAGTGTGCGCAACGTCAAAAAGCGATATAATGACATCAAGAGCCTCCTCAAAGCCAAGCTTGCCCTGGAGAAGAAAGAGGCCTGTCGTACAGGAGGTGGACCTAGGCAGCAAGTCAGCTTTAAGGCCTATGAGAGGCTGCTACACCGAATCATCCCACCGGAGGTGCTTCCCGGCATCCACATTGCCGACACAGACAGGCCCCCCACTCCACCGCCAACTGGCAGTGGCGGATTCAGGGGGGGGGCACCCGGGCACGTGCCCCCCCTGTCATTTATTTTGTAGCTGAGGACCAGGGCTTTCCAACGAGTCCAGCCCCGTGTCTCTAACCCCCGGGAACCGGAGATATCGCCTGGCAAACCTGTAACAATTTTTCCCCATAGGATAATATGGGACCCGTCAATTCCGACCCCCACCCGGTTCTGATGGCTGCCAGTTCCCGCCCTGGCATCAAAAAAGCTTGTGGTTGATTTCATTCAATTCCAAATCGCTGGGCCTTCAATATGATACCAGGCTGGTCCAAATCGGTCAATCGGTTCCAGAGATATTGCGTGTAAACCAATTTTTTTACTTTTGAAATGTAATTTCATGGCTGATCATGTTCTTTGAGGGCAGATTACTCTGGAACCAAACGTTCCAGTTTCATTGGACCAAAATCATTCAAAGCCCACTCAAAAGTTCTTCAATATGATACTTGTCTCATGTAAATGGGTCAGTTGGTTCCGAAGATATAGCCGGTTAAATGAGATAACTGGTTAAAGGGGGGAGTGGTGGTTTTCTCTCCCCCCTCACACCAGAAAATGCAGGGACTAGGCTGGTGTAAAAGGGGCCAACCTGGGAATGCATTTTCTGGTGTGAAAGGGGTATTATTTCAAATAGCCAGGACCTGCAGTGCTCTGAATACAGCCAGGCTCTGCCACTGTCAGTGGCTGTCACTTCTGCCTGGCGGCGGCTGTCCCCCATTTACCACGAGCATTTATTCCCCCTTGGCAATGAGCATGTACTCCCACATGGCAACAAGCATGGAACCTCTGGCAATGAGCATGGAACCCTTGGCAATGAGCATGTAGAGAAGCAGCACTTATGTAGCATAATTTTTAATAGGCATTATGGTGTTTGGCATAACACATAATGGACATAATGGCATGTAACTTAACGTGTAATGGACATTATGGTGTAAATGTTTAATGCAAGCCTTTGGTGGACAATGTCCCTGTTTATGAAGTGTATTGTGAATTTTGGCTTAATCTGTGTGGCGTTATGTGAATTCTGGCTCAATCCATGTGGCATTATGTGAATTTTGTCTCAATCCATGTGGCATTATGGGAATTTTGGCTCAATCCGTGTGGCATTATGTGAATTTTTTCCCAATCCGTGTGGCATTATGTGAATTTTGGCTCAATCCGTGTGGCATTATGTGAATTTTGGCTCAATCCATGTGGCATTATGTGAATTTTTTCTCAATCCGTATGGCATTTTATGCATTTGGCTCAATCCGTGTGGCATTATGTGAATTTTGACACAATCCATTCGGCATTATGTGAATTTTGGCTCAATCCGTGTGTGTTATTATGTAAATTTTGGCTCAATCCATGTGGCATTATGTGAATTTTGACACAATCCATGTGGCATTATTTTAATTTTGGCTCAATCCATGTGGCATTATGTCAATTTTGGCTCATTCCATTTGGCATCATGTGTAAGGAGCAAGTATAATGGGGTCTAGTATTTTGTTGCATAATGTGTAGAAGCTGTATATGGTGTTGACACGCCCCCTGTTGAGTGGCCACACACCCTTTTCCGAAACACGCCTTTGGCGCGCGCACAACTACATCCTTCACTTTTGTCGCCATGGTGGGCCTGCGTACTTTAAATGCCGGGGCCTATTTTTAATTCCATTCCCACCCTCTCCTGCCGCTCTCTTAGCATGTACACTGGCACCATTAACACCGCCCTTCCCCCACCCAAACCCTTTTATCATGGTGCCCCCCCTGTCATTTTATCCTGGATCCGCCCCTGCCAACTGGTAAGTGTCCACACATGTCAACTTCACATTTTGCTATGTCATGTGCGCATGCAATTACGGTGGAATGCTTTATGTGTCCAAAAACACATTTTGCTAGGTTTCATTGTTAAATAATGGACTGTGCATTTTGCTGGGTTATATAGTTCCACAGATCCAAATAATGTGTGCTGTCCTAATCACTGTAGGCCTGCAGTGTATTTGATTGTTAATCCATATCAATCCTCTGGGTAGTTGGAAAAGCACTTCATAGTCACTTTTACATGTGTAATCTGATGGTCTTTCCTGTTAGTAGCAAGTGGATGAAAAATATAGTGCACAGTCATAATACTGAAATAACCAATTCAGTTCAAAGTCATCAAATTCCTTATGTAATCATATCAGAGGAAAAAGGTTTGTTTTTGGTAAAGTTTTTATCTGCATATTTGAAAAAGTGCCAGTTAGGTGCAAATGTTCATAATGGAAAATGTCTTCTTCTTTCAAACAGCTCCATCTCTGGAGTCCCAGCCTGCTGTTGATCGACATCAGCCACATCCGATTGTTCACAATGTCCAGTCTGCAGGTGAGATATCATACTGTTACACAAACACATTGCACATTTCACATTTCACACATGGCTGGCCCAACCACAGTAGCCTGTGCCAATGCATGCATAATGCATGAGCAACACCTCACCATTCCAACTAAGGTATCATGACCCACCATACACCAATCTGCATAGCATACTTACCACTGTTATCTCATTTGTAGGACCTTCACAACCGATGCCAGAACCCACGGATCCCATGCAAAATATGGACGACATGAGTGAAATCATCCTAGAGACGGTGCCATCGTTGGAACCTGCACAAAACCAATCACACCCAGTCAATGAGGCCCCCTATACGCAGTCACCTAGGCAGCAGCCTCCAATCATTGCAGCCACCAACACCCCCACTAGTGCGGAGGAGTTGGCGCAATCCATCCATCTTTTCAAGGGGAAACAAATATCTTTTATGGAGGTGCAGACCACCCAACTAGAAAGCATTAAGGGGTATGTGCGTAAGATAGCTCTGCAAATGAGACGAATTTCCCAAAGTGTGCGTGCTAATGTAGGGACACAAATTCGTGTTGTCTCCACATTAGACACACGCTTATCAGATATTGGGCGAGCCATTCAGGGTCAAACTAGTAATTTTAGAGCACTAAATGCCAATATGGTTGAACAGACCCAAGCTATTAATGGCCAAACAACTGCGTTGATGTCCCTACAAACACAACTCAACCTCAGTGCAACTAGTTTGTTAGGTCAGCACCAAACCACATCTACGCAAAGTAGTAGTGTGTCCTCCACACCCATGAGTGGGTCCCCCACTACTCCCCCACGGCGTAGTGTCCGTACTAGGGGTGGTGGTGCCACTAGTGGTAAGGGTGCTAATACCCGGGCGCTAGCCAAAAATGATTAATGTTGTGTGCATTTACATGTGTATCATGTGCTGTTTTTTTTCCAACACTCATGCAGTGAATGTTCATGTGAAATTTTTATATGGTATGGCCTATGCCTAAATGTTTCAGCAAGTAAAAATTATTTGCATCCAGCAAACTTGTTGTCATTCTTTACAAATGATTACCCACACTGTTCTTTTATGTATTGTCAAATAGTGACATTTTAGCAGACACGGGACTTTGGGTTGTGTGTGCTTATTTGTCATGGAATTGTCAGGAAATAGTGACATTTGAGGGGGATAAGCATTGGGAATTGCAT
Source organism: Crinia signifera (assembly GCF_055691185.1). Lineage (NCBI taxonomy): Eukaryota > Metazoa > Chordata > Amphibia > Anura > Myobatrachidae > Crinia > Crinia signifera. The sequence continues at coordinate 328,830,535 of NC_139218.1, read as the reverse complement.
ACTGTATGTAGGCGCCACTTGTTTGGTAAATTTCAACCACCTCAGATCAATGATCCATGTCACCTCCATCAATTAAGCCTATGTTAATTAGCATTTGCAAACATTTGTAGAAACAGAAAACTACAGTACTTACTTGACATTGTTATAGGTGTTATCATGTTGCCAGGCATAAAGTATGCTGTGGTGTGGCAGCTTGCAGGTGTTGCCCATTATTGTTGGTCTGCTTCTGGGCAAATAACATGGACAGGGAAAAATGTAATGTTAACAATGTATGTGTGTTACAGGTTCCCCTTTACTATTCATTGTACACAACAAAATTACCTGTGAAATGCTGCAGGATCATCTGTGTACGAACCACATCCCCCCTCCGTGTACTTCGCACTACAACATCAGTAGTTTGAGCTTCCTGCACGACTGCTGCAGTGGCCACATCTACATAATTTGGTTGACCCAAAGCTATGTTATGCAGCATGCAGCAAACCTGGACAACCAAAACCACTTTGGCAGGGTGGTATAGCAGTGTACCTGCTGACCTGTCCAAACACCGAAATCTGCTTTTCAGCACCCCAAAGGTGCGTTCCACTACATTGCGGGTAGCAATATGTGCAGCATTGTAGCGGTGCTGTGCAGGGCTTTGTCGGTTCCGCAGAGGTGTCATGAGCCACGAATGACACCCATATCCTAACGGAAGCGGTACATCTGTCAGAATGAACTTAGGTCTACAGTCATTAGGTCGACCCCACTAGGTCGACTGGCAGGAAGGTCGACCTGACTTAAGGTCGACATGGGCCAAGGTCGACATGACTTAAGGTCGAATTTGCATAAAGGTCAACATGAGGAAGGTCGACTGGTCATAAGGTCGACATGGGTTTTTCACTGTTTTTTTATCCAAATGTCGACACAGTCGACATGGACACAGTTGGCAATGAGAATCGGACCCTCGCATCGCTCGCTTCGCTCGCAATGCTTCGGGCACGGTGCCTCGCTGCGCTCGGCACACTATTTTATTCTCCCACCACACCCTAGTGGATGGTAGGGCATGAAATACCGCCTGTCGGCACATGTCAGCTCAAAAAACAGTGAAAAACCCATGTCGACCTTATGACCAGTCGACCTTCCTCATGTTGACCTTTATGCAAATTCGACCTTAAGTCATGTCGACCTTGGCCCATGTCGACCTTAAGTCAGGTCGACCTTCCTGCCAGTCGACCTAGTGGGGTCGACCTAATGACTGTAGACCTAAGTTCATTCTAATAGATGACCGCATCCCATCCTAACATGTAAAGGGATTTGTGTGGTCACATATCATGTGGGTAATTTGCACATAATAGTAGCAGCCTATACTATATTGTTTGGGCTGGTATAAGCAATTACAACAGAAATGACACTTTAATATAAGGTTACACACATGGATGTTAAAGGGAAAGACATAGGTTAGCAAACATCATGTAAACAGTGGTAAGTGACTTACCAAGTAGACAGCCCTCTGGCATGGTGTGGTTGTGGAAATGGTCCCAGAGAGCGGAGTGCCACAGGATATAGGCATCATGGCAGTTCCCGATATAGCCTGCAACCAGACTGAGAATTCTGAGGTTGGCATCACAGACCACCTGCACATTGAGGGAATGTCTGCCCCTGCGATTCACATAGACATGCTCCCTCACGTGCGGGGCCCGAATCCCAATGTGGGTGCAGTCTATGGCTCCCAGCACATTTGGAAATACTGAGAGCCCATAGAATGCCACCTTCAGGCAGTGTTGCAAGTAAGGGGGTACGGCGTGGTACGGAGTACCTGTAAGAAATATGTTGCAGGTACGCAGTACCACTTACCCCTAACCCACTGTCAGTTCTATTTTTATTTTAAGTCTAAATATAATGCATCCGCAGCCCGCCCACCCAGTGTTATGAATGGTGCTGTATGCAGCTACCGGCTACTGCTGATTTAGCCTGTCACACTGACAGGCATCAGTGGCGCCGACAGCATGAAGAGCAGGCTCCACAATTGTAAGCACAAGCTGCCCGGCTCTCCCCCAAGCAAGAGCAAACCCACCCCCAGTCATTCCCTGTTTCTCATTCCCTGTCTCCTGATGCCACGCCACTATTGTCATTTAGGCCCTTATTCTGGTTGGTGCGGCCGGAGCCGCACACGGTGCTCCGGCCGCACAAACCAATCCCCGCCCACGAGACGGATCGCCACGGCCGTCCGTACACGGACGGCTGGCGATCCGCATAAAAATGGTGGGGCGTACGCCTCCACCATGGTGGGAGCTGCCCCCTGCATTCGATGGTCGTCGACCATCGAAGGCAGGGCCGCACGCCACAGCAGCTCCCGCAAGCTGAGACCACACGGACAATCGTCCGTGTGATAGCTTGTATGGGGGCTGAGAGCTGACATCCGGCGACGTCAGCTTTCCGCCCCCATCAGTGGCGTCATACCCTGATTAGCATGCATACGCCCCGCGTTTGCATGGGAACGCCCATGAAACGCGGGGCGTATACATAGGGAAATGAGGGTATGAAGCCCCTCACGCCCCTATACGCCCCCTTTGCGGCGGACGAAATACGTCTGCGGCGAATGGGGCTGCACATGCGCAGATTGACCTCTGCGCATGTGCAGACTAAAAACATCGGCGGTACGGCCGCACGCGGGCCGTACCGTCCGATTCAGAATAAGGGCCTTAGTCTCTCCTCTAGCTTTGTGTGACCATGCCCCCTCATGACACATGACCACGCCCATTTTAGGTGGAGGCTATCAGTACCACCAAGAAAAAAATTCTACTTGCACCACTGCCTTCAGGTCCTGCCACTCGGACTCACAACGTGGGAATGTGATATATGTGCGCCACAGCTTCTTTAATGCATTTAACACTTGAGATAAATGTTTAGAGAAAGTGGCTTGTGACACCCCCAAGGCCCATGAGCTCACAGACTGAGTGGAGCCTGTGGCAAAGAAGTGGAGGGCACAAATTAATTTCTGCAGCCCAGACACTGCATAGTTGGCCCCCCCACAAGGGTCCAAATCATCTCTCACCTGCTCATATAAGTTCAACAGGTTCTGTCGGTTCAACCTAAACATGTCCACCACCTGTTGATCAGAGAGGGAGTCCAGGTACACCCTAGCACGGTACCGACGAGAAGCACGGAGTGGTCGGGGTACCTGGATCTGGTGGGCAGCAGCATCCCTCCTGCGTAGCTCCTCCAAACGCCCCAGCTCACACACTAGAACCTCCAGTCCACTCTGCAACATCTCCATCTCGAACAGCCTCACAGGTGTCCATAATCATGTGGGGGTATATGTAGGGGACTTAGTAATTGCTATGTGGGTCACCTGTGAGAGATTTAACCTTTTCTACGCTCAAACGCTGGTGATTTTGAGGAAATCGCCACCCTCTACTTGGTCTATTTTTTTTTTTTTTGAAAAATTTGCATTTTGCTGGCTATTTCCAAATGCGGCAGCCATTAAATTAGCGATTTGTATCTTTTTCAATGGGAAAACATCTGGATGCGATGTTGGAAATCGCCACTTCAGAAAGTGCGAATTAGCGGCAAAAAGTGCGATTTATGCCGCAAATCGCAACCCATTAAGTAGTCGATTTGGAAAAAAAAACGGCCGTTTTTGCGATAAAAATCGCCAAAAACCCAACATCGATCTCTAATAAATGTCACCCTCCCTCTATTATCCTAGGTGATTTCAACATCCTTATTGATAACCCCTCAAAATCACCTGCCTCTCAACTCCTTAATCTCACATCTTCACTTGGTCTCTCCCAGTGGACCACCTCATCCTCCCATGTGACTGGTAACTCACTGGATGTGGTTTTCACTCAGAGTTGTGATCTTTCTGATTTCTCCAACTCCCCTTTTCCCCTCTCTGACCACCAACTGCTCTCCTTTACCTTATCTCTCTGCTTCCCCATCTCTACCTCCTAAGACTACCATCACCAAACATAACATTGAGGCTATTGACACCTCATCCTTGTCCCCCCTATTTGACTCACTTCTCTCTCATATTCTCTCTCTCTCTCTTTCATGCCCTGAACAAGCAACTTCCCTATACAATTCATCCCTTACCTCTGCTCTTGACACTGTTGCCCCACCAACCACAATTCACCCTCGCAAATCAACACCTCAACCATGGCATACGAAATGTAACAGATATCTTCAAAAATGCTCACGCACTGCCAAGCAACAATGGAGGAAATCACGCTCTAAGGCAGACTTCCTCCACTTCAAACTTATGCTCTAATCCTTAGGTGCTGCCCTTTCCCTTGCAAAAGAATCTGACTTCAAAATTACACAAAAAACCTGCAATGATCTTCATGATGCCAAATCTAAGGGCCACTACTCTCTGCTTATTCTTCTTCACCTCTCTGCTGCATTTGACACTGTTGACCAACCTCTCCTTCTCTGAATACTTCACTCCCTTGGCCTGCATGATACTGCTCTGTCCTGGCTGTCCTCCTACCTCTCTGATCGTTCCTTCTCTGTATCCTCTCATAATACTACCTCCCCCCCACTTCCACTAACCCTTGGTGTCCCACAATGTTCTGTTCTTGGTCCTCTCCTTTTCTCTCTCTATACATCCTCTTTAAGTGAGATCATTAGTTCTTTTGACTTACAATATCATCTCTATGCTGATGATACTCAAATCTACCTTTCATCCCCTGACCTTTCCCCTGCTCTCCGCACTTGTATCTCCAACTGTCTCTCTGCTATCTCTTCCTGGACGTCCCAGCGCTTTCTCAAACTTAACATGTCCAAGACTGATATGATCATCTTCCCACCCTCCCGCACAACCTCACATCCCACAATCTCATTAGCTATTGATGGCACGACTATCACCTCTAGCTCCCAATTACACTGTCTTGGAGTAATCCTTGACTCCTCTCTTTCCTTCAAACCACATATTCAGCACCTCTCACAAACCTGCCATTTTCATCTCAAAAATATTTCCAGAATTAGACCTTATCTCACTCAGGATGCCACTAAGACCATTATCCACTCACTGATAATGTCCAGGCTGGACTACTGCAATCTCCTCCTAACTGCTATCCCTGACAAATGCCTGTCTCCACTCCAATCTATCCTCAATGCTGCAGTCCAGCTCGTCTTCCTCACCAAACGCACTACCTCCAACCTCCCCTCTTCTACAAGCCCTTCACTGGCTTCCCTTCCTTTTCAGAATTCAATTCAAACTTCTCACACTCACTTACAAAGCCGTCACCCACTCCTCTCCCATTTACATCTCTGACCTTATATCCCTTTACACTCCCACTCGTCCCCTTCGCTTGGCTAACAACCATCGACTCTCCTGCCGACTTATTACCTCCTCCCACTCCTACCTCCAAGATTTTTCACGTGCTGCTCCCTTACTCTGTAATACTCTATCTCTCCCCCTCAGACTCTCCACTTCTATAAAGAACTTAAAACGGGCTTTTAAGATCTACTTCTTCACCAAACCCAGCAAACGGTCCTCCTAATCTTCGGTTCATCGCCCTGTCTACTCCTCCGGTGTCACCCCTGTCTGTCTGCCCCACCTCTTTAGAATGTAAGCTCTCATGAGCAGTGACCTCTTACCTCATGTGCTTATCCTTTCTTACTTCAGAAGTCTCTGACTGCACCAAAGCATGCTGTTTGATGTCACCTGGATACTTACTGTATGTTGCAGTAATCGGCTGATGTTCCTCTAATCATTTACCCTGTATTTGTCCTGTATTGTCTTCAACTGCAAGTTACTGTTTTTTCCTATTTGATTTTGTGTACTCTGTAACTGGGTGCTGCGGAACCCTTGTGGCGCCATATAAATAAAGGATAATAATAATAATAATAATAAATACCCATTAGAAGTCATATCTTCTCCACATTCTTCATTCTGCAATATAGCAACATGATTTTGCAATATAGCAACATGATTCTGATCTGGCAGTGGGCAGCCATGTTGGTGTGGTGTGGTTCTGGGGGTGTGATGCATCACAGGTAGTGGGGGAGTAGCTGTGCATTTCATAGAAGACAGTATAGTATGGGGCATCGTAGCTGCAATCACGTAATCATAGCCCTGCCTCCGCTATGTAATGCTGAGTTTACCATCAATGTACAATGATGCAATTTAGTGAGAAATCATCTGCCCGGACCTCCCACTTCACTCAGTAAATAGGCGGCTGGATCACGAGGTGGAGCAGGCATCAGGAGACTTGCCCATTCTTCCGGAGGGGTCAGGAGAGTCATCAAATTTTTAGGAGGCTCCCGATTGTTCCAGGAAAGTAGAGAAGTATGATGTAAGGAAGCAGCTGTGCAATACTGTAAATTAAATGCAAATGCAGCAGGAGGTGTGTCTGAAGGAAATAGATGCCAGCTGCATATATCTGTGATCCACTTGCTGCATCTAAAATCTGTTAATGCAGACACTGCATCTAGCATGTCTACAAAATGGGGGGGGGGGGGGGGGGGGGGGGGGGTTGACATGCAATTTCCACTAGGCCTTCCTGGGCAGTGACCAGGGAATGGGTCGAGTTAGTAGACATGTCGGGAACATGCCATTGTCAGGAAATGAGTCAAAAGAATCAGTTGTACTGACTCTGACAGCTAAACACTGTCGGACATTCTGACAATATATATAACAGGAATCTTCTATAAAAATAGAAGAAGATATATTTTGCAGAGAATGTTGTTCCCAGGAGACATGGACTTTGTGAAATTCCCTTATTCACCAACTATTCACCCAATTTTGAAAAAGGGGTGGAATGTAATGCTTGCCTTCAACGGCAGTGCGGGATGCCGTCCAAAATTGGATGTTTTTTTAAAGGGTCATGGATTTGTCATGTAAGTGATTGCCCCTTAAAAAAAACATCCAAGCTCAGCCGGCACCCCGTACTGCCACCAAACTCGGGCTGCATTACATTTCGTCCTTGATTCCTAATCCTTGTTTCTAATTAGACTGTTCATTAAAGAGAGAGGGAAGGAACTGAAGAAAATTGAAGCTGAGATTGAAATATCAGAGCATGGTTCTACCATAGTTTGTAAATGTTCTGAGAAATACAAGAATAGCTTTCATTTAGCATAGCAAAAATAAGAAAGAGTAAAAAATAAAATAAAATAATAAAAGGATGTGAGAGAATGGAGAGAACATTCCATTACAAAAAAAGAAAGGAACTTTTAAAGACATAGACACATACGGTATATGTTAAAAAGGCAATTCCAGCAAAAAGATAAATTGATAAAAGATAACAGAAGGGATTTAGACTCAGTAGATATCCCAAAAATACATACACATTAGCAAAGTTCAATAATAGGCCTAGATTCAAGGAAGAAAGACAACAAAAAGATAGGTCTAATAATTGTATATATAAGGACCAATTGAAAAACTTCCAATAGATATGAAAATGTGAGTAATGATTTTTTTTAGCTTATCTCCAGCAGCCCCAAATGATAAAACTAAAAGGGGCAAACAAAGGGGGACAAAGAGACATACGAGAAAGAAACAGAAAAGAAAGAAGGAATCCACTACAAATAAAAAGCAAGAAATTGCAATATACAAGAATCTATCATTTGAGGAATCATGCACTTAATGAACATAAAAGGAACCCTCCTACTTTTCAAACTAAGGTCAATATTTTAAAAAACATTCAAGAAAGTAAGTACATCTTTATCTCCTCTGCTCATCCAACCTTAACTAAAATCTGTAACCTCGTTTTCTCTACTTGTATCTTTCCTTCATTGTTCAAACATGCAGTTATTACTCCGTTTCTGAAAAAAAACAAAAACACAATTCTGTCCCAAGCTCTCTATCAAACTACCACCCCATCTCTCCATGCACCTCCAATCTACTCGAAAGACTTGCCCATACTTGCCTCACACACTTTCTTAACTTGGACAATTTATTGGACCCACTCCAGTCAGGCTTTTGTTCCCAACACTCTATAGAGACCGCACTGACTAAAGTTGTGAATGATTTTGTCAATGCTAAGTCTAAAGGCCAATTCTGACTACTACTTCTTCTAGATCTCTCTGCGGCTTTTGACACTGTTGACCACACACTTCTCATACAAACATTACAAACCCTAGGTCTTAAAGACACAGCCCTCTCTTGGTTCTCATCCTACCTATCTAACCGCTCCTTTAGTGTTTGTTTCTCTGATTCCACCTCCACTTCACTACCTCTGTGTTAATCCCCAATAGTGTTATGATATCGGGTGTGAACCCGCAGCCGTGACCGCTGTTTAGGACAGCCACAGTAATGTCCTTCACTGACTCTGTTGACCCCCAAGGTGGTGACTGACTCCTGCGGATGCTAGGCTTCGCCTGTAGTCATCACGTTTAAAGTAGCGAGTTAAGCCCGATACAGCTTTGGTGCAACCAGGTGTTATGTGGGGACAAAGAGTCTGGGACCCCCCAAGGGTACAGCCAAAAGGAGAACTAGCTAAAGGACCTGACTGGAAAAAATAAGAAAGAGGGCAACTTGCCCAAACTAACTAACGCGACTAACTGCGCCAGAAACCTAGTCGCCAACCACTGGCGACCACATCGCATACAAAAGATAAAATACACCACACCAAAGGCACTCCACAAACAAGACACACTGAACAAGAAACGCAAAGCACAGCACAGGACACGACCACTGGGACAGACCTCCAGGAGCTGACAGTCACTGGGAGAGAGGATCAGGCAGGCGACAGGCACAGGAACAGAAGCTATCACCAGCGGGGACTGGCTGGGCTAGCTTCCTTAAAAAGGGAATGCGTCCAATCACAGAAGAATCCCTGTCCCAGCTTAATTACCCCCATGTGTGAAAGCACGCGCTGGACAGCGTTCCACCCGCTGCCCATCAACGCCAGAGCGGGTAGAATCACATCCACCGCCTGCCCTCGCCGGCGTCCTCCGTTGCCGGGCAACCCCAGTGGCTTCCGCCGGAGGCTGCGTTCGTCAGCGTTGTCTCCCGGCGTTTCCACAACCCCCCCTTCCTTCCTCCAGAGCAGCATCGGCATGAGCTCTCATGCTGTCAGAATGTGACTGCATAGGAGAAACTCCTGCTGTCAGCACAGCACATACTGTCATGTGCTGTGCTGCAGTGAGGTTGCTGAGGGGAAGGGAAGGGTGATCACACTCCCCTATCAACCCCCTGTCCCCCTGATTGGTGGTTATTAAAAAAATATCCATTTTTTTTTTACACTAAGGGAGCGTGATCACGCCACTTACGATTAGGCCAACTCCCCAACATTTTTACCGGGGCCCGGCAGACCTCTTGGCAGCACTGGCAATTAGCTCTGCCACCACCACTGAGAACAAAAACATCAAACAATATCAAGAAAAAGCTGAGAATCTCCCCCAAAGATCCACAAAGATAAAGATAGACCCCCTGGAAGAGTGATAGTTGCTGGCACCAAATTTATTACAGCTAACTAATCAGAGTTTATGTATCACAAATTGCAACCATTAGATAAAAACTAGATCTTATCTTGAGGGCTCTGTAGAAATCATACATATACTTAATAAGATAACCTAGTCCCCTGATAATAAAAGCATGATACAAGTCATGAATCCTTTCTTATTGGAAACTGGAGTTTATCTTAACCAATAGCTTCTTCTGGTTTATAATAAATTCTATTTGCAAACAAATGGAATGCAAGGGGTACCAGGATGCCCTAACCTATGCCAATCTATTCATGGTACTTTGGGAAACTACCATGGTGTTTTGTGGACATCAGTTTGGGTCGAACCTGGTATGCTGAAGTCAATAAATGGTAGGGATGGCCATCGTTGCCATTGCCATTGATGGTTGCCATTGATGGCAATTCTGCAACTGGCCATCGATAGTGCTTAACTATGCAATGGATGACCATCGATAGTTTTACATATCGATGGTCATCCATTGTATTTGATTGATTGGCCTGTGGGCCAATCAAAACACAGGGGGTGGGGCTTTGCGGGTGTCAGGGGGCGTAGCTATGCTCAGTGTCCCGGCACTTAAAAAGAAAAATCAAAACATTGTTTTGCTATTCCATTGATGGAGGGAAACCATCTGGTTCTCCCCCATCGATGGCAAAAGTATTCGACATCGGCCATGAACCATCAATGATTTCGAATCATCGATTGTCGATGGCCATCCCTAATAAATGGATGAAATGGTGATCTCTTAATTTTGAAGGAGGGGTGTCTCTTTTGAAGGATTTTGAACATAATGAAAGAAATATTAAATTAACATTTTAAACCAGCACCCAATCTGTTATTTTTTTGGACCTCACTGCTTACATAGAGGAAAATTCTATTCATACCAAGAGCTACAGTACAGCGACTGTCTGTAATTGTTATCTTAAGCAGAATAGTAACCTTTTCATAAATGGCTTACTTCTATACTAAATAGTTAAACAGGATGAGTAGGAATTGCTCTAAATCAGAGTGTAGAACAAAAGAGAAGCACTTAAACAGCAAAAAGGCTACAAGCATTGGTAAGGTTGAGGAAGCCTGTAATAAATATTGCAATGTTGATGGAATGGAATTCTCAGATCCTGAGAAGAAGGGGACGAAATCTAGGAACAGAAAAAAGAAGAGATCACACTGATCACTGACTACAATACCCATTAGAATCAATCAAAATCATAAAGAAACATTGGAGCATCTTATTAAAAGAAAATTGTCAAAAATCATATTATGGTAAGCTTGCGAGCAAGGCCCTCCTACCCTTTTAACTGTTTGTTAATATGCAGTTTGTTATATCATTGTTTCCAATTGTAACGGACAACAGAATTTGCTGCGCTATATAAGAAACTGTTAAAACACTAAATAAAACAAATTAAAAAAAGAAGTTTATAGGTACTTGTGTATTTTGGCGGCGCCCATCACATCGCATACCATAACGCATACGATGGTATGCGATGCGACGCGATATCGTACGATAGTGCACGATGGCATACAATTTTGAAATTGTATGCCATTGTACATGGCATACAATGCCATACGATGCGATGCGATTAAACATTGTATAAGCACCCTAATGGGTGCTTATACAATGTTAAGCACCCAAATGGGTGCTTACAATGTTAAATGCACCCCCACGCCACCCCCCCCCACTATAAACGTGAACCCGAAGCGTGGCGAGCGCAGCGAGCCCGCGAGGGGCGGCGGTACGCGTCCTACGACCTTTTCATACCCCCACTATCCACGTCGGCGTGGAGTTGAGAATAGAATAGTGTGGCGAGCGCAGCGAGCCACCGAGCCCGAAGCGTGGCGAGCGCAGCGAGCCCCGCGAGGGGACGCGGATACCTGTGAAGCCCGCGAAGGGACGCGTTTACCTGTGAAGGTATCCGCGCCCGCTCGCCACGCTTCGGGCTCGGTGGCTCGCTGCGCTCGCCACACTATTCTATTCTCAACTCCACGCTGACGTGGATAGTGGGGGTATGAAAAGGTCGTAGGACGCGTACCGCCGACCCTCGCGGGCTCGCTGCGCTCGCCACGCTTCGGGTTCACGTTTATAGTGGGGGGGTGGCGTGGGGGTGCATTTAACATTGTAAGCACCCATTTGGGTGCTCAAAAGCACCCTTTAGGGTGCTTATTTACGATTTTTGGTCGTATAGGGGTTCAAAATCGCGTTGCATCGCATCGTATGCCATCGGGTGCATGGCATGCGATGCAATGCAATCTGTTCGTCGTACGACGGACATCGGGGGCGCCGCCAAAATACACAAGTACCAGTTTATATACCAGAGGGTGAAAAAAAAAACTTGAAAGATCACATTGTTTAAAGTGCTAGGATGGAGAAAAATGGAAGGAGAACGATGGAGATGAATATGCAGGATCACATTAATTCAGAAGGTATTATGTGTGGAAATTGTAGAAAAGACACAATAAACAGTTTCAGTACATGTCATAATAAAACCGTAATTAACATGCTAGAATGTTCTTGTAAAAATATGTCGGTAAAACTTCTAGGAAAGTAAAAGAGTGATTATGAGAACATGAATATAATTGTGAGCATTATTGCACATAGGGGTATATTCAATGCTTTCTGCGAGCTGTGACAGCGAGCAGTGCTGACTGCTTGTCACAGCTCGCACGATCAGTACACAAATGACTCCCTTGCACATGGAGTTTCCACGTCACTGGGTTATTACAGCGATGTGGAAACAGCGTGTGCGGCCGCTAAAACAGCTAGGCTCACGGTTAAATGCAGCGGGCTCCCTGCATTAGCTGTGAGCGACGCTGTTTGGAGGAATCCTCGCCATCATCTGACGGAGGGTTCCCCCGGAACATTGAATACGGTGAGTGACCGGCGCGGGGGTTAAACAGCAAGGGTCGCTTGTTTTTAGCCATCCCCGGCGTTTAACCTCCTGGTCGGCCGCGTTGAATACGGCCCATAATGTCTCCTCCTGTCCACAACTGTGACTCAAAATATCTAACCGCATTCTGCGGTATTTGAGAAAGGATGATAGGTAGGAAAGCATAACGAAATTAGAAATGATAACCATTATTGATTTTGGGACCCTTTATCAGGAAATAGTTTTTGTAAAGTGTTCTTGGTATTATTTATCTTGTCTTATTCATTATCTTATCTTGGTATGCCAACGTGGATAGTGGGGGTATGAAAAAGGTTGTGGGACGCGTACCGCCGCCCCTCGCGGGCTCGCTACGCTCGCCACGCTTCGGGTTTGCGTTGATAGTGGGGGTGGTACAGCCTCAAAAATGACATTTGGGGGCCATTGAACATGCGATCGCATGCAATTTTTTTGCTATGCGATGGACATCGTGGGAGGCGTGATTGTACACAAGTACCCACAAATCTAACTCTCTCTACACGTTACATCTGCCCCACCTGCCGTGCACATGGTTTTACTAAAGCTTCTAAAATAGGTGATGTTGCTCATAGCAATCAATCAAATTCTGTCTATAATTTCTCTATTACATCCTAGAAAATGATCGACATAATCTGATTGGTTGCTATGGGCAACATCATCTTTTTTCATTTTTAGAAGCTTTAGTAAATTTGCCCCATACTGTCAACCAGGAAACGGATGTAATGCAGCTAATGCCATGCAAAGATAACCACAGACAATGCCAGGATGACACATGAAGCTGGTGAGCTAATCCAGAAGAACAGCTCGAGACACTGGGCAGTATTCAATGAGAAAAATTCGCCATGTTTTATGGTCGAGTTTGTGCTTTTCTCGCGTTGGACGGAGACTCAAAAAGCGAGCAACCCTATTCAATGTGCACTTCTCGCCGTCTTTCTGAGTGATTTTCGCCGTGTCCCTCCGTGTATCCATCTTTTCATGGAGAAGTGGAATGTGAACTTTTTAAATAAAAGTTTTTCTTGTTTTAATTTTGGTGTAAAAAAATCAGGAATTTTATTCTGTGAAGGGGCATGCTATTTTATTCATGTGCTTATAGCACATGAATATATATTTTAATTTAAAAAGGGATTTTTGTAAGAACTTACCGTTCGAATCCCTTTCTCTGATATGGTCCTGGTGACACAGCTCAACATTGCGATGCAGGAGGGTCCGTAGGAGCCAGGCACCTATCCTAAAGCTTTTGGAGGGTAGGCTCCTCCCTTCTGCATCCCAGACTCCTCAGTTCAATCTTTCAAAGCCACTGGAATACATTAACTCAGTACAAACGCCTGCACATATTATATGCACAATTTCAAAATAACTTTTCAACCATATATAACATGAAACATCATGAACACTGGCATACTTACTGAGCGTAAGGGAGGGATCGCTGTGTCACCAGGACCATATCAGAGAAAGGGATTCGAACGGTAAGTTCTTACAAAAATCCCTTTTTCTCTTTCAATGGTCCTGGTGACACAGCTCAACATTGGGACGTTCCAGAGCCGGTCCTTTGGGTGGGTACGCTCAGGTCTGCAGCTCTCAGCACTGCTCGCCCGAATGATGCGTCCTCCGACGCGAACTCATGGAACCTATAGAATTTGGCAAAAGTGTGAACAGATGACCAAGTGGCGGCCCTGCAAACCTGCTCAGCTGTGGCCCCATGTCGAACCGCCCAAGAGGTGGCGACCGACCTGGTGGTATGCGCATTAATCCTGCCCGGCACAGGCCTACCAACCTTAGTATATGCAAAGGCAATAACAGAACGCAACCACCTAGCAATGGTCTGCTTAGAGGCAGGCCAACCAATCTTGTGCACATCATACAAGACTAGCAAAGTGTCAGTCTTCCTGACACCCTTCACCCTTTCCACATAAATGCGCAAGGCGCGCACAACATCCAAATTCCTCAATTTGTCCCTTTTTCTTGAACCCTCTGGGGGTTGAAACACAGGCAGAACTATCTCCTGATTTAGATGAAAAGCAGAGACTACTTTTGGCAAAAATTAGGGTTCTGTTCGAAGAACAGCCCTATCATCATGAAAAATAAGTAAAGGAGACTTGCATGACAACGCTCCCAACTCTGATACTCTCTTTGCTGACGCAACAGCCAACAAAAATAAAAGCTTCCATGTAAGGAACTTAAGGTCAGCCGACCTCAGCGGCTCAAAAGGCACCTTTTGAAGACACTCCAGTACCAGCGATAAATCCCATGGAGCCACTGGTTGCTTGTAGGGAGGTTTCAATCGTGAAACCCCTTGCAGGAAGGTTTGCACCTCCGGTAGCAAAGCTATCCTTTTCTGGAAATAAATCGACAAGGCCGATATCTGTACCTTGAGTGATTGAAGGCTTAACCCAGACGAAAAACCATCCTGCAAAAACTCCAACAATTTTGAAAGTCGAAACCGCTATGCGACTTCTGCCTTTCACACCACCTAATATAGGTCTTCCAGACCCTATAATAGTTTGCTGAAGACACTGACTTCCTAGCTTTTACCATGGTGTTAACCACAGCCTCTGAGAAACCCTTGTTCTTCAAGATGGCGGTTTCAATAGCCAAGCCGTCAAATTTAGCCGAGCTGAATCCATGTGTAAGAACGGCCCTTGGTTTAACAGATCTGACCTCAGAGGTAGACGCCACGAGTCCACAGACAATCTCTGAAGCCTCGAGTACCAGGACCTCCTTGGCCAATCCGGGGCTACTAGAATCACTGGAATTCCTTGGGACTGGATTCTTTTCAATACTCTCACCAGCATTGGAAACGGCGGAAAGGCATAAAGCAGATTCCCCTCCAAGGGAATAGTCATTGCATCCACTGCTTCGGCCAGTGGATCTCTTGTCCTGGCATAGAACCTGGGCGCCTGATGATTTAACCTCGATGCCATCAGGTCCACCTCCGGAGTTCCCCACTTCAGTGTAATCTGATGAAACACCTGTGGGTTCAGGCTTTTAGCAGCTCCTCCCTGCTCAGGAAATCGGCCTCGATATTCTCCACCCCTGGGATGAATATCGCTGACAACGCTGGAACATTCTGTTCCGCCCACAAGAAGATCCGGGAAACCTCCCACATGGCCAGTTTGCTGCGTGTGCCTCCCTGATGATTCAGGTACGCCACAGCTGTGGCGTTGTCGGTCTGAATCCTTAAAGGAAGACCCTGCAATCTTGCTCCTGCCAGAGATATCACTTTCCACACAGCCCGCAGTACCAGGATATTGATCGGCAAGGCAGACTCCGACGAGGTCCATAAGCCCTGGAGGCGCAGGTCCAAAACCACTGCCCCCCAGCCCCTGAGACTGGCGTCGGTAGTGACTACCAGCCAGTCCCAGGACTGCAGAGATCGCCCCCACTGAAGGGAATCCACCTCCATCCACCAATGCAGGGAAGACCGTGTCTCTGGAGTATTCCCTGACCAGGATGTCAAGATGTTCCACTGGAACACTCGAGAGTGGAACCTGGCGAACTGTAGCGTCTCGAAAGTCGCCACCATTTTCCCCAACAGTTTGAGACACCTCCAAACCGATGGACTCTGAGACGCCAGGATCTCCCGCACCAAGGAGGCCAGGTCCCTGGCCTTTGTCTCTGGTAGGAATACCCGATGTAGATGGGTATCCAGGACAACTCCCAGGAACTGGAGTCTCTGTGACGGCACCAACTGAGACTTTTGTAAATTTAAAAGCCAACTGGAGCCTGCAAAAACCTAATGGCTTCTGCCAAGTGACTCTGCAACTTTTCTGCTGACTCTGCTTTGAACAGCAGGTCGTCCAAATACGGAATAACAGTGATTCCCCTCCGTCAGAGGGTCGCCGCCATTACTGACATTATTTTGGTGAATACCCTTGGTGCTGTGGCCAGACCAAAGGGCAACGCCTGGAATTGCAAATGCAGGTCTCCTATCACAAACCTCAAGAGAGCCTGATGTTCCGGGTGGATTGGCACATGAAGATATGCGTCCTGGACATCCGTGGATGCCAAAAATTCTCCCTGGTCCAGGCTTAGCAGCACAGACCGTAGAGATTCCATCTTGAAATGGTCTACCCACAGATGGAGATTCAAGGACTTTAGATTTAAGATTGGTCTGAAAGACCCGTCTGGCTTGGGCACCAAAAACAGAGTGGAATAAAAGCCTTTCTTCCACTCCGCTCGAGGAACCGGGATAACCACCCCTTTCTCTAAGAGAGATTGAGCCGCCGCCAAAAGAGCAACACGGAGCCGCGACTCCTTTGGCAGTGGTGTAGGAATGAATCTTCTCGGAGGAAGAGCTTTGAAGGGAATTCTGTAACCCTGGGATACAATGTCTAGCACCCAGGAATCCCGGTCCAACAATGCCCATGCAGCCCTGAACCATCTCAGACGCCCCCCCACCTTGACCACCGCTGGGGTAATCCCCAGGTAGTCATGTGGAGGGCTTGTCCTCTCCTTTGGTGCTTGGTTTCTTATGAAAGGAACCAAACTTTGACTTTGGGGCCTTGCCCCTGGAGGACTGAAACTTTCCCCTAAAAGACTGTCCGCGAAAGGACGCACCCCCTCTAGGGGAGGGCCGAAAGGACGGCCTAAAAGCAGAAAACCTTGAGGCCTGCTTAGCTGCAGGAGACGGCAGGAAGGTACTTTTGCCTCCCGTGGCCTGCTTAAAAATTTCTTCCAGCTCTGAACCAAACAACAGCTTTCCTTTAAAAGCTAATGCCTCTAAAGCCTTTTTTGATTCATTATCCGCCTCCCAGGCTTTAAGCCAAAGTACTCTCCTGGCATTGACGGACACTGTGGAAACTCTGGAAGTCATTTTGAGAGCTTCCTCCTCAGCCTCAAGCACATACTCCGCAGCTGCTTTAAGCTTCTCAGCTAGCAGCAACACACATGGATCAGCATGTAAAATTGTACACAGGTCATTGGCCCACACAATCATGGCCTTAGAGACCCAGGCTGATGCTATAAGAAGGCGTAAGGTGTAGCCTACCCCCTCAAATATTGCCTTGAGGTTACCTTCCAGCTTCTTGTCTACGAGGTCCTTAAAGGCTGCCCCCCCCTGGACAGGTAGCACCGTGGCTTTAGAAAGCCGTGCCACAGAAGCATCTACCACCGGAACCTTTTCCCAGAGGTCTGCATGAGCCTCAGGCATGGGGTATAGACTTAAAAATCTCTTAGGCATCAGCAGCCTTTTATCGGGCGTTTTCCAAGCCCCTTCCAATAAATCCTGTAAACCTTCATCCGCAGGAAAGGTAACAGTTTCCTTACGCTGCCTTTTAAAAACACCTTTTGCAGGAGTTTTATCCTCCACAGACAAGTTCAAAGCCTGTTTAACAGCAGTAATCAAATCCTCCACCCCTGAGGCCGAGGAATCCTCAGAGTCATCACCCTGATCCCAGGGGATGTCTGTGTACTCTCCCTCCTCTTCAGCAACAAGCAATGGCACTGAATAAGACCTTTTAGGGGTCCCCACAGTATCACCATCAAATTTGTCTAACAAATCATTAAACCTGCTGATCCCCTTAGCAGTATCCTGCATGACTTGTAAGAAGCCAGGATCTGCCTGGGTCAGAGGCAAGGAGCCAGAGGACTACTGAGATGATGACAAAGGTCTCGGGGAAGCTACCAACACATCACTCTGCCTGTTCAGCAATTGCACTAAGGCATTAACAGACCTGCCCAGGGCACTGGCCCACGCAGGTTCCGATTGCTCTACCCTCTGGGTCTCACAGCAGCGCAAGTTATACACAAGCCCCCCTTGGCCATCTGCTCAGGGACAAAATTCAGTGTACAAACACTGCAGGCGCTCAATGCATTAAGGGCTCCCTCCCCCAAAGCCACAGACTGTTGCTCAGACATGATGTAAAATTAACACAGTCACAGGGCAAAATGTACAGGCGTTTTATACAGATCCAATGTACTCAGTCACTTATCTGTCTGAAGCGTTCACAGTGGGGAAAACGATGCCCAGGAAATCCAATCACTCTGCCAGGATCTGTCAGCCAGCTCAGCTCCGCTGCAAGCGTTCCGAATGGCGCCAAAACAGAGTGAGGGAAGAGACCAAGTCCCTGCTGCTGCGGGGTCCATGGCTTTTGGCGCCAACCACCCCCAGACAGCCGCTCCCACTGCAGGATCTCCAAGTTCCAGTGTCTCCCCCTCTGCTGGGGACCACTTGGAACATGCCTGTAACACACTGCTGTCCTCTCATATAGGAGCTCAGTGTGTAAGCTCTGCAGAAAATGGCCGCCGCCATCACGGAGCGCCTGTCCCCCATGATCCCCACCTAGCGTGAAGCCGATTTCAGAGCGCTCCGGAGCCCAGGCAGCTTCTTAATAGAAGCTGTAAGCGCTGCACAGGGAGACCAGACAGCGTCTCCCCCGTGCACAGTGAGCTGACAGGACGCGCTTCTGTCAGCTCCTGCTGCGCTGTCAGTGTGAGGATTCAATGAGAATCCTCACACTGTGCATACCTAGCTATTGTAAAAGTTAATAAAATAAAAAAACTCTGCTGCTGCTCCAGCAGCCCTTTAGAATAGCACCCACTCCAGTGGGCACCTAACACGAACTGAGGAGTCTGGGATGCAGAAGGGAGGAGCCTACCCTCCAAAAGCTTTAGGATAGGTGCCTGGCTCCTACGGACCCTCCTACATCCCAATGTTGAGCTGTGTCACCAGGACCATTGAAAGAGAAAAAGAAAATTCTTTTTTTATTTTTTTTACACAGAGCAGCCAGCAGGGGGCCGGGAGCCGAGCCGCTCATTAGATATTCATATATTCACTGCACCCGATCATTACATATGCATGATCGGGAGCAGTGACTATACCCGGTCCCCTGCTGGCTCTGGGGGGGGGGCAGCTTGTGCTGCCTGGGTCCCGGGGAGCCCACCTCCCCCCCACATACGTTCTGGGGCAGGCAGGGAGACTTCAATCTCCCTGCCGCGGACGCTCGTCCGCTGCAGGGGTTAAGATTCGCCGCAAGGGGCTACTCGCCCCTCCGACATTGAATACGGAGAGAGGGAGTGGCAGCCAGCCCTCCGAACACAGCGAGTGTGCAGCGAATCTTAAACAGGATTCGCTGCACGCGGCGATATTTCTCATTGAATACTGCCCACTGTCATAGCCAATGATTTATAGAGAATACCATAAAAATAAGATACTGTACTAATGTAAATGTAATAATTTAAAATAGGGAATTAAATTGCATCCACATTTCCCTCATGCCAGTCATGCAGAGGACAAAAGGGGCTTGGCCTGCCTGTTGAGGATTGTGAAGTCATGCCATGTTTTTTTCCGACAAGTCGGAATGCTCAGACCTTTTGGAAACCAGGTGAATTGGTGGATTAATTGCCAATCTGCTTTTGACAGAAACGCGGCCAAATCCGACAGGCTTTGGCCCCATTTCCGGCAATCTCATTGGGGGATTGAGGCAGGGAGGACGGCACCGGGTGAGCATCCTCCCAGCGCCTTCCACTGCGCGCACCCGGCACCGTCCCAGCTCCCACTGCCTCCCAGTACCTCACGTCGTCACTCACCTGGTCACGGTGCCAGCCCGACATTTGGATTTGCCCGCTCATTTTAATAGGTAGTGTTGGATCCATTCTGACAAATGAATGTCGGAATGGATCCAACACTTGTTGCATATATACCATAGTGAGGTTAGTAACTTACCAAAGAGAAGGGCGAATCAGTTCGGTGCATCAGCGGACTTTGGGCACATGATAGTATCAGATAAAAACTAAATCTCACACCTACTAAGATTATTGGTCTATGAGTTTAGTGGCCGTGCCAGATGCTGGACGAACTGGGATGTTTTTTGAAAGGGACAATCACTTACAACGCATGGTTTTGCCTGACAGCCGTGACCTGGTCCCGTTCTCGGTCTGCTCGACCAAGAATTTGCAGGCGGAATTCAATGTACCGCCTGCTGCAGGTCGAGCAGGGGGCATGGCCACGAGAAGTGGATGGGAATCGGCGAGCTGCGGCCGGGAGCTCGTCAAATCCCGGCCGTTCTCGGGAGAACGAGCCTGACTGCTTGTGAAGTCGGGCACGTTCTGCCGAGATCCCCTGTTCGATGCTGTCAGGGAAGACAGCATTGAATAGGGGCCCACAGCCATCTCCCCCGTAGGGAATGGCCGAGGGAGGATTGAATATCCCCTTTAATCCTTTAAGAAGAACCCACACTGTAAGCGGTTTTGATCTCCTTAGGGACTCATTTAGACATAACTTTACAACTTTTCATAGCACTCTGCATAAGTAAGCCATAAGTAACAGACCTAGGGCTAGATTCTCTAAGCTTCAAAAGTGATACAATTGAGAGTGATAAACAGCCAGCCAATCAGCTCCTACCTTCCATGTCACAGACTGTATTTGAAAAATGGCAGACAGGAGCTGATTGGCTGGCTGTTTATCACTCTCCACTTTATCACTTTTGAAGCTTAGAGAATCTGGCCCCTAGACTTGTGGTATCTGTGTACAATAAATACAGGCATATCTGGCTTGGAGCTAACGTCACACACCCTCCCATAAAACGCTTGGGCACATCAGAGTTTTTCTATGCATGCCTAGCGGTTTTTTATGGCACGCCTGTGTTTTCCTTAGTACTCCCACTAAATGGACGGTTACCACTCCCAGATGCCTACTTCCTTTCAATCACCTTGCAAAGGAAAAAAGAAGCAGGATTTCTTCGCTAGCAGACGCCGTGCATTTCACACTGCAGCGATCAGGTCTGAATCGGGTCCTTGGTTCTTTGTAAGGATATTCGTACAGATGGAGCTGGTTAGCGGCTCCCAATGCAATGATCGCCAACTGACAGCATGCACCGCCACCGTCCCATCCACCAGAATGGGGTGTGTGCACAAGACGCCTGCATGCCCCATTCACGGAATATCCATGTGGTGCGAAAGGATTTTTGACATACACATCCATTTGCAAGCTGAGGGGGAACACCCACATTATTTCATGGTCACCGACCATCGTATGATGCAGAAGGCACACGCACATCTAAGGTTACTCTGATGTGAATGGGCATTCGGAAGGAAGTGGGCGGGCAGCTGACATCTTGTGATGTCAGCTGCCCACCCCTGGTGTCCACGTCACGTGGCAATTTCCATGGGAATTCCCAGAGTTTTTATGGGAAAGCCCATGAAACCCTGTGCGTTCCCATGGGGCGTAACTATCTGCCGCCACCCCACGCCCCCTGTCCGCAATGTTGGGTGCGTGTTCCATGTCTCCCTCTTGCACCCATCCCATGAGTGGAGAGTTTTCTTGTGATAGGATAAACCTACCAGGGCAAGTTTGTCCTGCCCTAGAAATACTCACCACCGGCCCCCTTTGACTGGACTGGTTGTTTGCATCCAGTAGGCGAAGTTCGGGTCCCTCGGGAGTGGCTTGGGAGAGCTTTGGTGTTCTGACACTTGAGCATTCATGTGTTTGGGCGCCCGAACACGCAAACAACCGAACACTCCAGAGTGGCCCTGAACTCCCCCAAGCTGTGACGGTGGAGAATTGGCAGCGGGGACCAGTGGTGCGAGTGTGTGAGCGACCTGAGCACCAGGTGGGGGTAGGAGCAGAGAAGGGGGAAGTGCCGGAGGTGCCAAATGGTGGTGCACCGCTGGAGACACCATTGGCGCACACCTGCTCATGTGGCATGCCTTGAAATATTCAGGGAGAGCCCACTCCTGCAGCGCAGCTCAACGTGGAAAATTTCCGGGTATACCACCGAAGTGGTTAAAACTTTTCATATATTTGAAAGTTTCTATCATGTCCCGCCTTTCCCTTCTCTTATCCAAGCTGTACATATCTTTTAATCTTTCTTGATAAAT
Organism: Crinia signifera; assembly: GCF_055691185.1. Lineage (NCBI taxonomy): Eukaryota > Metazoa > Chordata > Amphibia > Anura > Myobatrachidae > Crinia > Crinia signifera. Next base: position 328,808,435 of record NC_139218.1, on the reverse strand, counting down.
TTATGGAGTAGACCAGGCACTATTTAATTGCCCTGCTTTGTGTCTCTAATATATCCTTATGGAGATATGCCCTCCAGAACTTATACACTATTCTAGATGAGGCTGTAACAATGACCTCTGCAGTGACATTATGCTTTCTTTCTGCTACTGATTCCACTACTTATGCAACAAAGCATCTGACTTGCCTTCCTCGTTGTTATGTTGCATTGCTTCACTGCCTTTGAATAACCTGAAATACTGCCACCTAGATCTTTTTCATTCTCAATAGTTTCCATTATAGTGTTCTTAATACAATATTTAACCTTGGTGCATGATTTAGCATTTTTTGGGCATTATACTGTAATTGCAACATTCCTGGCCATTGCTCTAGTCTACGTAGATCCATGCATCCAGCAATAAAGAAAGTAATGGTTCGGGCACATTGATATTGTTTTTAGAATTTGACCAGCACAAAAAGTGCCAAAATGGGCTCCACAAACGGGTGAGAGAAAGCCTCAGAATCTTCTGTTCTTATACCATTTTTCACCCATATTAATTTGATAGTCTAGTTTTGCAATCTATTGTGATAAAGAGCAACTTCTCACATTCCTCCACACTTCAGCATAAAAAAAGAGAGGAGATAACTAGGGCCCTTATTCTGATCGATGCGGATATTCCCGCTTGCGTACGGGCCGCCGATGTTTATCTTCTGCGCATGTGCAGAGGTCACTCTGCGCATGTGCAGGCGATTTCGCCGCAAGGATTCTCTATACGCCGCACAGGGGGCGTAGAGGGGCGTGAGGGGCTACTTAGCCTCATTACCCTATGCATACGCCCCGCGTTTCATGGGCGTTCCCATGCAAACGCGGGGCGTATGCATGGTAATGAGGCCGTGACGCGTGGGTACGGGGCGGGCATCTGACATCGCCGGATGTCAGCTGCCCGCCCCCATACAAGATTTCACACGGACAAGTGTCCGTGTGGTCTTGTGTTGCGGGACCTGGTGGAGTGTGCGGCCCTGCATTCGATGTTCGGCGACCATCGAATGCAGGGGCTGCTCCCACCATGGAGGAGGCGTATCCCCGTCCAATTTCATGCGGATCGCCACATATCCGCGTACGGACGGCAGGTGGCGATCCGTATGGAAGGCAGGGATTCGCCTGCACGGTCGCGGCCGCATATTCTGATCGGGCCGCATCGATCAGAATAAGGGCCTAGGTTATCTAATAAGGGCGCCTTGATCCGAGCTGGTTTGCCAAGCAGCAACCAAGAAGAAAGGACGTCACTCCCTTATGGTACCCCAAATGTAGAAAGGGGGATAGGTTGCGCTAATGAGGTTCAGATGTGCGTATGATATTAAAAAACATTTATTACAAGCATAAGAGCATTTACATCTTTAATAGAAATAATAATATTACAAACTTAAATTGCACGGTGATGCTGTTACAGTTAACATGCTGTATGGGTGACTATTAATAATTTTGGATTATACACAGCATCATGTGCAATTTAAGTCTTTATTATTATTATTATTATTATTATTATTATTATTATTGAAGTTTTAAATGCTCGTAATAATTTTTAATTTTTTTTTATATCATACTCACACCTGAACCTCATTAGTGCAACCTACCCCCCTTTGTATACTTCAGCAAAAATAATATTTAATGGTGTTTGAAAATTTAAGAGCAGCTGGAATCCAAGGTATTTCCAAGGTTGCAGAAAACAGCTAGGGTGGCAGTAACATTGTGTAATCACTGCTTTGATAGTGTTGTAATTATGTGTATTACATCAGCTACTCCATGTATAAATTTATGAAAATGTTAAAATTTTCAAATAACCTTAAATCTAATCCTGGGAACGGGAAAAAAATAATCACTGGCCAATGTCTAAATGTGCTTTATTTTCATTTTTTTTACAGTTCATTAACCCCTTGAGTGCTGGGTTTTGCTGGGGCAGGACAAACCTACCAGGGCAGGTACGTCCTGCCCCAGCAAAACAAACCACAGAAAGTTGGAAGCCCCCCTCACCTCCGCTCTGGCGTTAGTACGCCGGGGCTGCTTCCCTGCTGCCACTGTCCCCGCGGCCTAAGCCGCCTGTCATATTCAGCAGTGACGTCGGCAGCAGGCTGGTGGATGTTTACGTCGGCTCGGGAGGACACGGGTGCCTGAGCGCTCCAGAGTCCCCCCTTAGCCGCGACGACCATACCCGAGCCTGCCGCCGTCACTGTAAAATGAGTGACAGCTGGCTGGCTGGTCAGGGGAGCTCCTGCGTACCGATTGCCGGGGCAAAGGTGACGGGGGGACTGGAAGGGTTGGGCCGGGGGGGGGGGGCTCTAGAGGTGCTGTGCCAGTGGTGCACACCTGCTGGACACCACTGGCGCGCACCTAGATGGAAGCCTCCCTGCCTGCACCGGACACTGTGGGGGTGAAGGAGGGCTGTGGGGGACACAGGGCGAGTCCCCCAGAGCTGGCAGGGGGCTGTGCTAGGGAGCCGCCACACTGGTCCCGATCGTGCATATGTAATGATCGGGATCAGTGTGCAGTGAATATATGAATATTAATGAGAGGCTCCCGGCTCGGCCCCCTGCTGGTGAATGTTTAAAAAAATATATATATATATATTGTTTAAAAAAAAAAAATTCAAATATATTCATGTGCTGCAAGCACATGAATAAAAATAGCATGCCCCTTCACAGAAAAAAAAATCGGATTTTTTGACACCAAAATAAAAAACGCTGGTACTTATGTAATATCTGGGCTCCCGTTTTTCTTATGAGACCTCGTCCCCTCGCCACGCTTCGGGCGCGGAGGCTCGCTGCGCTCGCCACACTATATAAAATCAACTCCATGCATAGTTGGATAGTAGGGGTATGAAAAAATGGGGTGCATTTAACATGGGAGCCCAGATAATACATAAGTACCAAAACGCTTTATTTTCAAAGAACACATTCCAGTTCACCAAAAAAAGATGACGAATGTAAAATGGACCATCCGGGGGAAAATCACTGGAGAAAGCAGTTCTCCACTTCAGCATTGAATACACTCTCGGCGAATTCCACTAAAAACCCCATTGAAAACCACTGGCGAATCGCGGAGAATCACAAACAGAGAATCGCCAGACATTCACTCTTCATTTGCAGAGAAATGTGTCCATTGAATAGGGCGAATTGTTTTTCTTGTGAGAAAATTCCCTGATTCCCCAGAAAATATGGCGAATCAGAGGCATTGAATACTGGCCTAGGTAGAGCAGCTTAATTAGAAAATCTACCAATCTCCGCAATGTGGCATTTTCAGTACCAAAGTGGTGTCCACAGTAAGAAGTAAGGTGATCACATATGCGATAACTTTACCTCTCGTTGGTATTGGCATTTATCAGAGGTCCTATCCCAGCAACTTAGAAATTATAAAGTTAGGGGTCTTTTCATGAAGCAGTGAAAAAAGGACTGTGGCTAGCTCCTCTGTACAGAAGGGTGCCAGATAAATGACCGACAGTTGGGATTACAATGGTCGTTTATCTAACATTGGAATATCAACTGTCAGGATCCCAAATTATTTTCCCTTGTGGCCTGAGCCCACAGCATGGCGAGTGCAGCGAGTCTGCAAGGGGCTTCAATGTGCTTGCCCTCCCTGCTGGGCTCCTGGCAGTCAAGATTCCGATGTCGGAGAAACGACCGGCGCAATCCCGACTGTCGGGGACTTCCACCATACCTGTACTGAATGTAGTTTGGACCACGTGATCAATGGGACAGTGGCAGCAGCAAGGTCGGGTGGAACATCAGTTTCTTTATCAATTTCTTTATCAGAGGTGAGGTGATTTGGTCTGTCCCTTCAGCTGGAAACATTTAACGAGGAAGAGATCGATCCAACCCAGTAAAAAGAGCAGAGCCTTCAATAAAAATTCAGAGCAGCTGATTGAATGTCATGGGCAACTTGGCTGACTACTCTACTTTTTTTGGTACTTTTGTATTATCACGGCGCCCATCGCATCGCATACCATAAGGCATGCGATGCGATATTGCGCGATGTTGTACAATGGCATACAATTTTAAAATTGTATGGCATTGCATTTGGCATACAATGCGATGGGATGCGATTATAACTTGTATAAGCACTCTAATGGGTGCTTACAATGTTAAATGCTCCCTAATGGGTGCTTACAATGTTAAATGCACCCCCACGCCACCCCCCAGTATAAACGTGAACCCGAAGTGTGGTGAGCGCGAGCACACGATAGGCGGCGGTACGCGTCCTACGACCTTTTCATACCCCCGAGGGGACGCGCATAAGTTCACAGGTATACCCGTGCGCTCGCCACGCTTCGGGCTCGGTGGCTCGCCACACTTTAGAAAAACAACTCCACGCCAACGTGGATAGTGGGGGTATGAAAAGGTCGTAGGACGCGTACCGCCGCCCCTCGCGGGCTCGCCACGCTTCGGGTTCACGTTTATACTGGGGGGTGGCGCGGGGGAGCATTTAACATTGTAAGCACCCATTAGGGTGCTTATACAATTTTTCATCGCATAGGGGGGCTAAAATCACATCGCAGTGCATCGGGTGTATGGCATGCGAATGCGATGAAAAATCGCGCAATCACATATCGGGGGAGCCGTGATAATACACAAGTACCCTTTTTTTTCTGATTCCAGAATATACCCTTTAGTCATATAAAAATTACTTACAGCTATAAAATGCTCATTTGCAGGAGCAGACAGCAAATATTGCCCATAAACTCTTTTGCATATTACAGCAGCAGATATGATGGAAATGTCAAAAAAATGCATCCACCAGGCGCTGTAAACAGTGAGTGGACAATGGAAGGTTATAGTGCAGCAGCCTGGGAAGTCCCCTGGGTCCGTGTGCACTCAGGCTTGGCCACTGCTTGCCAGCTCTTGCATCATCCTACATGAGTCATTCTCCTACTCGTGACTTCCAACGGGACGTTTCCGCCCGTCAGAATAAAGGACAACTGGCTCAACCCACCCCGGATATCCAACCACGCCCCTCTGCGGTTCAAGCCTCGTTCTGGATTAATATCACTGCTTTGCATTGGCTTTTTGTCAGTGTTTTGGGTGACGCAGAGCCGGGGCTTCCTAGGGTGCTGGCTCTAGAGTAGGCAGGCGATTGGCTTGCGCAGGGCTGAGGTCAGGTTCTCCATGCTGGCGCCGTCATTGGCTGGAGCGCTCTGTATATATACCCAGTTACCAGCGGCCCGTCCGTCAGTCGTTTTGCTGGATACGCAGACGAACATTAACATGAGCACTCACTCTATCACCGAGCACCCACTCACCACCTCCACCCTGCGCCGCTACGGTTACTGCCCTTGTCACCAGCGTACAGACCCCACGTGGAGAAAGGTAAGCTATGTGATGTATATCGTTATTTACTACAGCGGGCGCTGAGCGCTGTTTCCCGTTACCCTTGGGGAGATGTATCAGGCCTTCTGAAGCGGATATGTGGGGAGAACTTGCCCTTTGCAGTTAACTAGCATTTATCTGGCCACCTTGTATCCAGTACATCATGAAGTGATCGGTAGAACTTGCCTGGTTGCTGTAGGCACACACTTAACATGAGTCATTAGGATGTTAAATGTCCCCAGAGCTGTTTACCCCCAGCCTACACTGTGGGATAGATGTATGACGCTGTGATAAAGTACCAGGCACTTTATCACTTCTCCCTTATCACTGCTTCATACATCTACCCCCGAGTTCTATGACGAGCTTGTGATGTTATGGAGTCTGTTTTACTATTATATAATTACCCCCCTTCCCGTGGGTGTGACAGTGGTGCTGCTGGTCCTCAAGCGTGTGATGGTGTAGGGAGCCTATGTGGTGAGGAGGAATTACCTTGGTGCTAACTTGCCTAGCCCCCTAGATTGGCTGTTAGGTTCCTTGAAATCTTTGGGCAAGTAACATTGATTACACCTGTACAAGTACTTGCTGGTTCTCCTTAGCCTGTGCCACATTAACTGCACCTAGAATGTGCCTGAGCTTGTCCGTGGGTCGAGCTTTTAGCTTTGTGGCTCTCTCTGGAATTCTCTTTCCCCGCACAGTGCAAGAGGCACCCACACTGGGTTCTTTAAAAACTAAACTCTCAAACAATTCACTAATATCCACTGTTTAAAGTGGGATTTTGTAAGCACAATTTGAATAGAAAAATTGTGGAAATCTCACCATGTGTACCCTCTTTTATACTTATTTTGTATATTCTTATTTTTGTGTTGTAAAGCACTTTGAGCCCTATTGATAGAAAAGTGCTGTATAATTAACATTATTCTTGTATGGGTGCCTGTGCCCACACATGAATTTATATAAAAATGATGTCTGCGTCTGTTTCTGTGACTGGGTTGGGTGTAGGATGCATTCTCCTGCATCCTCTCTACATTTGTTTCTCTACTTGACCATGGCAAGGGGGAGTACTTCTGGAGCTTAGCTGGGAAATGGATGCTTATTGCTGTGATTAGGATTGTTTATCCTGCTCAAAGGTCAATCTAGCATACTGTTGTAACTCTTTTTTAATTAAAGATCAGGAAACCAATTGGCTTAAGTTCTTAAATTGGAGTGTTTACTGGTGAAGTATTGCTTAAAAGCATGAACTTCACATGGAAACCCCAGTGTAAAACATTGGATAATTGGATTAATATTCTTTTCTAAGCATGATCTACGTAAAACAGCTATTTATTAGGATGTTAGTTTTTTTTTTTTTTGTGCGTGTCAGACTAAAACTTGCATTGGTTCAATGTACAAGGACATCTATGATTTTTATGAAGAGACCCTTGCACCCAAAGGATTGGCTTATCTTTTGCAACTCCTGTCTGCTTACAGCTTGGATCTTTATCATGACAAGACACATCCATCCATTTCTGTGAAAATGTCACACAATGAATTGCTAGGTTTGAAATTGTTTAATGGTTAACTTGGTGGTGAAATCTAATGTTTTATCTAATAGTGGGTACACAAAGTAAGGGGTATTCAATGCTGTGGGTGAGCGACAGCGAGCAGAGCTTCCTGCTCGCTGTCACCACTCACCCTGTCAGTATTCAACGCAGCCCCCTCATACGCCAATTCCCCCTCACTCCATTTTTTGAGCAAGGGGGGATTGGCGTCTGCGGCTCCTGAACCAGCGAGACTCGCGGCTAAATACAGCAAGTTTTCTGCACTAGCCGCGGGTCTCGCTGTTTGGGGGAATCCTTGCCATCCTGCGACGGCGAGGATTTCCCCCGGAACATTGAATAGAGCGAGCGGCCGGCGCGGGGGTTAAACAGCGAGGTTTTCGGCAATCCTCGCTGTTTAAACCCCTCGCCGGCCGAATTGAATACCTGCCAGTGAGATTTTGCTTACGGATCGAATGATACACAAAATGCATTAGATTTGACTAGATCAGGGGTCTTCAACCTTTAAGACAGCGTGGGCTACCTAAAAAAAATCCAGTGAATCCCGAGGGCCACTAAACTCTACTGCGGTATTTCGGACAGCCCCATAGAATCACCGCTCCCCTATAACGTCAGCACAGTACTTCATAGACAGCACAGCCCCCTCATAGATAGTTGGCACATCCGCCCATACTTATCACATACACCCCCCCCCCCCCCATACCCTAATAGTCAGCAGCAGCCAATTTGGGTTCCAGTGCAAACAGTAAAATAGGCTGCCCCCATATATAATTTGATATTGAATAAATTGTAGGCGCGCTCCCAAAAAGGGGTGTGGCCTAATTCTAATGTGCGTGGTCTAATTGTAAAGAGTGTGGACTAGCAGGAAAACAATTACCTGACATCTCTTGCAACCTGCATGACCAGACATTGGTTACCGCAGGAATGGTCGTTGTCGTCACACATAAGTTGACTGAAGGCTGCACAGTGACCTAGTATGCCTCTCAGATCAAACCCAAACAATGAAAGGCTACTTAAATCAATATACACTGTTTATCTGTAATGACCATTACACATTGTGCAACACACCATAGTGTCCATTAGACATAATGAACAACAGGTATCACGGTGTGTGGCATAATGTCATACACCGTAATGCCCATTAAACATTATGCAGCACACTGTGATGCCTATTACATTAATCCACACACAATTATGCCCCACACTGATGCCCATTATGCCAGACCATAATGTCTATTACACCTCACACAATGTCCCCAGCAGTGCCCCTCTCACACAATGCCCGCAGCTTCGCCGGGTCCCCTGCTCCTGCCAGCTGTACCTCCTCATCCTGCAGCTTTGCCTGGTCACCTGCTTCCACCTCCGCCAGCTGCGCCGCCTCCTCCTGCAGTTCTGGGTCCCCTGCTCCCGCCAGCTGCGTCTCCTCCCGCAGCTTCGCCGGGTCTCAACTCCCCAGCTCCCACCAGACGTGCCTCCTCACTCTGCCACGCTGGATCCACTCCTCTGCCCTGTATGCAGCCAATGAATATCTGGTAGGCGGCACCCTGGGGGACTCCCTCAGCAGGGTCCACTGAGATCAGCTCCGCAGGCCACGGGTTGAAGACTCAAGAAAAAGTGTGGTTTAAGCAGCGATGACAGTGATGGACACTACAAATTTATAATAAAACAATTTATTACACAATTAAAAATATTACATACATACATACATACATACATACATACATACATACATACATACATACATACATACATACATACATACCAACTTCAATAAGGAGGAAAGTGCTGGTTGGACCAATGGGTGGAAGGGGGGGAAGGAACCAAAGTATGACCTGCACTGATCCGTGGAAATGAGTCCCGATGGGTTACAGTCCAGTTGAAAACTTGTTCTGGGTGTCGCTGGAGGGATCGGTCCTAAAAGATGTTGATAATAGGACCAATCTTAAACCTCAACTAGAGTGCGATGAAATGACCCGATGGTAGTGGTCTGTAGCTTCCAAACCGGGTATGATGATTGAGACAGTGATCAGATGTTTGAGCAGGAAAGGTCCAAAATGCCTCTTGAAGGTCCAAACCAGGGGGGGCACAAACGCATTTCGCTGGGACTAGATGCCAGCGCTGCTTAAACCACACTTTTTTTTTTCTTGCATCTTCTAAGGGTTTGACCTTCCCCTTACATAAGCAGCCGCTTTAAGAAAACCGCTTTGGTATTAGCGCTCAATTTTTTCAACCCAGGTTGGATCTCCTTTTCATGGGTTGAAGACCCCTGGACTAGATACTGACGGGACTATGTTTCTATTTGATTTACACTACAAGGGAGGGTGCATTGGGATCGACTGTAGCAAACCATTCGAATTTGCTTATAGAAGCAAAATTGAATAGGAAAATGGTGCATTTCCCAGTGTACCCTGTAAGCCTTGCAGTAAAGGGAGGAATTGTGATAAGTGCAGTAAAGCTATGCTTTATATTAAGGCCCTCCTTCTGATTCCTTAGTTCCCCTGCATGTTCGCACAGGGGAGTGATGGTTAGCGCATGTGCAGCCACTTTGTGCAAGCAGGTTTGGCAAATTGCGTATTTGCCAGGCCGTTTGCACCTAGCAGTGCCGGCGTGCGGTAGCGGCAAAGGGTAGCACCCATGGGAACACCCAGCATTTCATGGGTGTCCCCATAAAAATTCTGGGCATTCCAATGCTAATGAGGGCGGTCAGCCTGTCAGCTGCCCACCCTCTTCCTGTACAGGGATGCTGCAGATCTCACCAGAGGTAGGTGTCTTAAGTCTGCAAGTGCTTGCAAAGTCATTAGATGGTAGTCGACCATCAAATGATTTTGCCACTGCACACAAGGCTGCGGACGGATGTTTATGCTAAACATCCATCCGTATGTGTGTGAGGGGTGGGCATTCATGCAGGCGGCGTTTAGATTACCCACAAAGCTGTGAATTTTGCAGCTTTGCAGGTAAACCAGAATGACCTCCATAGTCACTTCACATAAGCCATTAGCTGAAACTAAAGGATCAGCTTTTATTTACTTTCTGTAATTTTCTCTTGCAGTGTTGGAGAAAGAAGACGGGATTTATCCATCATCACACCTGAGGTAACTTTCCACTTGTGATATCTGCTTTGTTGCAACTTATCTTTTGTAAAATTGTAAAAAGTTATATTGTAACTGTACAACTACAAAAAATACATTACTGGTCTGCAGTCCAAAAGATAATTGGGATTTGGGGGCTCTTAATATTTAAACACAGAACAATAGAAATGTGTTTGAGTTATATGAACAGGTCTACCAAAGTGTATAAAATAAGGCCCCATACACACCAGAACGACCAGGATCGTCTAACGATCGGCTACCGATTTGGCGTGCACTTTCCTGGTGCGCTCTCCCGCTGCCGGTAAACGACTAGGGAACGATCATGTTCCCTGGTGCACACGATTAGCTAACGATCCGACATCGGTAACGATGGTCGTACGACCGTCGGATGTGCGGATCGTTAGTAAATCGCGAGTACAGTGGTACAGTCGTTTTTAAAATGTTAATAAGGGGCAGGGCTAGCATAGTGGGGCAAGGGGGAAGGAAAAAAGAAAACAAAGAATATGGGCTGGGCTAGCAGAGGGGGTACAAAGACTAGGGGCCATTTTGCAGGACCTCATTTCTGCTTTGTGACTAGTGAGGCTTGGTGTATACCTGCTGAACGCTGCACATTGCTATTTTTGGCTGCTTTGTTTTTGCTTTGCACTACAAAGTTTGCTTTTTGCTTTTCCCATACTGCTATTTGCGTTATGGATTCTGCCCAGCAAGATTTCCTGCTTTCCTACGCTGTGCTCAGGGTGAGGAGGATGAGGGCCCAGCGCAGGAAGGCTCGATCTTGCTGGACCAAGCAGTGGCTCCTGGGCCGACAGGCGCGGTCTCATATGCCCCTGCTGATGGAGATTCGCGAGAATAATCCCCAGGATTATCGGAATTTCCTTCGCATGGACGATGAGACCTTCCAGGAGCTGCTGCGTCTGGTCACCCCCCACATCCAGAAGCAGGATACCAAGTACCGGATGGCTATCCCTGCTGAGGACCGGCTGGTGGTGACCCTCCGTTTCTTGGCTACAGGACGATCGCTGGCGGACCTAAAGTTTGGATCCATCATTTCCCCGCAAGCGTTGGGACTCATCATCCCGGAGACCTGTAAAGCCATCGTGAAGGTCCTGCAGCATCAGTATTGCAAGGTAAGTAAAAATGTACTAGACACGTGTAGTGAAAATAACTGTTTTTTTATTAAATAAGTAAAAGACTGCAATATTTTTTTACAAATGTACTGAGGTAGAGACAATTTTTTGTTGTAGAAATATAAAAAAGGTACAAAAACAGTATTGCTACTATTACAGCTCTGTCCTGGCATGAGGTAGAGAAAAGTAAATTTTTTTGAAAAAAATGCACTTTTTGGCTACATCACGTGTTGCATAGTGCAGATGCAATGGTCCCGGCACCATTGATGTGCACTATGCACCACGTGAAGCTTTGAGGCATCTGCAATGCTGCACCCTGCATGCAGCAATGGTGACATCACGAATAAAATATTAGCAAAGTGCCCAAAAAAGTATAATACTGAACATACAACCAAACAGAAGTCACCTTGCCATGCGGTCACAGGTAGCATTGCAGATGCTGCATGTAGCACAGATCATAAAAACACCCTCATGCATCTGTGGTGCATAGAACAGAAGCAATAGTCCCGGCCCCATTGCTCTGAACTATGCACCACAGCTGCAGGAAGGTGTTTTCAGTATTTGTGCAACAAGCAGCATCTGCAATACTGCACCCTGCATGCAGCAATGGTGACATCACGAATAAAATATTAGCAAAGTGCCCAAAAAAGTATAATACTGAACATACAACCAAACAGAAGTCACCTTGCCATGCGGTCACAGGTAGCATTGCAGATGCTGCATGTAGCACAGATCATAAAAACACCCTCATGCATCTGTGGTGCATAGAACAGAAGCAATAGTCCCGGCCCCATTGCTCTGAACTATGCACCACAGCTGCAGGAAGGTGTTTTCAGTATTTGTGCAACAAGCAGCATCTGCAATACTGCACCCTGCATGCAGCAATGGTGACATCACAGATAAAATATAAGCAAAGTGCCCAAAAAAGTATAATACTGAACATACAGCCAAACAAGAAGCTGCAACATGCAGCATCAGAAAAAATGCATAGCATCTTACGACAAATCCTGTAATAAAACAGGGGTGTCATCAGTCCCCGTACCCTCTTCCAGCAATGAAGAGTACAGATGGGTGTAGCGAGGAGGTGTGGTTGATATGCTAGAGGATTGTCCGCTAGTTGGTGTTGTTTCCTGCAACGAGGCAGGGATGGGCGATGTTAATTCGGTACTGGTGGATGGTGTATCTTCCCACGGTACAAGGCCGGCCAAATGCGTCTGAAATGACAAACGGCGAATGCGACCCATAAACACCAGCTCACTGCAGACACGTTCAAAAGCCATCTGTTGTGCGGGTTCCAATTGGCGTAAGCTCTCTGCCACATATTTCCCATATGTGTCAAAACGGTCTGGGGGCCTACGCAGCACCTCTTCAGCTCGCTGTAGCAATTCATCCTCTGGTTCATGGACCGGCTTACATCTTTTTTTTTTTCTTTTTTGGGTCGTTACCGGCGGTGTGGGTGTTTCTGGCACTCCGCTAAATGTACCTGAGGATACAGGGCCAGACTGTTCCAGGGGTGGGTTTGTGCAGATCTCTTTTTCTGTACTTGTGGTCTGTTGAAAAAAAAACACAAAGACATGTCAAACTAATGTTTTTTTTCTATTTCTTTTTCTCCCAGTTCCCCAACACCGTGCAAGAGTGGAAAGATATTGCTGCGGAATTTGAGGACACTTGGAATTTCCCTAATTGTGGAGGAGCTATTGACGGCAAACACGTGCGCATCAACCAGCCACCCCACAGTGGATCTTATTACTTTAATTATAAAGGGTACTTCAGCATAGTGCTGATGGCTGTGGTGAATGCCAATTATGAATTTATTTTTCTGGATGTCGGCAGGAATGGGCGAGCCTCAGATGGTGGAACTTTGAAGGACACAAAGTTCTACCACAGGCTCGTCTCCAACAGCATGCACTTGCCGACAGTCCAGGAAACCAAACATGGTCTGAATTTTGTGTTCGTGGCGGATGAGGCATTTGGACTTCATGAACACATCATGAAGCCATATGCCAAAAGGGGACTAGACCACGACAAAAGGGTCTTCAATTACAGGCTGTCCAGGGCACGGCGGCTTGTGGAAAGTGCGTTCGGTATCATGGCTAGCCGATTTCGCATTTTCCACACGGCCATAAACCTGCGCCTGGACAAAATAGATTGGGCCGTCATGGCGTGCTGTGTCCTGCACAATTTGTTGCGCCGGAAAGAAAGGCCCAATCGCCAAAGTGGACCAGCGCCTGATGAGGACCCAGAAGAGCCAAGGGAAGTAGCCCCAATCTCATCCCTGCAAACGCCGGCACTGCAGTATCGAGGGAGTGCGCGTGCCAAACAGGTCAGGGATGAGTACAAGGCCTACTTCAATGGAGTGGGTGCTGTCCCTTGGCAGGAGGACCACATATAATTGGCCGGCAAATGAATTTAAAGTGGAGACAAAAAACTGAAAAAACTTGTGTAATCAGTGGGATGGTACTTACCGATAAGGCCTGTGAACTTTCATCCTGTACTGGCACCACGTCATCTGTTTCGCTCTCTACCATGAGGCAAAGCCCCGTCCTTGGTAACTCCTGGCTCAAGGTGAAGCAAATCAGGTCGTAGTACCAAAGGGACGTTTCATAGACATCTGCTGCTCCTGCCCCTGATTTTTTTGGACGCCTGTATCTTTTTGTGTTCCTTGAGGAACACAGTCCGCAGGTTTTGGATTTTCTTTTTGACCCATTCGGAGTTGGCATCTGGGTTGTGACTGCGGCTGAACTGGACAAGGTCCTCCAGGGCTTGACTGCGCTTTACTTTATTGCTGTAGTCCTTTGATTTGGTTTTCCAAAGGCACTCATGTTCCCTGTATTGTTCGATGAATGCCTCAATGAACTCTCTTTCTTTTTGTATGGCTTGTGACATGTCTGCCCAAAAAAAAAATATTTAACAATAAATATACATTCACACAATGAAGGAAAATTAAATGTATTATTATTTCTTAAAAGGACATTAGGAAGACAGTACAGTTGGGGTGGGCTGCTGTGTCCTAATTAGCAGGCCAGTGGATACACAGTACAGGTGGGGTGGGCTGCTGTGTCCTAATTAGCAGGCCAGTGGATACACAGTACAGGTGGGGTGGGCTGCTGTGTCCTAATTAGCAGGCCAGTGGATACACAGTACAGGTGGGGTGGGCTGCTGTGTCCTAATTAGCAGGCCAGTGGATACACAGTACAGGTGGGGTGGGCTGCTGTGTCCTAATTAGCAGGCCAGTGGATACACAGTACAGGTGGGGTGGGCTGCTGTGTCCTAATTAGCAGGCCAGTGGATACACAGTACAGGTGGGGTGGGCTGCTGTGTCCTAATTAGCAGGCCAGTGGATACACAGTACAGGTGGGGTGGGCTGCTGTGTCCTAATTAGCAGGCCAGTGGATACACAGTACAGGTGGGGTTGGCTGCTGGGTCCTAATTAGCAGGCCAGTGGATACACAGTACAGGTGGGGTGGGCTGCTGTGTCCTAATTAGCAGGCCAGTGGATACACAGTACAGGTGGGGTGGGCTGCTGTGTCCTAATTAGCAGGCCAGTGGATACACATTACAGGTGGGGTGGCCTGCGGCGGCCTGTTTACATTGCTGCGCCTGGCACACTGTGCAACCTGCGGTGGGGCACCATTGGTGGACAGTGGGGACACATACAGGTGGGGTGGGCTGTGCTGTGACCAACAAACAGTGGTGGGCAGTGGGGACACATTACAGGTGGGCACCATTGGTGGACAGTGGGGAAGGGCTTTTGTAGAGGGCTGCGTGCAGTTCACATACCTGTTTTTTGTTTTGGCAGCTTCCCACGCCGAGAACCTCCGTAGCTGTGCTGTCTGCGGCATCCACGAGGCAAAATGGCTGCGGTGGGAGTGTCTTTATAAACAAGCCGGATTGGAACGACGGTCCGTACGACGGGAGCACACACAATGTGCTTCAGATGTGCATACAATCAGCACCCGACCTGCGGTCGGATTGGAGATTCTGCTGCAGGAGGCAAAATCTCCAATGCGACACACGACGTGACGGGAGCGCGCATCCCGTCGCAAACGATCCTGATTGTGAGTGAAAAACGAACGATTGACCCACAATGCATGCACAACCGTCGTTACAACGGTCGAAATTAGCCCTAATCGTGAGCTAATCTTTCTGGTGTGTATGGGGCCTAAGTATTTTCGTAGCTGCGTGGGATCATGTCTGAACATGCCTGACATTGCTGTACTACAGAAGCCTATACAAGGAGTTGTCTGTACCTTGGCACTTAGGGCAAGATGTATCAAGCTTCAAAAAGTGATAGTGGAGAGTTGTAAATAACAAGCCAATTGGCATCTTTCAAACCCAGCCTGTAACATGGCAGTTAGGAGCTGTATGTTTTATCATTTTTTTTTGAAGCTTGATAAATCTGAACTTTAGTATTAGTGGTCAGTCCATGTTAGACGTAGCAAGTTCAGGAACTGCACCAGTTTATTTATTGAATCGGTGTTGATGCAATATCCTGTCTTAGAAAAGGAGGCTAAGCATGAAACAAACAATTGCTGTTAAACCTGGGGAAGTGTGAGCGCCCAAACCTTTGTTTCATAAATAAAGGCACACTCACCATTTTGTTCGCAGCTGACAGAATGATGTGTTCTGTTCAGCAAGTATGCTGACTACATGTGAAACCCATAAGTGAATAGCCTTCCTTTCTCCGCACATAATGTCCTCTCCTCCATATATTGGGAGCTGTGCATACATCTTGGCAATGGAAGAGTTTGATAAGACAAATCTGTACCACAGACCGGTGATCACTCGTGGGAATTTGGGTCCAAGATGGCAGCTAGGGCAGTGCTAGGTACAAGAAGAATTTGGGGTAGAAGGGTAAGGGGGGGGGGGGGGGGGTAGGGAAGGGGTAAATGCAGAGCAGCTGGGGCAAGGAGGAGGCTAGAGGCAGGCTGTTCTAAGGGAAGGGTGTAAGTACAGACCACAATCGGGACCGATGTATTGGAAAGAGGGGGGGTAGGAATCAAGGGTGGATTGCAGTTGGGGCAGTACTGTGGGAGTAAGGAGATGGTTAGGAGCAGTTGGTACTGATGGGGAGGGTAAAGGAGTAGATAACGTGTAGTGAAATGGTTAACCGTAGCCTGTGCTGGGTATACAGGCTGTGCTTCCTGCTATGAGCCCCTGGCTGGGTCACCAGAGCCATTTCATCCAGCATGAACTGTTGTCTAAGCTTGTATCACTCTACCACTGTGTAGAAATCTAGCTCCCTCCTGGCCTGGGGGTCTCCTTCCTGTAGGAGTCGGATGGAGAACAGGCTGCTGTACGAGTCTCCAGTTCATGTGGTGCTGGCTCTAGCAACTTCTACATCTTGAAAGGAACCAATGGACTGGCCCCTCCTCCAGTTTTATAGTCCCTCTTGTAGCTAGGCAAAGGAGACCTCAATTAAACATGTAGCCTATCTCACTGGATTTTGAGTTCACGGGGACCCACCCACTTTGAAAAGGTGAGTTTCCGGTCCTCAATTTTGGGTAAGCCTACTGATGAGGCCAGGTTTAGTGTGGGGGTGTGGGGTAGGATGGAAAAATAGTGCAGTAAGGTTTGACTTATGGACCAATGAAAGGATTAAAGGTGCCGTGCGCTAGGAGTGACAAGACTAAGGAGTCTAACCATGACCTTCTGAATGGTTTGGAGAGCAACTCTTTTTTACATGTTGGCAATTGGAGTATAGTGGCAATTTATTACATTTGGCAAAAACAAAATAAAAGGGAGATACAAAATAAAGAGGGAGCCAGGAAATAGTTAAATGAGTGTGTACAAGTCTACCAATGAACAGAAAAAACTCACATCAGTTATAACTCGCATTACAGGAGACGGACATACACCATGCAGAGGTGTACAACAAATAGGGGGAGGATTGGTCAGAGAAACCTACAAAATGACGCACACATGGGAGGGGGTCTTCATGCTGTATTAAGCTTCATTGTCCTAGTCCTAACAATTACAGAAAGTTGCACTGTTAAAGGGCCACTTCCATCCTTACTGCCTCTTTTGCCATTGCTGATGGATTATCACATTAGCTGGAACCCCCAGCCCCACTCCCCCCTTTTCCATTAAATGCGGCACCCTGCAAAAGAAGCTTTGAGAGAACACAAAGTTTTGTTTTGGTGTCTAGGTCAACAAGGACACCGTAAAGTATACCGTACCCCTTGCATGGCTTGCTGTGCTTGGCACACTTATATTCCTCTATGCCCTCTTGGATCAGGAAGTAATTGGTTTGTTTAAAATAACGGTACTTGTGTATTATCACGGCACCCAGTTTTGTTGCGTATGCTAACGTAGCGAAATCTCATCGCATTACGTTACAGAAGTGTATGTGGCGGTGCCATATAAAAGCATGCCGGCAAAAGGTGAGCTTAAGAGCGGCCCACTTTTTCCCTGGGTGCCAGTTATCATTTCTAAAGGTGCCCACACACGCACCGATCCAGGCGATGCTATACGATGGGGTGCACGCTCCCGCGGCACCTCATCGCACAGTACAAAAAGTATGTGCTGCACATACTTTTTGTACTAGCTTTTTATCGCATGCACAAGGCATACAATGCGATGCTATGTGTGCTAGTTAAGCGCAGAATGCACGCTGGGATCGATGCATCTGTGGGCACCTTGACTCTGATCAGATTTATTTATTCGTGGGCAGAGGAGCTGACATCAGTAGAATATTGTCAGCGTGAGCTCCAAATGTCCAATAAAACAGTGGTCCTGTACAATGGCTGGATGCGGGAGGCCTGTACCATGGACCTGGTGGACCAGGCCAGATTTTGGAGGTTGACTAAAGCCTTTTTGTCAAAAGAAAAAGTAATGAGCCGTATTTTACCTCAGGAATGGGTTTTTGGAGGCATCTCACGTGAAACTGGACACTCTCATGTCCACCATACATGAGAACATTGAGCCTGGCAAAACCATTTACAGTGATTGCTGGCGGGCATACAGCACAGAAGAATTGGCGCAGGCAGGATATCATCATGCCAGAATAAACCACAAATACAACTTTGTAGACCTCAATACTGGTGTGCGCATGCAAACCATTGAACGCTTATGGGGCTCCTGTAAATGGCAGAACAAGCGGCAACGGGGAACAGCATGTCACCATTTAGTCGTATTTGCAGGAATTTATATGGTGTAAAAGTTTGGCTGTAGATAAGCCATTTGAGCGCATACTTCATGCGCTGACGCTGCTCCCAAAGGCAGATTGACTTTTTTTTTTTTTTAAATCATTATTCTCATTAACAGTTTCGTTAATATTATTATTAGACTCTTATTGTCATTATTGCTTTTAATATGCTCTTCATCATTCATTATTTACTAAATTATACCAGTTATTCGTTAACACACGTCGTCATTACTGTCAGATGTATGATATTACAGGCGTGAATGTGTCCAGGAAACACCACCATTATCCACGTCATCCCGAAGCGTGGTGAGCCCCGCGGAATGTGTCCTCCGTCCTTTAATACCCTCACTATCCACGTCGGCGTGGAGTTAATTTAATATAGTGTGGCAAGCCACCGAGCCCGAAGCGTGGCTAGTGGACGCAGATTACTTTACTTGTATTCTGCGTCCACACTATATAGAATCAACTCCGCACCGACGTGGATAGTGGGGGTATGAAAAGGTTGGAGGACGCGTTCCGCTGCCCTTTACGGTGCTCGCAACGCTTCAGGGGCTGTGGATACTGGGGGTGACTCAAAACAATGCCATAGGTGATCTCATAGTAAGCACCCATCACATGGGTGCTTGTACAATTCAATATCGCATTTGGTGCCATACAATATTTCATTGTGTAAGCACTCCTGTGCACTTAATAATGGACATCGCATTGCACAGCACTATACGCAATGCGTTTTTTCTTTTCTTTCTTCTACGCAGAATAGCCCACTAAGCTATTTGCTTACTGGGCGCCGTGATAATACACAAGTACCAAAATAACTTATCGCGTTTTTCTTGTAATTCATTGATAGGGATTAGGTGAACACATGTTAAGGCTGCCTGGGTAAGGCCATAGAATAGGGTGTTGAAGGCCTTTTCAATCTGGATACATATGGGCTGGGGTGGCTAGTTGCGGGTAATCTGATGGTGTGAATGTGTACATAAGTGTTGCAATTCATAATGGTTGTAAATGATAAACTGGAGATGGCTGAAATTCTAATGATATTTTCTTCTCTTCTATACCAAAGTGAGAATTTCTGGTAACAAGAAAATGATGGCAGAATCTCTGCCGTTATGCGGCTCTGCTGGCACCTTGACGGGCATAGAGCTGGAAGCCTGGTATGAGGACCTACAAGACATTTTGTGTTCTGAAACCAAAAATGCAGGGGTTCTCCCGTCTGGATCAGATGCGCAGGTTCGTGCTCCTCCTAGGAAGAAGCTTTTAGCATGGAAGATTCCCAAGAAGGGTCTGCTCCTAAAGAGTATATTGGCAATTTTCTGATCAGGTTTAATCAGCCACAGCCATTTAATTATCCCGCTTGAGGCAACCTATAAATGGTCATGATGCATTTACTTTTTGTAAAAGAACTGCTACTCTGACCATGAGCCTCTCTATACATGAATGCTCATAACACTGTAAAGAATTTAAAGAGCGCTTATGTAAATATATTGGTGGATAAAATGTGAGTGACACTTGAAAAATAAAAATTATTTAAACTTGTTTACACTCCTTTATGGAGAGATGGCCCGTGCTGTCCCTACCTATCCCTAACTGATGGAGGCAGAGGTATTCCTCCAGCAGAAAGCCATCTGCTTGGTTTATGGTCTTCTCCAATTGGCTTCGGTCCCAGGATCCTTGACAAAGTGCCCAGCAAGGCATTAAACGCGTTTGATACTAGGAGAGAGAAGCAGCCTCCTGCTGCCGTCCTTATCCACCCACTGACATCCTCAAGCTGTGTCCCGGGACCGAAGCCGATCGGAGAAGACCGCAAACCAAGCAGACGGCTTTTTGCTGAGGGATACTGCTGCCTCCATCAGTTAGGGACCGCACGGGCCATCTCTCCTTCACCTTCTCCATAAAGGAGTGTAAACAAGTTTAAATAACCTTTTTCTATTTCAGGTGTCACTGGCACATTTTATCCACTGATCTATTTCCATAAGTGCTCTTTTTGAATTCTCTATTTCTATTACATTTCTGACAATAAGAGCTGCTTTTCACACCATAAGCACAGTTTACCCACAATCTAAAATACTTTGCTTATAACACTGTGCTTGTGTATATAACTGTCCTCCAAACTATAGAAGTCTACCAAGGTGCAATACTTGTGATGGCTTTGATCATGTTTCTCTTCTCGGTGTGGCTCATTCATAAAACAAAGGCATGGGAAGTGCAGAACAGGGAGGGAGAGTCTGTAGCTTTATTTAGACTGCTAATGGCAACACTGATGTTATCTCCATGATTTATAAGTAGCTGTTGGGACCATTCGGGTGTAGTGAAGTAATTGTTGGCATACCATTGCCAGAAGACTGCATTTAACTGTGGTCCAAATAATTATTTTGAATGTGGTGTGAATCTTTTGTAAGTTCCCAAACTCTTGCTTATCTATAATCTCTTAACACAGATGCTGCAGGTGGAAAAGATGGATAGTTCTCTTAACATCTGGACTCTTGAATCACTTGAGTCCCCTATACAAATGAACTTTACTGAGGAGGAGGCTGTCGCTTTGGACGCTGTTGTAGAACAATTACCATCAGAATGGCTGGAATTCTTAAACCAGGAATCTCAAAATGACTTTGATATTTCATCTATATTGGAGCCTGCAACTATCCAACAAAGAGGAGCTTTAGAGCTGGACTCTGGCTGCAGCAGCTCTCAATCGCAGACTCACACAGAGGATGAGGAGTCTAGTGGTAGCCAATCTGGAACAAAGAGGAAGAGAGATACCCGTTTGAGAGGAGGGAAAGTCCGTGTGAAGGAAAAGGAACAAGAAAATGAAAAGAAAGTAACCTATTTAATAGCAGAGAATGAACGGCTGAAGGGGGAGATCGATCGTCTCAGTCTGGAAGTTGAGCAGACCAGAAAGTCACTGATTGAGAGAATGGTTAACACGAAAAAGGTGTAGGACACAGTGAGACTACTTCTGTCACCATGGTGACTGGTTATATGGATAGCTTGGGCTGTTTATCCCAAGGATGGCTAAGGTGGGGGCCTGTGTAGACGTATACACTGACTAATCTGTGACTGGTTATATGGATAGCTTGGGCTGTTTATCCCAAGGATGGCTAAGGTGGGGGCCTGTGTAGACGTATACACTGACTAATCTTCAGCCACTGACATGGCTCCCACTGGGAGTAGGATAAAGTATGTGTATGAAGGATATTGCTCCCACATAAACAGGCGTGTAAATTACAGAATTATGCATGATAAATGGTTTGTATTACATATGTACCGTGTTTTGTGTTGTAAGGGGTGTACACACAGGATGGAGGCTGGGCAATTTTGACTAAGTGCTTTTGCTTAGTCAAAATAGCGATGTTGCAGGTGTCCATCCCCAGCAGCAGCCTGTGTGTACAGCCAAATAGACACTGCAGTATCTAGTAACCATATTCTTGCCGCAGTGTCTATTTGGCTGGGCGATAGCGGGGCCACACATCACTCGCTGTGTATACATGGCGATTCATGCAAACCTTCTAAGCAATCACCCTGCGTGGACACGGTTCAAGTCTCAGTGGGGTTATTCCCACCATTATTATGGAATGTGTAAAGTCATCTTTATTTGTGTAGTGATATTTCAAAACTTCTCTTTTTTCACCATTTGTATCAAATATATAAATATATAATGTTAGATCACCTGTGTCAGATTGTTTTGTTTACAAATGAGGTACACACCTCCTCAAAGGATAACCTTTCTAATGCTGCTGTCAGCCCTAACAATAAAGTCCTGGGGCTGTTTGCAAGGGGATACAGGTGCTAGATTGACACTATGAAGGTTGATACATAATCACACAAGCATCTCAATAAGAAAGGGCACCAGTGAAAAGGACAACGAGGTGTGTGTTTTGTGCTGAGCAGACCTGCTGAGAGCACATGCCTGAAGCATGACCAGCTCACATGGTACATAGATATGACACCCGTGTTGGCTTTCATCAATTTGGAACCAAAACCTGAAACTCATGACAGATTGCTTCTGTTTACCTTCCAACCTTGTTGACCTTAGCCATGTGATCTATTTCAGGTGTCAACCTTTATGGTGGTGGCCCATACCTGTCAGAAAGGGGTTAATTTGGGTTCTTGCCTGTATAGGCCTAAAATGTGTGACCTGAGGTGTGGTGTGTTTTTTTTTTTTTTTTATCTGGGTTTAACAAAGACTTTCTGGGAACAGTAGTGCTCAGATTTACAACAGTGTTTCTCAACCTTGGTCCTCAGGTACCCCCAACAGTTGTGTTCTAGGTCACCCAGCAGGTGCATGCATTACTCACTGACATATTTTAAAAGGTTTACAGGTGGAGCTAATTATTTCACTTGTGATTCTGTGAGACACATGGAAAACATGCGCTGTTGGGGGGTACTTGAGGATTGAGAACCACTGATTTACAGCAACCACTCAATGCTGGAATACCTTTTGGTCAATGGAAGACCCAGGTGTGGTGTAAAGGATGGCCATCTGGGTAGTCGCATATGAAAGGTGATGGTTTTTGCTTCAACCTGTGCTGTGTCTAAGCTGGGATTTTGGGCCTGTTTCAGGTTCACTCACACAAGTGGCTAATTCACAGCCTTAGCGATAACCAAATGTGTCTGGAAGTACAATCTTGGGAGCTGACTTTTTAATGCATAAAGGTGAGTTTCTTTTACAGTATTAGTATAACCTGAATGCATTAAGGGCTTTTGGACTAGTTTTCAATCCAATTGTATTACCAATATCTATAATGGGAACTGTAATCAGACCAAATTCACTATATCAGTTAACCCTGCCAGGTTTTGCTGGTGTCAGTGGGTGCTTGGATTTGTGGCCTGTCCATCAAGGCCCCCTGCTGCTCCTGTGACCCCCACCCAAGTGAAGTGATGCTACAACATGGCAGCTCCCTTTATAGCCCCAATGATTACAGCAGCAGGAAGCTTTGATTACCAATTCCTGTTATGACTTGGAGGGAGGGAAAGATTTACATAATACACTGATGTGGAATACAAGCACAGAGCTGTTTTGCAAGATCTGTCCCTGAATGCATTTATGCAATGTAATCAATTATTGCATTTTGAATTGGGCCAATATCACAACACATTTGCATTAGACTTGGTCCCAGGACCAAACTGTACCCATTTCCAAGGTGCACAAATTTCTTAAGTGGAGCTAATTTTACCTGTGATTCTGTAAAAAGTCCTCGAAAACATGCCCTGTTTGAAAACCTACACATGGAGCTGCTCTCATCTGAACAGGTCCTGGTGCACCAATCACCATCCGGCAGATGTGCATCCACCAAATACTGGTCTACAGCCAGTGTTCCTGACCACAAGGGTAAAGAACATAATAGTTGCATTAAGTAATTCACACTCTTAAACAGCTGGTTTTTAGTTTGATGCAATAAAAGCAGAGGCTGTGGCTTTAGTTAAGAGTAGATTAAGTGTAATATTACCACTAGGGATTTAAAACATATCTGGCATGCAGACATTTGTTTACATTCCCAAAAGTGGTACATAGACAGAGTTTGAACCAAGCTGTGATAAGAGTGGAGATGTTGTCATTAGCAACCACTCTATAGCCTTTTCTAAACTGTACTTGATAAATGCTATAGACATCACTCAGTAATGCTTAGTACATCAACCCCATGGTGTGTAAAAATTTACACCGGTTTCCCATATTAGTGATCAATCACTACATCTTAACACAAGATATTCATCAGAATAGCACATCTCAACCACCAACATATCTATTATTCCCTGTGGTTCCGGGTGATCTAGTGTCTTGGTAAACACTGAGACAAGGCCAACATGAATTTCTCACAATTTGCAGTTTATTGATTTTTATCATGCTTTCCAAACCACATAAATTATGATTGGAGCAGTAAAGTGTGATTAGTGGAGCAAGGCACTATGCGAGGGGTGGTCCATGTCAGTAAACGACAACACCAAAATTAAATATTAAACAGTTAGCCTTTTGCTTGTGTTGACCTAGTACTGGTCAACAATGACCTACACACTGTAGACCAGGGATGAAGAACCTTTAGCCCTCCAGCAGTTGGTGAACTACACATCCCAGCATGCCCTGCAACAGTTTAACATTGCCAAATAGCAAAACATGCTGGGATGTATAGTTCAACCACCGCTGGAGGGGCAAAAGGTTCCGCATCACTACTGTATGTCGTGTCCATCCACACCCTTTTTTCCCTGTAAGTGCTCAAAATAAAAGGTAGAAAAACCTAGATTAAAATAATTGGCTATGCACAAATGTAATCATCCCCTAAATGTATAGTTTCACCTGCAGCACATGATCTGAGCAGTTCTCAATCTGTATGAATGGTTATCACCAGATGTGGTAGGGAATGTAGACCGTATCCTGCAGGGAACTGGGATGAGCAGGTGATTGGTGTTGCTATAACACCCTTCTATTTACTTCTTGGTTTAACAGACCGGTGGTGAAAGCATTGTGCAGACACACAGCCTTCCCTAGTTACATGCTCAGTGAGCCATGCAATCCTATGCAACACATTACATAAGTGGCTACAACGGTTGCTTATTGGTGTCAGGTATCTCATGACCACAAACAAGGTTTAAGATAATTTATTTAAAAGAATACTTCCAATATTAACTCTTTCCCTGCAACAAGTATGGTAAGACAGGTTTCAGGAGCATTATTTCTTTTTCTTTCCCTTCTGAGTTGGAGTTTCAGGTGCTTTCCCTTCAGCCAGCGCCAATTCTTTCTTCAGTGACAACAGCTTCTGCACCTCACCATCCAGCACAGATTTCTCTGCCTTCTTGCTCTTCAGCTCCCGCACATGATTACCCTGAAAGCAGCAATAGAATAAGAACCAACTTTATGCAGCATGTTCTGAATTAGTGCCAAGAACTTAAGCTGGATACACACGCAGATATATCTGCAGATCAAATCAGTCTGCCACCAATTCTCGACTGATTGGGCAGTATGTTCTTCATACACATTGCCTGATCCGTTGGGACAGACATCGCAAATGGTCGGGGACATTTGCACACACCCACCCACTGAGCTGACAATCACCTGCAGCTCCCAGCGTGGCTGTACAGTAGGGTTACCACCTAGTCCCTTTAATTCCGGACACATGTTAATTACACAGGTTCTGTGGCAGTTTAAAATCAGGTTAAGTGGAGTCTTGAAGTCAGCCAGCCACAGAACCTGTGTAATTAATATGTGTCCGGAATTAAAGGGACCAGGTGGTAACCCTACTGTACAGGCAGTCACCAGATTGCCCATACACCCAGCATAATGTGCCAATGTATTCTTCAACTAGCCTTCGCTTGAAAGCAAAGGCTCATCTATTGTTCTCAGCTACAATACAATACAGTAGACGTAGAGGAGTAAATCTGACAACTCTTAACCCTATTAAAGGGCTAGATGAGGATGGCTCTATCGGCATCAGGCTGTGGTGCACAGCTGACGCAATACATCTGTGAACAAGGCCGGCTTGTGTGCACACACCGTGAGGAATTCTCTCCTACTCCAAATCAAGCTAAATATTATGCCAGAGGTTCCCAAACTCTGCCATTACATCCACATTATAAACACTATCCATTTATGAGAACAGGTGACTTAATTAGTAGATCAGTCAATTGGATTTAAACAATCTTGACTCACATTACGTGTAACAGGCATTTGAAAAAGCTACCTTATGTGCAACACAAAGTTGCAGTTTTACGTTTGTGTAATGGGCTAGAATGGCATTTCTCAGACTTGGTCCTCACTGAACCGTTAGCATGCGTTTACCAGGAATAAAGCTGGCCATACACACAAAAATGTATCTTCAGATCTGGCTGGTTGGAACAAAAACATGGTTATGGATGAGAGCAAATGACAGTTGACCATTTGCTTGGAAATGCTGGAAAACTGACAAACTGTCACTCATCCATAACCATGTTTTTGTTCCAACCAGCTAGATCTGAAGATAAATCTTACTAGTGTATGGGCACCTTAACTGGTGCCTACTTGAAGATCTATTGTATTAATCAGTAAACACACCTGTTCTCCAGCTAGAAATGACCTGGAAAACGTGCACTGTTAAGGTTCCATGTGGACTGGGTTTGAGAAACTTTGATTTATTATTTCACTAATGCTATTGAAGATAACCAGGCTGACTACATGTGTACAATTGTCTCTCCTGTCAGCATGCTGGCGCCGCCGGCTGCCCCGCTCCAGTCCCCCCTTACATTATTTTTATTTATTTTTGGTCCCTGCTGCTCCGATCCTGCACGATAGCTCGGTGGATATAACTAATACCTTAGAGTGCACTGTAGGGACCCCGCTGATTTAATATACTGCGCCGCAGGGTCCCCAAGAGAGCGGGGACGCGGTGGGAGGGTTGTCAGAAATAATATTTAAAAGACCGGGCGGGCATGCTGTCTCTACTTACTAGCGGAGATGCGGCAGGAGAGTTGTGAGAAATCATATTCAAAAGACCGGGGCGGCTGATTGGCTGAGAGCTTAGCCAATCAGCGGTCGCCCGGTCTTTTGTATAGCGGGGACGCAGCGGGAAAGTTGTGAGAATTCATATTCAAAAGACCGGGCGGCCGATGATTGGCTGAGCTCTCAGCCAATCATCAGCCGCCCGGTCTTTTGAATATGATTTCTCACAACTCTCCCGCCGCGTCTCTGGCTCTCCGCTAGTAAGTAGAGACAGCATGCCCGCCCGGTCTTTTAAATATTATTTCTGACAACCCTTCCGCCGCGTCCCCGCTCACTTGGGGACCCTGCGGCGCAGTATATTAAATCAGCGGGGTCCCTACAGTGCACTCTAAAAGGTATTAGTTATATCCACCGGGCTATCGTGCGGGATCGGAGCAGCAGGGACCAAAAAAATAAATAAAAATATTGGAAGGGGGGACTGGAGAGCAGGGCAGCCGGTGGCACCAGCATGCTGACAGGAGAGACAATTGTCGGCATGCTGACGACATGGGAGGGGCCAGCAAAGGAGCTGAAAAAAACTGGAGCAGGCAGCCACTGATTGGCTGAAAAGACGATAAACTGGGATGAAAAAAAGGCAATTAAAGACAAGAGGTGAGTTAACGATTAACGTTACTTACTAACATCAGCTTAATACACTAGGGTGAAATCTGTCCCTACTCCTGAGCGTTATGCCAGGAGACGTTAGATTTCATACGTTAAGGGGAGATTGATACATCTGCCCCATTGGCACACTACAGGTATATGGGGGACTTGTATTATGCTTGCCAACACTTTGTCTCTTCCACTGGAACAGCCATTAGCTGCAAACAATATGATGTCAGTCAAGACTTCCCTTGAACTCCCTGACAAACAATGTAGTGTATACACACTGAGCTATTTCACAGGGGATGCAGTCAAAATCCCAAATGTGTCATAATCCCGAATGTGTCATAATCGCGACAAGGACAAAATTCCGACATAAAGAATGTACAGGTGAAACCAGGGTAGAAAGGTCGACATGTTTTTTTTCACAGTTTTTTGACCAGACATGTGCCGACAGGTGGTATTTCATGCCCTACCATCCACTAGGACATGGTGGGAGAATAATATAGTGTGCCAAGCGAGCGGCTGCGGTTCACTTCCAACTGTGTCCATGTCGACCGTGTTGACAGTCGGGTGAAAAAATGTCGACCTGTCGACACAAAGTCGTGTTGACCGTTTCACCTGTACATTCTAAATGTCGGTATTTTAACCTGGTCGGGATTTTAAATGTCGGGATTTTCTCCTGGTCGGTATTATGACCCATTCGGGATATTGACCGTCGGGATTTCATACCAAATCCATTTGGCAGAACTATATAAATCAGTGACCACATCCAGAAGCATGCTGATATTTGAAGATATCCTTAGAGACACACGCACACACTAGCTGGACTCATTATTACATCATACTGTAGCTTATGACATACTGGTCCTGCCGTTTCACATTACCTGTTTCTCCACCTCCTGCATTAGATCTTTTATCCTCTGGGGGTCCCCAACTTTTGAGGTTTCTTTGACAGGATCTGCAGTGGATACTGGTACTACAGGCTCAGCTTTCACCTGTGCAAAGTATTACAATGATCAGTTCTAACAGGGATATCAACTTCCATAACTGGAGGCACAGCAACCAGAGCCATGTATCAGGTGATACAGGACAGGTGTCTCATTGCATGCAACAACAACAAGATATCAAAGCTAGGGACAAATCTACTAAACCCCCCCCCCCCCCCATACAAAATAAAATAGGACTTTGATGTACCAGTTTAATGCTTATATAACAGTTCTACTGTTGTATTTTCAAATGTGCAGGGGGGCTCAGGTGGGGGAGAGTTAGAGCAGGCACAGTAATGCATAGTATTGTAAAAGTAGGAATAATTGGGAATTTTACTAAACACCACGTTCTCCTCCAATTGACGCAAGTAAAAGCCATCATGGGGCAGGGCTTTAAACCACTGAAGACAAGTGAAAAGTATTATTATTATTATAGACGTTCTTTTGCATAAAATCACTTCAGTGAACGGTGGTATGTTTTGATTTAATCCCAACTACATTTTGATGGCTCTTTATGAGCTTAATACAAGCGTGAAGCAGATGAAAGGCAAAGCACTGGAAGCAAGCATACACTTTCTGCAGCATAGCCAGAAAATTACCTGTGACTCGGTGTTGTCAGCGTACAGCTGGGGAACAAAGAAAAGGATAGAATACGGAGTGTAAGAGGAACAGCAGAGGAAGGAGAAGACTGACCACCAGTATAATAGGAAAGTCACCACAAGGAGCTCAAAAAGGTGATTATGACAGACTACATTTCCTGGCGGTCCATCTACTGGTGTCACTTATACTGGGGTTAGCTAGTTCAAGAATCTATGAACCATACACCGGTAACTTCCATATATTTATAAGCAGGGAAACATACTATCCCATACTTGCCTACCTGACCCTCTCCTTCAGGGAGAAAATGTGTGGGGACTTCCCTGGTAATGTAGGATTGACATCACCTGTGTGGAGCTAGGTAATTGATAAGAAGGGTGTTTCACCACAGGTAATGGCAATCAAACATTACCAGGGAACCAGGGAAGTCCAGGAACAGAGCATTTTCTCCCTCATGGAGAGGGCCAGGTAGGCAAGTATGTACTATCCAAGGGACTATCATATGTAACAATAGAAGATTATTCCTGATTTTGCAAGGAACAGAATGCAGATTCCAACCACCATAAATCTCACCAATTGTCATATTGCTCTAGATCACAGATTATTGCAGCATTTTTACGAGGGGTGTGTAGTACGTACAATTTTTCCCACCAAACTTTACAAAGTATGCTCTTTGCGTACATTGAGACAATATAAAATGGTCACGTTCACGTTATTTTAACATAGTGGACCAGGGGTTCTCAAACTCGGTCCTCAGGACCCCCAACAGTTCATGTTTCCCAGGTCACCCGACAGGTGCAATCATTACTCACTGACACATTTTAAAATCAGTGGAGCTAATTATTTCACTAGTGATTCTGTGAGGAGACCTGCAAAACATGCACTGAGGGGGGGTACTGAGGACAGAGTTTGAGAACCTGTGCACTATACAGATATTCATTCCACCGCAATACTCTTTGCCATTTTGAGACATATTAAAAAAATGACCCAATGATTTAACAGTTAAAAAAAATAAAAGGAATATGAAATCAGCTGACCGCACATAACAGAAAACAGTTTGTTCCTATTGTTCAACTACTGGACCCATCAGGGCTTTAATTGCCAGAGTAGAAAAAAAGTCAAATTATTTTATTATTATTTATTTATTATATGGACTGACTAATTAGAGCTACATCTCTCTCACTGTGAATCTTACCTGTCCACCTCCAAAGCGTTTCCTCAAGGACTCAATCTGCTCATTTTCCAGCTTCTGGAACAATGGACTCACCTGAAAGATTGCACAATATGATGCTCATTAAAGGGTGAGATTCTCACATTCAAGCAATAGGACTATAAACCTACACAGTACAACCCATCTGTCGCCCTATGGCTACATTCACAAAGGATGGTCATTGTGCGCAAATGGTCGTCATAGTTGGTCAGAACTCACATAGTTTTGTCCACAAGATCAGCAGGTATTCAAAGTCAAGCCACAGTGGGAGACTCAATTATAAAGGCCATCAGCCAAGACTCATCCAGCCAAGGACCATGTATAGCCATGACCAAACCACAATGTTTTGTCTGTTGGGCATGAGACGTCTTTTAGCATGCCCAAGAGATGCTGCTCGGGTCCGAGAGTGTATATACACCTACACCAATTACCTGACCGTATATATGTCAGATAATTGGTCTGTCTGATGGAGAATTTTGTCTCAAGGTATGTGGCTAGCAAATTATAATTTATGTTCCAGATATTATAAAACCGAATTGATCGGAACATAATATACACACAAACCCCCCAAAAAACTCTTAAATGTAAAAAATAGCTATGCAAGACTAGCTAATCAATTTCTAAAGTGTTTATCGGTAATAAAAAATATTAGTAATAAATATTTATAGATCACTTGTCCATGTGCTTTTATTTTATTTAAAGAAGAATTATTCAGAGCTCAGACTACCATGTTTGCTTTGTGTCCGCAATGTATTTTCAGCTACAGCAAGTTGTGTAATAAATAAGCAGCTGGACTGCCTTCCTGCCCTGTATACATGCCGGCTACTCACAGTTCCAATACGGTGGCCACAATGTAGAACGCAGCGGAAGTCACTGGTCAGCACACAGGCTTCCTGTGGCACAAGTAGCTGCTCTTGGATGACGACACTGATGGAGGGCATATAAGGCTGCAACATGACTGAAAGCAGAGCTGCCATGTTTACAGCCAACCCAGTTACTGTGCCCGCACGTTTCCTGCAATACAACCCTCTTATTAGTAAGAGAACAACATTCATCATCATAATAAACAACAACTCAAAAGGCTATAAAACAATGCCCACAGCCTAAACCTTATTACTCTAGCTACCCTATTAGCATTGCGAGCTGTTGGGAAATCCCTAAAAACCTGTAGCAATGATATTGAATCCCTGTTGCACTTATTATTATTACTAATTATATACTGCAGGGGTAGATAACCTGTGGCACTCCAAGCTGCTGTGGAACTAGAAATCCCTGCATGTCCTGACAGTTTTAGCAGGCAGGGGCGTAACTAGATATTCATAGGCCCATAGCAAAGGTTTGTAAGGGCCCCCTATTTCGCAACTGATTGTGAAAATGTATGTAAAACATATTACTTAGGCAGTAAAGATGGGCCCCCTTCAGCTCTGAGCCCCATAGCCGCTGCACCCCTTGCACCTATGGTAGTTACACCCTTGTTAGCAGGCATTAACAGCAAAGCTGTTGCAGGGAATGTGTACTTTCACAGCATCTAGAGGGAATACAATTAACGGTCTCTGCTGCCACTATATGGTTGCCCGACTAAGGGGGGGTATTCAATGTCAGGGTCACGGCAGTCGAGCTTGCTCGACCGCCGTGACCCTGTCCCGTTCTCAGTCAGCTCGACCGAGAACACGCAGGCGGGATTCAATGTCCCGCCTGCCGGGAAGTGAAAAGGGGGCGTGGCTGCGAGTTGCGGCCGAGAAGAGGCGAGCTGCAGCCGGCAGCTCGTCACTTCCCGGCTGTTCTCGGCAGAACGAGCCCGACAGCTAGTGATGTCGGGCTCGTTCTGCCGAGATACCCTGCTCAATGCTGTCGGGGAAGACAGCATTGAATAGGGCCGATGGAAGGTGCTCGCCGGAGATTGAATATCCCCCTAAGCAATTCAATTGTTGCTCCACTTGGGCAGGAATAGCAAATGGACTATTAATTCTGCTCACAGCATCCTGTGGTGGTGAGCCAAAACATGCAAAAAGTCAGCTATATGGGCTTCCAAATAGCACTTTTTCCGCCACTGCCATTTGTGGAGTCGCTTTAGGCGGCTAAACCTGGTCTGTTAACCCCTTCCTGACAGAGCCAGTTTTTGCGTTCCTGACAGAGCCATTTTTTTCAAATCTGACATGTCTCACTTAAGTGGGGATAACTTTTTTTTGCTTTTACTTATCCCAGTGATTTTGAGATTGTTTTTTCGTGACACATTGTACTTCAAATTAGTGGTAAATTTGGGTCGATACAGTCTGTGTTTTTTTGTGAAAAATACCAAAATGTCGTAAAAAAATGGAAAATTTAGCAATTTGCAAAATGTTAAATTTTCTGCTTGTGAGACAAATAATCATACCACTCAAAATAGTTAATAACTAACAAAGACCATATGTCTACTTTATGTTGCCATCATTATTTCAACCTCCTTTTCATTTTTTTGGACACTAGGAGGCTTCAAATATGAATAGCAAATTCTCAAATTTTCAAGAAAATTTCAAACACTGATTTTTTTAGGGACCAGTTCAGTTCTGATGTGACTTTGAGGGACTTGTATGTGAGACACCCCCATAAATGATGCCATTTCAAAAACTGCACCCCTCACAGTATTCAAAACAGCATTTTGGAAGTTTGTTAACCCTTTATGTGTTTCACAGGAATTAAAACAAAGTGTAGGTGAAATTTCAAAATTTCTTTTTTTTTGCAGAGTTTCAATTTTAATACATTTTTCTAACGAACACAGTAGATTTTACTAGAGAAATGTGACTAAAAATTGATTCCCCCAATTCTTTTGTTTTCATAAATATCCTATATGTGGCCCTAGTGTGCACGTTGACCAAACCACAGGCTTCATAATAGAAGGAGCACCTACTTGATTTTGGAGCCTCCTTTTTATGAGATTATTTTTTTAGGCACCATATAGGTTTCTAGGCACCATAAGATGCTAAAAGTTAGGAACCTCCCCCACAAGTCACCCCATTTTGCAAACTACACCCCTCAGGGAATTCATCTAGGGGTATAGTGTACATTTCAAACCCCCAGGGGTTTCACCAATTTTGATACAACTGGGCTGTGAAAATGAAAAAATTTAATTTTTCATTTTCACAGCTCAGTTGTATCAAAATTGGTTAAACCCCTGGGGGTTTGAAATGTACACTATACCCCCTGATGAATTCCCTGAAGGGTGTAGTTTGCAAAATGGGGTCACTTGTGGGGGGGTTCCACTGTATAGGTGCTTCAGGGGTCATTCAACCAGAATCTGTGCTGCAAAATCCAAAAATCACTCCTTCCCTTCTGAGTCCTGCCATGCACCCAACTGGTATTTTTTGGTCACATGTGAGGCATTGCCGTACTCGGGAGAAATTGGGGCACAGATTTTGGGGTGCTTTGTCTCCTTCATTCCTTGTGAAAATGAAAAATTTTGAGCCAGATCTGCATTTTTGTGTAAAAAATGTAATTTTTCATTTGCACAGCCCAGTTGTATCAAAATTGGTGAAACCCCTGGGGGTTTGAAATGTACACTATACCCCTAGATAAATTCCCTGAGGGGTGTAGTTTGCAAAATGGGGTGACTTGTGGGGGGGTTCCACTGTATTGGTGCTTCGGGGGTCTTGCTAATGCGACATAGCACCCACCATTCATTCCACCAGAATCTGTGCTGCAAAATCCAAATATCGCTCCTTCCCTGCTGAGTCCTGCCATGCACCCAAATGGTATTTTTTGGTCACATGTGAGGCATTGCCGTACTCGGGAGAAATTGGGGCACAGATTTTGGGGTGCTTTGTCTCCTTCATTCCTTGTGAAAATGAAAAATTTTGAGCCAGAACTGCATTTTTGTGTAAAAAAAAATGTAATTTTTCATTTTCACAGCCCAGTTGTACCACAATTGGTGAAACCCCTGGGGGTTTTAAATGTACGCTATACCCCTAGATGAATTCCCTGAGGGGTGTAGTTTGCAAAATGGGGTCACTTGTGGGGGGGTTCCACTGTATTGGTGCTTCGGGGGTCTTGCTAAAGCGACATAGCACCCACCAAAATTCCACCAGAATCTGAGCTGCAAAATCCAAATATCACTCCTTTCTTTCTGAGTCCTGCCATTTTTTGGTCACACATGAAGCATTGCCGTACTCGGGAGAAATTGGGGCACAGATTTTGGGGTGCTTTTTCTCCTTCATACCTTATGAAAATGAAAAATTTGGAGCCACAACTGCATTTTTGTGTAAAAAAATGTAATTTTTCATTTTCACTGCCCAGTTGTATCAAAATTGGTGAAACCCCTGGGGGTTTGAAATGTACACTATACCCCCTGATGAATTCCCTGAAGGGTGTAGTTTGCAAAATGGGGTCCCTTGTGGGGGGGTTCCACTCAAGCCTTTATACGTGTATCCCCCACAGGGAAGGCTTACGGGCGGTCAATCACCTGATTAGTGGCCATCCACTGTATCATGGGCCAGATCCAGCGTTCTTTTTACGTCTATTAGAATATACTTTAACACACAATTTTTTTCTTTTCAACGGAAGGTTTTATTTGCAAAGGACGGGGTGTGCAATGGGTTCTTCCGTTGCCCCGTCCTTTGCAAATGCCTACATGTGGGAGGTGGAACAGTGTTTATTTTTACGGGAGGAGCCCATACGTAAACATCTGGATCTATATACCCGTTATATAGATGACCTATTGATTATATGGACAGGGCCCCCCACAATTCTAGAGGACTTGATTAAAACGCAAAATGCCTCTAATCATCCCATCAAACTGTCTCTCACCTCCAGCACACAGGAAATACACTTTCTGGACGTACACATCAGGATAGTACAGGAGCAAATACACACAGCACTGTATGTTAAACCAACAGACCGGAATACCATCTTGCGGCATAACAGCTTTCACCCACGTTCTACAATAGAAGGACTGCCTTACTCACAGTTCCTCCGCACATGTAGGATCACATCAGATCCCCAGCTGCGTTTACAGCAATTGGAGGAGATGTTGAATAAATTTACACAACGTGGGTATCCAAGGGCTAGCTTAAACAAGGCCAAAGCCAAAGCACTGGCACAAGACAGACAGTCGCTGATAGCTAGCGCTCGACCTAAAAAACAGCAACTTCCAGCCATTCCATGGGTCAACGAATACTCCACGACCAGCATAGGCACTACCAAACTTGCCAAAAGCTGGTGGCCCATCATAGCATCAGACCCGGATCTTAAGAGTTTAAAACAAACCAGATTACTGCCCAGTTATAAACGCAGCTATAACTTAAAAGATCGTTTAGTCAAACTTGACATTACTGCCTTTAATTCATCTCCACCTGGCACCAGACAGCGAAAAAATGGGTGCTATCGCTGCCTGGGCTGCACCACATGCAGCTCTCTTACTCCGAGTACGACCATACAACACCCATATACCGGGCAAAAGTTTAAAATCCGCTGGCCTCTAACGTGCACGTCTCAATTTATTATATATGTAATTTCCTGTCCCTGCGGATTATATTACGTGGGGAAAACCGATTGTACACTGAAAGTGAGGATGGCCCAGCACCGATGCGCCATCCGAGCAGCCTTGATTTCCGGCAAAAGTGAGCAGCCAGTGGCTCGCCACTTTGCCACGCTCAAACATAGCATGGCCACCCTGCAATACAAAATAGTGGACCATGTGCCGTTCTCTATCCGAGGCGGCAACAGATCCCGTAAATTGTTACAGTTAGAATCCGAATGGATTTTTAAACTGAACTCCTTACAACCCAAAGGCCTCAACGAGAACTTGGGCCTACATAACTTTTTATAATCCACGACGGTTGCCACCCTATAGTGATGCCCGCATGGACACGCTACCAATGGGGCTGGATGTTTATTTCTATCATTCAGCCACACACCCTATAGATGTTTGGCCTACCAGCAAACTGGACATGAGCTGTCCCACAGGACCTGACCATCCAGTCCATTCCCCATGCGGAATCCTTTTCAGTACAGGAGACTACCCCTCTCCTGCCCCTCCAAGACAGAGGATAACCAATTATGATACCCCCATGTCTGACTGCACATCCCTATATGATGCCACTCGATCTGTTAACCAGTTGGATGAGACCACATAGGTTCCTAGTCTAGAACAGATATGTTTGATACAGTGGCAGTTATCTGCCTAGGCTCATATACATGGTGGTGTGCCAATGATAGGGACAGTCCCCTCATGCTGTCCGCATTTTTAACTTGTTATGTATATTCATGTCCTTTTTTTATATAACAATACCACATGCCGCCCAGTAGATGGCAGCATCACACCACTAGTGTTGCATAGCTATGTCACAGATTGCGTTTTTTCTTCACTTGTTGTAACCTGTTTCCCTTAAGATTGTATACCCATGGAAACAGGAGTTTTAGCACTGTTTTGTAGAAGTGACCGTTTGCATACTGTGACACCCATGTTTGTTAATTTTACTACAGCGCACAGCCGCCCCACGTGATCCAGGAGCTGGCAGCCGGGAGCGCGCATCACTGACGGGGCCGGACGCAACCATCGCGACCATCGGAGTTGCGCCCGCAGCGTCACAGAGACGGCGCCAACCCGGAAGCCACTGCATGAGAACACGGACGGGACGCACAGGGGGCGGGTAAGTCTCCTATAAATGTCACCTTGTTTGTATATGTAATTGTGCTTACTTTGAACTGACGACGGAGCCATCGAGCTCCGAAACGTTTTCTCCTGCACATGGAATAAAGATTCCAGATTTCTTCACTTGATTTCCCAGTCTCCGAGTGCCGCTGATTTCTTTCACTCTGCATATCTCCTGAGGAGCCTTCTCCTCTGGCTAAGAAGGCACCGGAGCAAGTACCCTCGGGCATCTACCCCTAAGACCTGAGTGCCGGCCTCTCTCTGGACTATATCTATATATATATATATATATATCTATATATATATCTCTATCTATATATCTCTATCTATCTATCTATCTATCTATCTATCTATCTATCTATCTATCTATCTATCTATCTATATATATATATATATATATATATATATATATATATATAGATATATATATAGAGATAGATATATATATATATATAGATATATATATATATAGAGATAGATATATATATAGAGATAGATATATATATAGAGATAGATATATATATAGAGATAGATATATATATAGAGATAGATATATATATATATATATATATATATATATATATATAGATAGATAGATAGATAGATAGATATATATATATATATACACACACACACACACACACACATATATATATATATATATATATATATATATATATATATATATATATATATATATATATATATATATATATATATATATATATATATATATATATATATATATACACACACACACACACACACACACACACACACACACACACACACACACACACACACACATATATATTCACTACATATATTTATTTTTACTGGGCAGCTTGATGCTGCTGCTGCTGCGGGGGGGAGGGGAGCGCTGCTGCGCTGCCTGCTGCCGGGGGAGCCGGGGAAGCTGCTGCTGCTGCTGCGGTGAGTGCCCGGCGGGTGCTGCACATCGGTGGTGATCGGTGCTGTACTTGACAGCACCGATCAC
The DNA here is from genome assembly GCF_055691185.1 of Crinia signifera. Classification (NCBI taxonomy): domain Eukaryota; kingdom Metazoa; phylum Chordata; class Amphibia; order Anura; family Myobatrachidae; genus Crinia; species Crinia signifera. Next base: position 328,770,738 of record NC_139218.1, on the reverse strand, counting down.
CACCGATCCCTGTGTTACCGAGCGGCTTAGCCGCCGGTAACACAGGAAACGCTGTGAATGGCTGTTCAGATTTGAACAGCCAATCACAGCGATCGCCGACCGGGGGGGGCACCCCTGCCCCCCCTGGGCGGCGAGGGGGGATGTCTGCTGTCAGGGACAGCAGACATCACCTAACTGTCACTGCGTCTATAGACGCAGTGACAGTTAGAAGGCATGACGTACATTTATGCCATGTGTCGGGAAGTACTTCCCGACCATGACGTAAATGTACGTCAATTGTCGGGAAGGGGTTAAAGAACCGCCTGAGTGAACAAACATAAATTAAACAGGAAAAAAATAGCCCCGCAATCTCTTTGGACTGGAGATCAGGAGCAAAGAAATAACGGAATCAACCCCCTTAAACCACATATCAGGGATAGAGAACATGTGGTACTTGTTTCTTGCATATACTGAAAAAAACTATGTAGATAACCATATACTATCAAATTAATCAAAAATATACCACAGTACAATCACCTAAGAGCAAGCACACACAGCATCATCATGAACAAAATACTACTTACTGTTCCTGCTGGGTTCCTTTTATACACTTCCATGGTTCATTGATTTGGATGTACTGGTTTCCATGTCGAGAAATGTTTAGAATACATCGCAGGGCATCCCGGATACTGGAAAATGAACCAAGTCAAACTTTGTTGAATATAATAGTGTATAATGTTCCCCTAATGATGTAAATTTCTGACTAAGCTATATTGAAATATGAAGACTACAACACAATACAAGGGTCTTCCTGACCCTCTGAAAGACCTACCGCACTTTCTCCAACAGTTGGTTGTATTGGCGTAGCTCAGCGGTGACCTGGGCCAGGAGCCTCTTGTCCTCTGAAAGCAGCTCCATTTCAGGGACAAGTCCGTTAAAGAACTTCTGCACAAACATGCCAGCTCTGAAATAAAATGTAAGAAATAAGGATTTGCCTTCATTTTCTTCTGCTGGGTCCGCACAGAGATGGTGTGTATCAGGACTTTATGATGGCTGATGGATTGACATAACATTACTGCAATACATATCCCAGCAATGCAAATTTACAATGGAAATATGCCTTGTTCCACTCTTCATTACGCAGCACGACGCCACAGGCAATATCGCCTGGTAGGCCAGTTTACATCATGAACATAGCACAATGGAAAGTAGCACACCCAATATTAATAAAAAATAAAATATATATTTGTAATACATGTCTGATATCAAGTCATATTGGAAAATATAGTTCACTATACATATTGTCTTGGACATATTTAATATCATGTCCTTGAAACTGAATTAAACACAGACAGCTATACCACCCTGTTAGCAAAATGGTATATCATTTGCCATTGTACCTGTTAACAAAGTTTCCCAAGTTATTGAGCAGCTCAGAGTTGTTCTTCAGCATCAGATCGCCCCAGCTGAACGCACTATCCTGTCCCTCGGGCCGCAAGTACAGCAGGTAGAATCTCCAGATGTCAGTGGGTATACCAGTGTCCTTCGCCATATCACCAAACACACCCACTCCTCGGCTCTTGGAGAACTTCCCATCTTCATAATTCAAATATTCTGTCCAGAAGAACATTCAGAGTTTATTGCATTTCAAAAATGGGGGTTTTACTAAAAAATTAAAATGTATTTTGTGCTCCTAGATCCTAATTACTGAAGACTGCACATTTATTATAAGGGGTTGCAATTAGGTTCCAGACACTAGGGCCCATGTGACCATACCCATCCATTATTAAAGTGCAGTATAAGAGTCACAAGTAGGTTTTTAATGCAAAAAGTCCACTAGGGAGTGCTAAGCTAACAATATATTTGTCCACGCACCAATTGATTAGGTTATGGCATAAAGTGTCTACGGCTGGGGTAGCCAACCCTAGTCCTCGAGAGCTACCAACAGTGCATGTTTTGCAGGTCTCCTCACAGAATCACAAGTGAGCTAATTAGCTCCATCTGTGGATCTTTTAAAATGTGTCAGTGATTAATGAGTGCAGCAGCTAGGTTGTCTGGAAAATGTGAACTGTTGGTAGCTCTCGAGGGCTAGGGTTGGCTACCACTGGTCTACGGTGTCTAGGTTGCCACAAAAGCGGTCAATGTAGTCAAAAGGTCAACATGAGTTTTTCTTATTTTATTTTGGCGTTAATTTGTAGAGGTCATCACATAGACCCAAAATTAGTGCACCGCCTCTTGTATATCTGTGTGCTGCCTATATGCATGTGCCCTGTTCCCTGTCAGAAGTGTTTCATCTGGTCATTATTCTGCTTTCCCCTTGTTTGAAGGAGAAATACCATACTTGCCTACCTGACGCTCTCCGTGAGGGAGAAAATGCTCTGCTCCTGGGCTTCCCTGGTAATGTAGGATTACCATCACCTGTGGTGAAACACCTTTCTTATCAATTACCTAGCTCACCACAGGTGCTGGCAATCATACATTACCAGGGAAGCCCAGGAACGGAGCATTTTCTTCCTGAAGGAGAGGCTCAGGTAGGCAAGTAACAGAAATAAAAGTTGAAAAGTACAAAAATATATTGGCTTTCAAATTCAAAAGATATATATGGCAGCTGGCAGTCCAAAGGAGAGCATTACGCCAGAGAGTGGGCAGAGATGGGCAAATTATGAAGGCTATAGGATTTCTGTTCATGCCACATAGAACAGCTGTTTGTCCCCAAGTAAGACTATTCGGTACTTGTGTAGTATCACGGCACCCACGATAATTAGTATGGACACCTTTACAATGTCCTTGAGCAATTTCAGGTATGGAAGTAACTGAACACAGCTGAATGCAGAATACGCATCTACAAATAGTAACTACATTTGTGAACAGTGAACGCTATAAATCTGTTTGCATTTGCAAAATGTAGTTCCAGAATGGATTATCATGTGTTCTATAGGATCAAAACTTCCGGTAGGATTTTTCATAACACAAACTTGTGACATCCAGGTGGTTTACCTGTAGCTATGAGATGATTGACCAACGTGTAGTTCTCCCCCGTTCCCAGGAGACAGGATGGGAAAATGACACTATGGAAGGGAACGTTGTCCTTTGCCATGAAGTTATAAAGCTGGACCTGAACACCGGAAGAACAAGAGATTGGATATTAAATAAAACATTACAAATATAACAGATAGCACAACTACTACTACTATAGTACAGAACTATAATGCAGCTGATCTTTTTGTAGCAGATGAGAAATTATATGGTTATTGTACAGTATTTCAGGTTAATGTGGTTTAATGTAGATTTACTTCCAAGCAATGTTGATATTTCAATGTAACCTTCTAACCAAACACAATGGCAGATCCCGCTATTAGTTGCAAATCTGAATGCCACTCACTTGTATTTTTTCCAAAAGGAATTTTATTTTTTATTTATATCATTATTGTAAAAAAAGTGATTGCTATGTATGTAACCATTTCACACAGCAGCCCCGGGTCACTGAACATGGGTTTCATGCCATGTCACAGTGGCTTAAAACCTGTCCATGCAGTAGGGGCTTTTTCCTCTGCTGGTACTTGTAGAAGACATCTGTACATGGATACATCATACAGCCACCACTACGAACGGCGATACATCATACAGCCACCACTATGAACGGCGATGTAGTACAGGGATACATCATACAGCCACCACTACGAACGGCGATGTAGTACAGGGATACATCATACAGCCACCACTACGAACGGCGATGTAGTACAGGGATACATCATACAGCCACCACTACGAACGGCGATACAGTACAGGGATACATCATACAGCCACCACTACGAACGGCGATGCAGTACAGGGATACATCATACAGCCACCACTACGAACGGCGATGTAGTACAGGGATACATCATACAGCCACCACTACGAACGGCGATACAGTACAGGGATACATCATACAGCCACCACTACGAACGGCGATGCAGTACAGGGATACATCATACAGCCACCACTACGAACGGCGATGCAGTACAGGGATACATCATACAGCCACCACTACTAACGGCGATGCAGTACAGGGATACATCATACAGCCACCACTACGAACGGCGATGCAGTACAGGGATACATCATACAGCCACCACTACGAACGGCGATGCAGTACAGGGATACATCATACAGCCACCACTACTAACGGCGATGCAGTACAGGGATACATCATACAGCCACCACTACGAACGGCGATACAGTACAGGGATACATCATACAGCCACCACTACGAACGGCGATGCAGTACAGGGATACATCATACAGCCACCACTACGAACGGCGATGCAGTACAGGGATACATCATACAGCCACCACTACGAACGGCGATACAGTACAGGGATGCATCATACAGCCACCACTACGAACGGCGATGCAGTACAGGGATACATCATACAGCCACCACTACGAACGGCGATGCAGTACAGGGATACATCATACAGCCACCACTATGAACGACGATGCAGTACAGGGATACATCATACAGGGATACATCATACAGCCACCACTACGAACGGCGATACAGTACAGGGATACATCATACAGCCACCACTATGAACGACGATGCAGTACAGGGATACATCATACAGCCACCACTACGAACGGCGATGCAGTACAGGGATACATCATACAGCCACCACTATGAACGGCTAAAATAGAATTACAGCACACTGCAATTAGGAGTTTTAATACAGTACATGGTAACAGCACACAGCCACTACTAATACCTCCGAACTGTGTACCCCTCTGGCTGCAGGAATAGAGGCTTTGCGTGCATTCACTGCTACTTAGTGGGTGACAATGGGAACTACCAACTGTGTCCCCTCCTCAAGCGGAGGCGCAGTTGGGAGTCCCACTAAGCAGCGGTGGACACACGCAAAGCCTCTATTCCCGCAGCCAGAAGGGCTGGGGGCATGGCTAGAATCTCACATAGCTCTGGCCATGCTCCCACAGTGGAAAAACAGGAGCGTTGCCTCGCAGAATTAAGCGATTTGTAGGCCATGCTCCCCCTTGCCGTCAGGCCACAGCCCAATATTTCGGGCATGCGCAGACATCAGTCAGAAATTTGGGAGATATAACTACTAGGTGCAGCAATGCAGTACAGGGATACAGCACATAGCCACTAATAGGAGTGGCAATATAGCAACTACTAGATGGGGAAGGTGATAACGCAGCTGTCAATCACCTCCTGTCATTTTTCAAACCCAGCTTGCAACTTGTAGGAGTGGATTGGCTGCTGTGTTACCACTTTCCACTTTATCACTTCTCCTGGTTTAATACATCTGCCAAAAGGTTATAGCAATTATTAGGAATATTAATACAGTACATGGCAATAGCAAAACCCAATACTGGAAGTAAAAATACAGCACAAAGCCATCACTAGGAGCAGCAAGATACTACAGTGTTACAGCACTCAACCAGTACAAGGAGAAGTGCAATACAGTACAGGGTTACAGCGCATAGCTATCGCTAGGTGTGGTAATACAGTACAGGGTTACAGTGCACAGCTATCACTAGGTGTGGTAATACCGTGCAGTGTTACAGTGCACAGCTATCACTAGGTGTAATAATACAGTACAGGGTTACAGTGCACAGCTATTAATAGGTGTGGTAATACAGTACAGGGTTACAGTGCACAGCTATTACTAGGTGTGGTAATACCGTGCAGGGTTACAGTGCACAGCTATCACTAGGTGTAATAATACAGTACAGGGTTACAGTGCACAGTTATCACTAGGAGTGGTAATACAGCCATATTAAGAGCAGAAAATTAACCACTTCAGTGGTATGCACAGAAATTTCTCAGGCTGAGCTGCCATGCAGGAGTGGGCTCTCCAGGAAAATTTCCTGACATGCCACTAATAAGTAGGTGCGATAGTGGTGACTTCAACTCGATTAAGGTTTGGAGGGGTCCGGGGAACTTAAAACAAGGGAGCCTGGGAAGGGGGTGTATATCAGATTGTGCATAACTCCAAACATGACCCATTCCAGGAGGGACAAAATGCTCTGTTTCTAAACTTCCTTTTACTATATGATTGGCGTCACCTGTGTGGAACGATTTAATTTCTAAAAAAGGAATTGTAAACACAGGTGACTGTAATCATAAATTAAGACGGAATTCCAGATAGAGAGCATTTTATCCTTACCGGATGGGTCATATTGAAAATGATGGATTATGTATATCAAACTCCCCTTCCCTCCCAACCCCTCTCTTCCCCACATAATTTCTCCCCCCATTCCCACCTCTTTTCTCATTATCGTTCTTTAATTTTTCTCAACCGCCTCGCTAAGACTCTCCCACTGGCAGCTAGCCACACTGCCACCGCGAGGCCTCTCTCTCTCTCATACCTCTTTATATATAAAAATGTTTGGTTCACACCTGTGTTAAACAATAAGAATTTATATACCTATTTCTGATTTTTTTTTGTACTTGATCAAGTTTGTAACTATAAGTGTGTTAAAAAAAAAAAAAAGGAATATCAGCAGCCTATTTACACACTGGGACAGGAATCAGGGGAGCTAGTGACATCACGATGCTCTGGCCGTGGGGGCCACTGACAGGAGAGCCGGGGGTACAGTATCCCCTGCATCCTTAATCTGGCTATGTAACACATCCCGGGCTGACCAGGGAGAATGAAACAGAAATTACATTTAAAAGCACAAATAGCCTAGTTTCAGCCCTGCTAATATACCTTGCCATTTTCTGAAGAACTGAAACATCTATATACCTACAGCACAGGTATATACACAGCCAATGTTTCAAGGAGTTACATGTAACAAAATATAAACTGAATAACCTTTCAAAGAGTTATATACCCCACAATATGTGAAGGTCTGTATGTACAATGCATGTAGAATAGTTCAGGGTTGCCGACTTTCAGAAAATCCTCTCCGGGAGAAGCCCAGAGAGGAATCTTTTATTACGATTTTTGGGGGCGGGGCTTAACAGTGACGTCATTAAGCCCCGCCCCCATTCCGGGAAATAGACTAAATAACTGATATCCATGGAGGGGGCGGGGCTAAAACGTCACGATTGTGCCGTTTTAGCTCCACCCCCTCCCCTGAGACCCGCGGATTGCGGCATATAAATGCCGCGATCGGGGGGCTCAGTGGGGGTCCCCCTGATTCCGGGAGGGTTGCCCACCCTTCCGGGGGCCGGGAGGAAGGACCCGATTTTCGGGAGACTCCCGCAAATTCCGGGAGGGTCGGCAACCCTGGAATAGTTTAGTGCAATTGCAAAACCACAGATAACATAACACAATAAATAATATTTAAAAAACAGACTTGTTACCTGTTGAGGATTTTTCCACCATTTCTCCCACTGGTCGGTATAATTTGCTGTGATGGAAATATATCCAATTGGAGCATCAAACCAGACATAAAATACCTGTAACATAATAAGGTATTGGTCATGGCTTGTGCGAGGTACATCGGGATATTGCAGTGTTAGTCAGGGACTATGCTTGTACTAACCTTGTCGGTGAAGCCTTCAAGCGGCACTGGGGTCCCCCACTTCAGATCCCTAGTGATGCATCTTGGTTTCAGTCCATCACGGATCCAGGAGCGAGCTATGTAGCGGGCATTTGCCGTCCAATCTCCAGATGCGAAGGACTGCTCCATCCACTTCTCCAGGCGCTCCTCCAGCTGCAAAAGAAATGTACTAAACTTTCATATTCCTGTGGATAATATGGAATCATTTTTTTTTAAAACTTTAACTGAAAACAAAGCAACCAGAGGTTATGCCTGATCTGTAGGTCCATCACCATAAAAATGGACAGATGGTTCTGAGAACAGAATAGAAAATGTGGTTTCAGCATAGGTTTGCCATAATAGCCTTTTAACCCTGGAGACCTTTGGGTTCTATGAGTGGATACATTTCAGGCCTGCATCTTACCTGGTATTAATCAGCCACCAAATCTGTATAAATCAAAGTCACGTTATATAGTTATTCAGGGGTATGTGTATGCAGTGTACACAAGAAAAATCGAATTTGAAGTCTGCAAACAGGGATATTACCAGGTTGGGAAAGTCAGATAATGTTCTGAAAACAGGAACATAAGTATAATAAATAAACACACACACAAAAAAAAAAAAAAAAAAAACCACACGTTTAAGCTAATGTAGTGCATTACAGTTCATCTGCTGCTCTCAATTTTTTCCCTGTAAATTATTTTTTTCATATGCAGTAGTAACCCCCTAAAGCGGCCTTATTAATGGAGCCCACAGAAAAGTGCAGGCGCTGTTGTAACATTCAGGTCCACTAGAAGGTGAATGCAGCGGCTGACAATCAAGTGATCTTTTGGGGCAGTACGGACGGGGTAATGTTTAGCATTACTGCCTCACAGCACTGAGGTCATGGGTTCAATACCCACCATGGCACTAACAGAGTTCTTATATTCTCTCTGTGTATGCGTAGGTTTCCTCCCACAATCCCAAAATATGCTGGTAGGTTAATTGGCTCCCCAAAAAATTGACGCTAGAATGAATGTGTATGCATGGACATGTGGTAGGGAATATATATTGTAAGCTCCCATGGAGCAGGGACTGATGTGAATGTTCACATAATCTCTGTAAAGCGCTGCGGAATAGGTGTGCGCTATATAAGAAACTTAATAAGTAAAATAAATGACTACACTTCACTGACTTTTATCCTTTCAAGATTACAATCTATTTAGAGATTTTAAAATATAAAAATGGAGACTTTGGAAAGAGAGTGGGAATAGGAGGGCAATACTTATAAATATCAATAAAATACATAACTACATATATTATAAATCAAACCAAAACAGCAGCAAGCAGACACTATGGCTTTTAACTACTTATTTAGCATCTTTTAGAAGATAATAGAATCGGATTTGTTGCCCATAGCAACATCCCATCTTCAATAGAACCACCTAAGTAAATAATCCCTCATCACGTTAATAACCAGGACTGTCTGCAGCGATTGACCTTGACCATGCTTCAAAATGATCTTGCAATTCTAGATGAGTGGGCAAAAAAATGGAAGATTAGGTTCAATGTAGATAAATGTAAGGTTATGCACCTTGGGAGACACAACCAGTGTGCAAGTTACAACCTTAGCGGAGAGGAACTGGGTAATTCCATACTTGAAAAGGATCTAGGAGTCCAAATAGACAGCAAACTAGGATGTAGTGCCCATTGTAATGTAGCTACAAAAAAGGCCAACAAAATTCTGGCATGTATTAAGAGGGGAATGGAAACTAGGGACTCGAGGGTAATTATGCCACTATATAAAGCATTGGTGAGACCTCACCTAGAGTACGGAGTACAGTTCTGGGCCCCACACTATAAAAAGGACATCATAGAATTAGAAAAAGTCCAAAGGCGAGCAACAAAGCTTATTAGGGGAATGGAGAATTTAAGCTACGGGGAGAGATTAAGCAATTTGGGACTATTTACATTAGAAAAGAGACATTTAAGGGGGGACATGCTCAACATGTACAAGTATATCAAGGGCCAATATAAGGAACTCCCTCTTTTCTACTAGAAAGGAATCTAGGACGCGAGGGCATGAGTATAGATTAGAAGAAAAAAGATTTCATTCAACTAGTAGAAAGAATTTCTTTACGGTCAGAACAGTCAAACTTTGGAACTCTCTTCCCAGAGAGGTGGTAATGGCTGGCTCATTAAATGCGTTCAAGGCAAAGTTGGACAAACATTTACTGGAGAAAAACATCCATGGGTACAAATAAGAAATATAATTTGTCTGTAAAATACCAGAACCTACCAAATCAGCAATGGATATCTATACCAGGTTGAACTAGATGGACGCAAGTCTTTTTTCAGCCTTACCTACTATGTAACTATGTAACCTCACAGGCTCGGACGCAGCCTCCCCCTTTTTCAGAGTTAAAGGTTATGCACCTGTATGTACTCAAATAGATTTATTAGGAGGACATAACTGGGACATCTGCAGCTAAGCAACATCACTCTTCACATAGAGCGGAGGTTCTTAAACTCGGTCCTCACGACCCCACAACGTTTCCAGGTCACCAGACCGGAGCACTCATTACTGACTGACACATTTTAAAAGATCCACAGGTGGAGCAAATGTTTTCACTTGATTCTGTGCCGAGACCTGCACAACATGCATCTTGTGGGGTCCTGAGGACAGACTTTGAGAACCCGTGACAGAGGAACATGGAATACACTTCTACCATAGACGGAAGATACTTTAAAAACAGGTGTGCATTACTACATAAAACTTGTATCATGATGTTACCAAATGCAAATAGCATACCTTAGGCAGATCCAAGAAGAGATGCTGGGATGATTTCAGAATAGGAGATTGTTTACAGACTTTGCATTGAGGTCTCTGAAATCAAAACATACACCAGTTTCATTGGTTAACACCCAAAAGGTACACAGTATGGACTTTGCTATCACAGTAATGAACCATCCCAGAACAACAGCTATGCGCCCGGCTGCAGGGCAGACATACATGTACAAGTACCAATATCCAACAGTACCTTTAACTCTACAGCATTGATCAGCTTTCCACACTTGTCACACTGGTCCCCTCTGGCCTCCTCGTATTTGCAGAAAGGACAGATTCCCTCCACAAAGCGATCTGCCAGGAACCTCTGACAGGTCTCACAGCGGAGCTGCTCCACGGTATCTTTCAGCAGGAAGTCTCTCTCCAGCAGCCGGTGGAAGATGTCCTGTGCAATTCTGCAGAACAGAGGTGTTTTATATTCATTACACAACTGATTAGTAAAAGTGGGCAGAATCTAAAGACCATGCATATAGATATACAGAGAACGTCCAATGTTACCCTTCCTAAACAATGCGATCAAGAATGCAGAATGGAGGCAAACGGATTTACTTTGTGGGGGACACAGAACTTACCTGGTCTGCTGGTCAGTTGTAGTCCTGCCAAAATAGTCAAAGGAGATATTGAACCACTGATAAATATGCGTGTGGATGGCATTATACTTGTCACAGATCTGCCTTGGGGTCAGCCCTTCCTCCATTGCTTTGGTTTCTGTGGCAGTGCCATATTCATCCGTTCCACAAATATACAGAGTGTTCCAGTTCCTCAACCGGCAGTACCTGAAAGCACAGCAAGGGGAAATTGTACTTAACACACATTCCAATCTTACAGGTCTGATCACAGGAGGAGTAGCAAAACTCCTGACTGTCTGGAAAGGAAGGGCCTAGTACACTGTACTTAGAAGAAGTGGTACCCCCTCCCCCAAACGAAATACAATAAAAACAAATTAAGATTACATTAAAAATTTAGTAATATAGAAATGCTCAATGCATATCAACATAGTTTAAAAAACAAACAAAAAAAAAAACACACGTATAAAGTACACTGCAAACCATAAACACTAAGAACTTATGCCCGTCATCCATATAATGTCTGGATGATGTTTCTGCGTGCATACAGTCATTGGGTCAACACACCTGAAGGTCGACATGGGGTTAGGTCGACATCGTTTCTGCCTTGCACATTTCCTATCCTGTAATATCTCCACTCTCATACTGAAAGGTTTCAATATCGCTAGTGATAGGTTGAAGTCTGCTGCTACTGCTTCCATGCTACTGCCTCTAACCTCCCCCATTGGACGGATGCTTCTAGTCATCAGGAGGTTCGCTGCATTTATCAGACAATGCTTAAGTTCATGAATTTCCCTTTCCCCTGGCATTCTAAATTAACAAGACACCTACAAAAATTTCCATGTGAAGTTGAAAGTCAGTGGTGTAAACCCACACTCCAAGAGACTACCTTATATATACTGCTCCTTTTTTAATGCCCTGGTCACTGCCAAACTCAATTTACTCAAGCCTCAAACCCCAATTTACTTTTAACACATTTAAATCACTTCTGAACCCTCCCTTATCCTACCCACTAACTACTATCAATGTGCAGACCTCAGTTCCTACTTCAAGGATGAGAGTGATAAGATCAGAGATGAACCAACACAGTGGTCAGGGAACTCGGTCCTCATTACCCCACGCAGTGCATGTTTTGCAGGTCTCCTCACAGAATCACAAGTGAAATAATTAACTCCACCTGCGGACCTTATGAAATGTGTCGGAGTAATTAGTACACCTGTGCACCTGCTGGGTTACCAGCAAAACATGCACTGTGTGGGGTAATGAGGACAGAGTTCCCTGACCACTGAACTAACATGAGTACCATTTTTTCCCTCAGTTAGTGACCTTCTCAATTCCCTACCTGAACGCTCTGGTTCCTTCTTGTCATGTGATCCCAGAAATGAAGATGAAGTATCTCACAAGACTTTTCCTCCTGCTCAACTCTCCTCTTGACCCTACATCCTCACAAATAAGTAAAGCTGTCTCCTGTGCTCATACCACAGTTAACTGAAATAATCTCCTGTAATCTCCCTCTCTATTGGTATCTTTCCTTCTGTTGAAAATGGTAGTAATCACTGCATCCTTGAACAAAATACAATTCTGATCCAAACCATCTCAAAACACTATTTTATCGCTCAGCTCTAATGCCCCTTTCAATTTACAAGAAACTTGCCTCACACAACTTATTGGACCCACTTCAGGCAGGCTTTCATTCTCAGCCAGATCACTTGCTACTTTAGACCGCTAATAGCCATGTGTCTAGGGCGACCTAGCTATGCTAGGTCGGGCAGTGCTGCGTTCTGTCGCTCAGCACACAGAGCTGACAGACCACACACAGACACACCGCGAGCTGTCAGCGCTGTGTGCTGAGCGAGCTGACAGTGCCAGTGTTCTCCGGTGGAAAACACTGGGAATCAGCGTGACACTGGCCATCAATCTCTAACAGCGATGCACTGAGACGCGCATTGGTGTCACTAAAGCCATTACACACAGATGATTTTCTAAGTGACTTTGCCAAACTAAGCAAAGTTGCTTAGAAAATGCCTTAATATTGGCCCTATAAAAGGCCATTACTCACTTCTTATTCTTCCAAAGCGCTCTGCTGCATTTGAGACTGTTGACCATTCTCTTCTCATACAAACACTACAATCCCAAGGTCTTCAGAACATAGTCCTCGCTTGGTTATTATCCTATCTAATGGCTCTTTTACTTTTAATTTCTCTGATTCCCCTTCCCTTCCCTACCTCTATCAGTGGGAGTACAAGGTTCAGTCTAAATCCCTCTGCTTTTCTCAATCTAGACCAAATCACACGGCAAACAAATTAGTTATTTTGGATTTCAATATCATCTGTTTGCAGATGATACTGAAATCTACCTCTGCTCCCCAGACTTATAACCATCTATTATGGTGAGTCACTGAATTCCATTTCATCTTAGCGATCATCTCACAACCTCAAACTTAATATTTCCATATTAATATCCATAGTTGTAACCAAACTAATCTCTATCACTGTTGAGAACATGACAATCAAGCCTACTCCCATAAGCTTGCTGCCTGGGTGTCCTCTTTGCCTATGACCTGTACTTTGTTCCCCACATTAAATCAGTCTCTAAAGCATGCATCTAAAACCATATCTAAAATACGACCATACCTTACACAAGATACTGCAAAAACTCCAAACCATGCTCTCATCATCTCTCACATTAGTTATTGCAATAATCTTCTTACTGCTCTTACCAAAAAGACTTCCCTCTATAATCTATTGTTAGCTGCTGCGGGTGCTGGGCGGCTCCCAGACAGTAGGGATTCCTGTCGGGGAGCCGCCGACTCTGACGATTACTCCGACGTCGGAATCCCGACTGCTCCCTCATGGGGGTCCACAACCCCCATAGTGTGGCGAGCCCGCAAGGGGCTTCATTGCGCTGTGCAGTCGGGATTCCGACTGTCGGGTAATTATACCACACCCGCTGCTGCAAGGCTAACTTCCAAACTAGATGTTCAACGTCTGTGTATCCACTCTGTCAGGCCCTCCACTGGTTACCTATATTCTACACAAAATACTTGTAATCACACACAAGGCCATTAACCAAACTAAGCCAACATACATCTCTCCACTTATCTAAAAAAATCTCCCAACTCAATCTCCCAACTCAACCGCTTTGTTTGTCACAAGATCTACGTCTCTCATCCGCAAATCATTGCAGGTCTTTCTTAGGGTGGTTCCCACTCTATGGAATGCTCTCCCATGCACAATAATGGATGAGGGAGTGGGTGTACAATTGACCAATATCCTCTAGTGTGTATGGGCATTAAGACTCTCCTCTAGTCCCCAAGCTTTTCCTGAACACTCACCTCTTCAGGCAAGCTTATCAGATTCCAGAATCGGTCACATGATATTTAATCTTTCCTATCCAATTTACTTCCCTACTGTCCCATCAACGCATATCCTCACTTTCACATCCATACAGCCAACCAAGGACCTTTGCAATCTTCTGGACCATTATGCAATAGGTACCACCTATCCTTATATATCAATGCCTATTTCCCAATAGAATGTAAGCTTGCAAGCAGGGCTTACCTACCTCTAGGCCTGTCTGTTATTACACAGATTTGTTTTGCCACCATTTCTTTCAATAGTAAAGCACAGAATTTTCTGCACTATATAAGAAACTATTAATGAATAATTAAGGATGTTTTGAACATTTTTAAAGTGGCAATCATTTACAAGGCAAAGATGACCTGGCTTTACCTTGTAAAGTATTGCCACTTTAAAAATACAGGGAGACTTGCAGATATTTCCGAACAGACTGCATCATGCAGGCTATTACATTTCTGCCCAATGACTATGGTTTCTCCCATGTACACCAAGCTAACCATTTGTATACATTTGCAAAAAGGCAGAACAGTGCCACCCCCCCAGATATGCAATATGGCATTTTTTGGAACTGGAACAGTTTCAGCACCATAAGCAGGACTAATATAGGATGTTGTTTGCAGAAGCATGAATAATACAATTGTATCATAGCAAGGGAAAAATACAAATGTCTGTAGAAGAACATAGAACTGGTGCAAAATGAATAGCAGCAAAACTGTACATTGCTTCATACTCACAGTTCACATCTCACCTGGCAAAGACGTCAGCACTGAGCACAGAGCCAATGATGTTTCCCAAGTGAGGGACATTATTCACATAGGGGAGGGCACTGGTAATTAAGATGTTCTTTTCCCCTTCTTTTGGAAGACTGCAAGTGACATGGATAGAATGACATGAGATCTCAAAACAAATAGTATAACATAAAAAAAAAACAAAAAAACCCAGAATCCCTGCATGTTCTTTTCAATAATAAGGATTCTACAGCTAATGGGGCCTACACAAATCGCTCCATGTGTAGGGCCCATAATGATATAGATGTGCTGCCCTGTGCGTTGCTATTGCCTGGCTATTAATATCCAGCATGTTGGATATTACAATCGGTCACCGGAGAACACTGGCCCTGACAGATCGCTCAGCGCTGACACATCGCTGTGTGCTGAGCGATCTAGCAAATCTCCCCGTGTTTAGGCCCCTTAAGAATCAGCCACACTTACTAAGTTATATCAATAATTAAATCTGAGTAAGACAAAATTTCACTTAAATGCAGCAATTCTATGACACAGACAACTTTTCTTAATACAAAAGCACCGTGGCGGAGTTGAAGAAGCTACTTTGCAAATGATCGCTTATCGTGGGTTTGTTTGTTTAGACTGCCATTACTTGGGGGGTAATTCTGCAGCTGTTTCAGTGTCATGGGAATACCATATGACCATGACATAGTGAGGGAAAAGGCTTTGAAATGCACTTTAAGTTTCTGTTTTCACTGTAAAATCCAAATCTTTCATCTCCCGCACTGCAATCCGATGATACGTCAGAATTGGAGAATCTGTGTCTGTATAACAGACTGGCTGGGGTACATACGGCATTCCCAGAGTTTAGGATGCTGGAGATCATAATACCGACCACGGTATCCTGTTGCCGACTCCCCATACCCTCCCCACTAGTGCCTAACCCCCTGCACCACATCCCGCAGCTTAACACTTACCCTCCCCTTTTAGGTCCTAAATCTAACCTATTCCCTGTGCACCTGCTCGCTAACTGATTGGGATACTGGCTGTTGGTATTCTTGCATTGGGATCCTCATGTATTCTGAGTTCTGGTGCCAATCTTGTGAGGGCAGTCAGGAAGCATGCATTTCTAGGATGAATGCCGGCATCCTGCCTGGCTGTGTCTGTTAGCCATACTTCTATTTCCTCCAGAGTAATTTATATATAATGATTTGTCGAAGGAAACAGTCTATACTTAAAAATTACGGTAAGAATGTCAGATTTAAAATGTATTTTTATATTTTTTTTTAAATAAAATATCAACAAATAAAACATATAAATAGTATTTAAAAAAAAAAAAAAAAAAAAAAAAATTTCAATGTACAGAAAACGGTACAGAAAGGAAAGGTAGTGAAGCACAATTGAATGTCCCAACTCACATAGGGTGCTGTATTTGTTTTGGCCTTGGAGCATCAGCAAGACCCTTCGACCATGCTTCAGTAGCTGCAGCTATATCCTCCTCTGACAAAGTACGGGCTGCGTTATCCTCTCCCTATGAATAAGACAATGGGGTAAGAGCTTGCCTTGCTTAAGCAAGAAATTCTCATTTTGTTTGGTCTTGAAAAGTAATGACAATGTACATACAATTCCTGCTTAAACATAGTGAAAAGTGGCAGAAAATTATCAGATTTACCCCAAAAAGTAGACAGGTCTTAGACATTGTTAGAAGACACTGCGCACTACAAACATACCAAATCTATGTCAAAAAGGGCTATATTTTTCCATTTTTCACACATTTAAAGAACAATCTATATAAAACCCAGGTACATTAAATAAGAGATGGTCATCTCAAACTGTGGGCCTGATTCAAACCGGATCGCTGCTGTGCAAAATTGCAGAGGTCTGTGATCAGAAAGCCGCCGCCCTGAAAAAGTGAAATCCCGCTCTGTGCAAGTCTGCAAATCGATTGCGGTTACTGATTATCGATGATTTTTGTCGCTGTTTGGATTGCAGTGCGCATGCCCAACTCCATACACATCATCACTCGATAATAGTCTGGCTTACGAAGATGCACAACAGCGATAAGGTTTGAATAACCCCCTGGGGTGCCACGGGTTTGGTGGTCCAGGACCAATTCAAAATATTTATGTTCAAAATAATAGGCCACACCAGAGCTGGTGGCTTCCAATCATAAAATATGTGGACAAACAGAAGTAAATCTTGTCCCTCACCACACAACTGACCCAAAGGATGACATACACACACAATTTACTTCATTTCATATATTTTTTTTCACTTTCTCCACAAGAAACGTGTGACCTAGGGGTGCTGTGAAAATAATTCTGGTACTCTACTCTAGAGCGCTGAGATTCAAAAAAAGTTTGGGAAGCACTGGGTTAGCTACTTACTTCTGGCTCATTACAAACAGATGTGTTAGATGGGATGACGGGCACTGGTAATTTTTGGAGATAAACTTTAAAGGCCGTAGGTCCCTGGCCTCTCAGGAGTGATTCCACAGCTTTTTGACATGATCCAATTTCAGATATTTTTTTAAACCAGTTTTTCAATGACAAGAGCTCTTCTAGAAAAGAAAGTCACTTACATGTTCAAAGATGAAGATCCCCATAGGCAACAACTCAATAATAACCTCATTAAAGGAGGTTTACAATAACAATAAAAAAAACTCACAGCATATGATACAGAAAATCAGTGTTTTCTAGATTATCTTGCTGGAGAGCAGGTGTGTTGGTATAATAACACTGCAGAACTACAAGTGGTTCCTGATGATGCACAGAAAACATGCACAGTTAAGCCCCGTACACACGGGGGAGATATATTGCTCAGCCATATATGGCTGAGCAATATATTGCGCAGTTTCTCCTTTTCATCAGCGACCAGAGATGAAAGGGAAACTCTGCCGGGCGGTGCCGCAGAGGTAATCAGCTGGTCGCAGGAGCAAGCTCCTGCGATCAGCGATTAGAACGGGGCTGAAAACGGAAGCGCGCACCCGGCGATTTATTGTCGGGGAACACTCCCATCGCTGGCAATATGGTCGCCTGCGACCATATTTCCAGCCCCTATCGCCCCCGTGTGTACACAGCTTTAGGGTTCCATTAGGACAGAGTTTGGGAAATACTGCTCTATACGATAGGAAATATACCTAGATGCACTAATGCGCAGAATAAATGTCCAAAGGTGTATAAGCAAGTGACCCATCTGCTGCTGCTCTACACCCATAAAAAAAAAAAAAAAAAAAAAAAGCGGTACTTGTTTCCTAGAACGGCCACAATCGTGAGTGATCGTGGCTCTTAATTAAGGGACACGATCCTCACGATGTGGCCGATTTTTTACACTTTTTTGACTTTGATTGACAGAAATCGGGTCAATCGGTCGGTCGCGACCAATTAAAATCGGCCGCGATGCGACCGACCGATTGACCCGATTTTTCCATAGACTTCAATGTTAAAAAATCTTTTAACATTGAAATCGGGAGGATCTTGTCGGTCTTGTGCCATTATAATGGCACAAGATGAGATGGACTTGATTAAGTCCATCTCACATAGGGAAAAATGATAAAAAAGGTGAAATGGGCCAATATGACCCATTTTACATTTTTTATGTGCCCGCCATGACCCCACGATAGACGTCAACCCGAAGCGTGGCGAGCGCAGCGAGCCCGCGAGGGGCGGCGGTGCGCGTCCTCCGACCTTTTCATTCCCCTACTATCCACTAGGGCGTGGAGTGAGAATAGAATAGTGTGGCGAGCGCAGCGAGCCACCGAGCCCGAAGCGTGGCGAGCGCAGCGAGCCCCGCGAGGGGACGCGTATACCGGTGAAGTTATACGCGTCCCCTCGCGGGGCTCGCTGCGCTCGCCACGCTTCGGGCTCGGTGGCTCGCTGCGCTCGCCACACTATTCTATTCTCACTCCACGCCCTAGTGGATAGTAGGGGAATGAAAAGGTCGGAGGACGCGCACCGCCGCCCCTCGCGGGCTCGCTGCGCTCGCCACGCTTCGGGTTGACGTCTATCGTGGGGTCTAGCCCACTTAGTAACATTTGGGGGGGCAATTAAAAATAATCTGGTGAAAAAAATAAAAAAATCGGGTGAAAAATCGGTCGGTCGGATCGGTCGCATCGTATGCGACCAAATCGCATGCGATGCGATCGATCCGATTTTTTATCTTACGACCACAACGATCTAAATCGTTGTGGCCGTGCTAGGAAACAAGTACCAAAAAAGCATAGGAGACAGTTTGCAAGAGATGATAAACTCATACAGAGTAGTTTCTTACCTGGCAGAGTAGCAGCATCTGTAATGAGTGGGTAGATGGCTCCCCAAATAACAATATCAGCAATGGACACTGTATCCTACAAATGAATTCAAATTGCCAATGAACAAAAGAGCACAATGGAGGAAATTACATTTTGCTGCTAAAAATCAGCATTCCTTACAAGGGACCTTTTTATTAAAAAGGAAAATTCATCTGTTTAAAATGGCCCTTTCTCCTTTATATTCACCTCACCTGACCCTTCCATAACACCCAATAAGGTCACATTTCCTCACTCTGCTCCATAAGGGAAGTGGTTTGGTTGGTCTATAGCAGGACAGGCCAACCTGTTGCTCTCCAGATGTTGTGAAACTACAAATCCCAGCATGCCTTGCCACAGTTTTAACACTCCCTTATAGCAAAACTGTGGCAAGGCATGATGGGATTTGTAGTTTGACACCATCTGGAGAGCCACAGGTTGGCCAGGCCAATGGAGTCTCTCTTAAAATAAACTCCCTATTTGGATAACAATGGTGGATTTCTTCCAATTTCTCATGGAAAGGGCTTCCCTGCACCCAGGACTTATAACCTATCTAGCTGTCGCTATTAATAATATATAGCGTGACCTTTTTACTTACGAGACTATGCATGGAAAATTTAACTTACATCAAGATGTTTTTAGAGTATGGATTTGTAATAATATTGTAACATGCCACTTTGTTAAATCCTTTAACAATTTGATACAATTTTGAGAACACCGACTGGCTGATTAGAAATGGTCTCTGTTAATTTACAGCACTTTGACTATGACCTCTTATAGAGGCTCAGAGTTACAGTCTTATTACCCAAAAGTCTGGACAGATTTATGTGTGTGTCATACCCCTTTCACATCGCACCGAATTACCGGGTAAAAGCTGGTTTCTTGCCAGTTCGACACAGTAATTAATGCGATGTGAAAGGGGTATGACACACATAACTATCCAGACTTTTGGGTAATATAGCCAATATTCAAAAGAAGGCAATAAAGGTCCACATATCAACCCTTTAAAAATGATACACAAATTATTAAAAAAAAAAAGTAAATCCAGCATATGGGAAAAAAAGATTCTTTCCGTGAAAAAAACAAAAACACATACATACAGGTGTGCAGTAAAACAATGGGACCAGAGGATGGGCTGGTATCAGGGCCGACATCAGCTTCTTGGAAATAATGTTACTGTCAACTGAATTTTGTAATACTGATTGTAATTCCCTTTTGAAGACACCCGATGGATCTCCCTGCAATTTCCGATAAGTAGTTTCCAAGAAGCTGTTTTACTGCACACCTAAGGTGCATTAAGCACTGGTTGACCCCCCTGGATGGCCTATAGTTGCCGCCAGGGATTCTCTGATACAGCCTCTGTCAATCTATTTAGATTCTGTATTACAACCCTGTATAAGGAGTCACCCTCGATACCTTATGGACACCACTGCTTTACTCCGTTCATTACAGACTTTACCTGAGCTTGATGTAGAAACGCATATGTTCACGATTGACGTATGATCACTCTACACTTCTATTCCCCATGATATGGGGCTACAAGCTCTTCGTCATTTTCTGAATAATATTATTTCATATGCTGGTCCTGATGTAGAGTTAACTATTGAGTTAATGAATATGATACTTACCAAGAATTTTTTCCTGTACAATGATGAATATTATCTTCGGCGTGGCTATGGGGGCAGCGGTGGCCCCCTCATATGCCAACGTCTTTATGTATGAATTTGAAGAACATTTCCTGTTTGCCAATGATTCTATAGCTACACACATTATACAATACCATCGATACATCGATGACCTCCTCATCTTTTGGAGGCGGTCTCCAGTTATACCGTGTGACTATATCGATACTCACAATGCCACAGCACATCCGATTAAATTTACGTATACTCATGATACAACTAAAATACACTTCTTGGATGTGCTGATAACACTTAACAGTGGGCATGTTACCACATGTGTTTACACCAAGCCTACAGATAGAAACAATGCTTTACTGTACTCCAGCTGCCACCCCCGAGCATCTGTTAGGAGTCTTCCATACTCCCAGATGCTGCGGGTGAGACGCATTGTGTCCGATACAGCTGTTGCTAGTACACTAATGGACGAGATGATCAAGCGTTTTAGTGCTAGAGGGTACCCCCCCCCTCCCGATAAATTACTAGCCACCAAAGAGAGGGTGATGCGACTGGATCGTAATGACCTTCTGGTACCACGGGTTCAGTCCACTGATTCATCTGAGCTGATACCCTGGGTTACTACATATAATCTTATGAGCCCCAACATTAAACAGATCACTCGTTCACACTGGCCCCTAGTCCAAACGGAGCCAGAGGTGGGCGTGCAAAATTCTAGACTGTTGACCAGCTACAAGCGATCTAGAAATCTTAAAGACATCTTGGTTAAATCTGATGCCGCCCCTACTAAAATGTCCCGGCCCTCACGTAAATTGGGTTGTGTCCGTTGCCCGTGTGTTACCTGTCAATACCTAATACCAGGTTCTGCGTTCTGTCACCCACGGACTGGCCAAAAATTGCACATCCGACATACCCTGTCGTGCAATACCGCATATACTGTCTATCAAATTGTTTGCCCCTGTGGGCTATCGTATATTGGTAAAACCGAATGCCCCTTTAAGGAGCGCATGGCTGCCCACAGATCTGCCATTAAGAAGGCATTGTCTGTGGGTACCAGCGATCAGCCCGTAGCACGGCACTTTGTGACTTGTAAACATAGTGCTACAGGTTGAGTATCCCGTATCCAAAATGCTCGGGACCAGGAGAATTTTGGATAACGGATTATTCCGTATTTCGGAATATTTTAATATTTCAATGATTTATTTTGAAGTATCTTGCATTTATGCTGTATAAACACATAATATACACACAAATATATTTTATTACCACATAAAATACACACAAACATATTTTAATTGTTCAAAAAACAAGGTTTCAAAACGTGAAACAAAATGTGTGTACTATCTCAGCACTGAATTTGAATACCAAGCAATCATTGTCTTGCACATATATAGTGCCAGTTACATATCATGTCCCCAGTGATGCTGTTACATATGTCCCCAGTGAGTTTTTAGCAAAAAAAAAAAAAATTTTTCACTTTCTGGAATGTCCGTATTTCGGAATAATTCGGATAACGGATATTCGGATACGGGATACTCGACCTGTATTTCTATCAGATACAGAATGATCGACCACATACCTCAGACCTTGAGACGGGGCGATAGGGGAGCTGCCCTCCTGAGGTGTGAGGCTAGGTGGATCATTAGATTGGGCACTGTTGCTCCGTTTGGTTTTAATGAGCACACAGGTATCTCAACATTGTTATAATTACTAGCTTATATACGTTGCTGCTAAATAAAGAAATACTCTTTTACTCATACGTCATGAAGTATCTTTGGAGTGCCGCGCCTACACCGGGACTTATATATATAATTTTTCACAGAAAGAATCTTTTTTCCCATATGCTGGATTGACTTTTTTGAATAATTTGTGTATAATTTTTAAAGGATTGATATGTGGATCTTTATTGCCTTCTTTTGAATATTGAATATATTGTCCAGCAATTGTTATTACATTTGTGTATGCAACTATCAACCAGTTGTCCCCAAATGCTGCAACTACTTTCTTTATTCAGAATTAAAAGTCTGTTCACTAAAAGTTACAACACATCTGCGCCACGTTTACAAAAAAATCTCATTCTGCAATTGATTTGGAACAGTGGCTGCGTGAAGACCATTTTTATTTACCAAGATGGAATCAGATTATACTTCTAATTCTATTTAACACCTTCTAGAAGATAATAGTTTGCCCATAGCACCATTTCATCTTCAGTAGAACTCCCATCTTAGTAAAAAAAAAACCCTGACAGGTCTATTCATTGCCCTGTATATTATAAGGTTGTACTCACAGCAACAAGATATGGTTTCTTTGTAAGACTCTGTGCAATATGGCCAAGTTGTTTGTCAACTATTGCAATAGACTCTTCCTTCTTCTTCCCTTGTATAACATGTGCGTACAAGGCTGCTGAGATCACAGGCTAAATAAGACATGCAAACAATATGAATTATAAATGGATAAGTGGACATGTGACATTAATAGTGTTCTATATATCACCCACTCTCACAACGTACTTGCAGCTCTGTTGCTTCCCATTCCAGCCACTGATTACTTAGGTCATCCAGGTCCTTCCCAGTTGATAAGTAAAAATACCTACAGGGCAGATTGTTTTCAGTATTTAGAAAATAATAAGGGTCTGGCACATAATCTTCACAGTAAACAATTACACAATATTATATTAGGAATGATGTACTGAGGTAAAAATCATTGCTTTAACACTGCAGACGTACTACAAGAACCTGTGCATGGGCAACTGCACCCAGATTGCTGTTGACAAGTTTCTTGTACAATTTAAAAAGTATATATATATTCCTATTGGTACACCTTGTACATAGGATCAGCCATTAGCACCACAGCCTGCATGACTGGCAACAGGAACCCCTTAATTACCACTGCTTAAATAGTCTAGAACAAGTTCTAGTAGATACTCACCGACAAATTGCATTGGAGGAGAAAAGAAAAGTGCCATTATCAAGCTGTAGTGCCGGAAGTTTTGCCTGTGACAGGAAGGGCACAACTCTATCTGAGTGAGAAAAAAAAATACACAGGGTCACAAACTACGCACGTCATTTGTAACAATTAATAATTTTAAATCTTTCAGACAAGAAAAATAAAATCTGCCCACTTCTTAAAATGTCAAAAGTCTGCATATTCTGATGGGAGGAGACGTACTGGGTGCAATTACCAAAATTTACATACAGAGCGAATTGTGCCATACCTCCAGATGGGATGCGGTCAATTTGCCGGCGGTCGGGATCCCGGCGTTCAGAATCCCGACACTGGAATCCCGACCGCCGAAATCCCGAAACTTTCTCCCTCCGTGGGTGTCCACGACACCCATAGAGGGAGAATAAAATAGTGTGCCGAGCATAGCGAGGCACCGGGCCCGCTGCCTGGCGAGCGCAGCAAGCCCGCAAGGGGGGCAATCCACGTCCCCCCCATGTCGGGATTTCGGCGGTCGGGATTCCAGTGTCGGGATTCCGACCGCCGGCATTACGTATCGGATCCCTCCAGATATCGGTGACTTATACAATACGCAACCATGCAGTAACTAATAGGATCACATACATGACTACATAAAATTAGGGAGGGGCTTCATACCTGTTAGTTATAAATGGCATGCCAGAAAATAACCAGAAGACATAACAGTTCTATACAAGATAGATGAAGAGTGGGCAGACGGGTGCCGGATGACCTCCTGTCAGTCGGGATTCTGACGGTCTGTATACTGACATCAGAATCCCGACTGTTAAATGCTCAACAGTTGGGATCTCGACTTACAGGGACTAATCTCCCTCATGGGGGACACAACCCTCATGGAGGGACATTAGAACCTGTGGTGAGCTCAGCGATAAACCGAGCCCACAGCATGGGAAGCGCAGCAAGTCTTCAAGGGGCTCAGATGAGCTTGCCCGCTTGTCGGAGTACCGGCCTTTGGGATTCTGATGGCGACCGGCTATACCACACCCAGGCAGAGATGATTTGTACGAGGGGTACAACTGGCCTTCATAGACATATGGATGTAAGAGGGTAGACATGTATGGAGAGTTGGGGCTTGGTGGAGCAGTAAAAGGATCGTAGGTTGATGTAAATTCTTATAGGGAAAGACTTACGGTGAATTTACTCAAGTTTCGAAAAATGTAAAAAAGGTTATGCTGCAATTAGCAACTTGGGATGGCCATGGACATTTCGTAATCATCGATGGTTTATGGCCAATGTAGAATAGTTTTGCCATAGATGGGGAGAACCAGTTGGTTTCCTTCCATTGTTGGCACAGCAGAACCAGTCCCACCCCCCCCCCCCCCCACAGTGATGGAATACAGAGCACAGCTTTGCCCCCGGCACTCCTGAAGTCAGTCCAACAAAATGGATGACTTCACCAACATCGACGATCATCTGTCAAGTAGTATGTCACCATCTATGGCCAGCTGCACTATCACCATCAATAACAACTGCACCTATAGCCATCCCTAGTAGCAACAAAGAAAATTCCATTTATCATTTCCTCAGATGCAATAGAGAAATGATGGACCTAATCTGATTGGTTGCTATAGGCAACACCACTTTTCGTTTTTAGAAAACGTACCCCAAGGAGTGCCAACATCTAAGTGAGGGTGAAGAAAGAAGAACCTGTTTAATAAAATATTTTAAAACCGTTTGCATTTTTATTCTACAATCCCAGCCTGTGCTGACTAGTTTAGGTAGGAAATATTTTGGCCATTGGACCCCATTAGCGTGTCCCCTGGCTAAGGCATTTCACCCCCTGCTAGCGGAGCCTGGTGACGGTCCCTAAAATATGGGGTATCCAGACTTATTTTGTCCCCCATATTTTGGGAATCAGGGCCAGCTCCAAAAGCCCGGCGCTGGTTCTGAAAATATGGAGAGCCCCTACAAATTTTATTCCTGACAAAAAGCGCATCCTGCTAAACAAGATTTGTGTAGACACAAGAAGCTTCATCCTGCTAAACAGGATCCTGTTCAAATGTATCCTGTTAAAACGCAATTTGTAGACACAAGAAAGTGCATCATGCTAAACATGGCCTGTTAAAAGGCAATGTGCAGATGCAGCCTTAAACTGGAGTCTGGAGTGAACAGGGAACAAATAGAAATTCAAACTGGGGAGCAGCGGATGTAAAATAGAAGGAGAATAATATATTTGTGAAAATGTATTGAAGTGGGGAGGACAGCAAATGGTAGGTTACAGTAGTAACCTAGGTTACTAAGCACTGAAAACGTTTTTGTCACACCAAGATGACCAGTGTATAGGGCCACTTATCAGTCACTAATATAAAATGCACGAAATAAATCAGCACACATCAAAAATTCTATTTATCCTTCTATAATATCATAGTGCAAAAATAATGAGCACACATATAGAAATTGGCAAATGCAGCCATGTCCTCCCAACACATACATGTTACATGATGATGAAATGTCTTCGTGAAAAGTATCTTCTCCTATTATTTAAGTTACTGTTTTATTGTGTTTGGGTAACCTCCTAATTGCAGGAAGTAGCAGTCTTTCTAGAGTAAATGTGAGGAGATCCCTGTGTCCCAGCTGTCCTAAAGCCCTTACCCTCCTGCTGTAACCTCTGGATCTCCACATCATTGGACCACAGCCCGGCAGCAGCCAGCACCTTCACCCCGTGCGGGTTACCATCGCTCACGTACAGCTTCATGCCTCCGCCGGCTCAATGAATAAACTATAGACACAACCGGCACCGAGCACTTCCAATCACAGCTGATGCAACGCACTAGACACAGCTACAGCCACATGGACCGTGGGGCACGCCGGGATATGTAGTCCTATACGTCTGACAAAGTTGTTCTATGAATCTGCTTTAAGTGAGACAAGAACTACAACTCCCATCATGAAAGGATTGACGTTACGTTATTGATGGCAGGAAACGTGGGTAGGCGTGTTTCCGAGCCCTGATTGGCTTGCAAGTGCGAGATCCCTTACCCCGTTTCGTTTCCTGACCTGTAGTAGTAGTAGTAATTACGTCTGCTGCTGTAGCCTCTGGGGGCAGCCTCCGTGCGCACGTCCGCCCACCTATGAGGGGGAGGACTCGTCACTCGAGGAGAAATGGGCCTCAGTGCAGAGCTCTTCTCTGCCAGCTGTGGTCATGAGTCATGACCACTAGGATAATTCAGCCGGAGACAAGGGATGAGTGCCCCCTAAACAGTAGAAACCCGGTGGCAGGCGACTTCATTGTCTCCAGCAGTTCCGCCACTGTTTCTGTAACTGAGCAGGCAAAGTGTAAATGACATACTGGAAAAGTTGCTCTGCAGAAATACACTCTATTGATTTGTAGATTGATAAATTATCGTGCTCTATTTACTTAGCAGTGATGAGCTTCATTTCCATTGATTTTAGCAGAAAAGAAGAGTTCTGAACTGCTTTGTCCAGTTAATCCACGTGTTAATGCTGGAGAGATCAGAGAATCCACAGGTTCTCATTTATTTGTATTAAATTGTATAGAAACGTAAATATGTGTGAGAAATGTCATCATTGTTGTGAGATAATCGTCAAGGAGTGTCGGGTGTGGTTTTGGCAGGAAATTCTGGAAGGATTTTTAATAATGGCCGCCATGTCTCCTAGTGTGCTATTATTGTTGTTATGAGAGTCCATGTCACCTACTTCATATGGGAGTGGTAACCAGGGTCAGATCTAGAACAAAATAATGGGATGCGGGGGGGGGGGGGGGGTCGCGCACCATGACAGGAGAAGAGGAGGTGGGGGGTTTTACTTGCGTGCACCGAAGGAGTGCACGCTGGTGGTGTATTTATAATGGGTGTAAAATACGCAGTGCACATGGGCCCCTGGGGGCCAACACCGCAAAATTTCTCCCATCTTTTAATACTTAACACTTCATCCTGCAGATAAAGCTGCCATTTTTCAGAGTTCTGCGCATGCGCAGTAGAGTCTGAGCCCTCTAGATATCAAACTCTACTGCGCTGTGCATTCATGCAGCACTGCAGTGGCGGCCGGGAGAGGGGAGGAGGCCAGAACGGAGGAGAATACACATGGGCCTCCTCTCTTAAAGCACCTCTGTTGCACGCTCCTGGTAAAGTGGATGTGGCCTCCAAAAGGAATATATCTGTATGATGGGGAGAGGATGGTGCCTTGGACAGGCAGAGAGTGACTGGAGAAAGAGGTTCAGATAATGTTTATCCAAACCTTGCGCTAAAAGTAGCAGCTGGTCTCCCCAAAAAGGTAGATGCCTAACCTAATTACACATGAACACAGACAACATAAATGGGTAACCAGCGCTAGCTACCCATTTATGTTGACTGGAGAAAGAGGTTGTTGGGGAGAGGGTGAAGCATTGGGTGACGAGAAGATATAATGATGGAGGGCTATCGTTAACAGAAAGAGTAGCAGCCGGGCATCCAGCAACTGGATCAATTCCCCTGGTATAGTAGTCAATGCCAATGCGTTTCAACCAAAATGAGGTCTTTTTCAAGGCTCCTAGGTAAGACTTTAAAGCTGCGTAAATATTGCTGCACAGCTTTGTATTCACTGCCATTTCTCAAACCCAGTCATCTGGCGCCAAGAAATCTAGAGTGCTGCCTTCACAAGCTAATCTTTTTCGCTATCTTACTCCTGACGCCGACGCTCCAGGTGCCGACACAAGCCTTGCCTCTGATGCTCTTAATTCCTCTAAAGATATAGTTGCAATGTCATCCCTAACCTCTGATGGCACTGCAGGTCCGCAGGAACCCATGGCCGATATATGAACTCACTCATGCTCTCTTCCTACCAAACAGGACCTTCCTATGAAGCAAGACTTTCTGGACCTTGAATAAAAAATTGGTGCCACTATTAAAGCTGAAATTTTATCTGATCTCACACAAATCACCCACCAACAGTAGCGCACGCAGGGGGGGTTTCTGAGTACCCAGAAACCCCCCCAAAAGCTGGGACTCTCCCCCTTTGATGGACACTAGTAGCTTGTCTCTACTGTGCCCAGAACCAGAGATATCAACCTTCCAGCAGCTGGTTACTGCTCCAGCTCCACACACCTGGTATGTAGTTTTATATACTCGTTGGCAGATTGCTCTGCCTCCTGAACTCTCATCCCCTAGTCCCCAATACCATTTGGTAGGTGAGATTCTCTAGTTTTAATTCCATTAAAATCTAAGAAATCTATTTCTGGGAATGGAGATATCTGCAGTCAAGCAAGCTGTCCTCCCACCAGAAAATTATGAATAATATGCCTACTCCACTATACACCCCTCCTCTGCATATTAAACATCCTCTACCACCCTGGAAGTTATGTATCAGGGCCCCTTCATTCAGCCCAATGCCCCCTTCTCCCACCTCATCTCCCACCATCTGTGCAGAAAAGGGGTAATTAGTGGAAATTACTGATCCAGGCCCTACATGCTGAGCGGTTGATATAATACCCCCTACCACCCGGAGGACATCAAAGCTTTCCCCACCCCTACCGCTGGAGGATCGGTTGGTGCCCCAATACATTGCTATGCCCAGGGGTATACACTGCTGTTGATGCCCCTGTATATATATATATATATATATATGTATGTGTGTATATATGTGTGTGTGTGTGTGTGTGTGTGTGTGTGTGTGTGTAAATATATATATATATATATATTTTTATTATTATTATTAATATACATTTGGTCTATTTATAATACTTTAACTGACCTGGCATATACTGGGTCACCTAAGTGTCCATCTCCGTGCTATGCTCCGCCCCTCTGGAAACCCCCTTCTGAAAATCCTGCGTTTGCCACTGACCAGGTATCAGAAATTGAAGGACAATCTGGAAACAGGGGCTTCGCAACAACCTTTGGGTCCAGGGTCTTCCTAAAGACATCCAAGGCCCCGGTATTGTTGACTCCCTCACTAAAATATTCAACAAGATTATTGATGCTGAGGCTGATAATGTCATTATATTTGAATGAGCACATAGAGCTCTACATCCAAAGGGCCTGTCTTCGGAAGCACCAAGAGATATCATATGCCACATACACTACCATCATGTCAAAGAGGACATTTTGAATAATGCACGCAAATTGGAGGGTGTTGAATTTAATGGCTCTAAGATTGACATATATCCAGCACACTCTTCAGCAGCGCCGACTCCTTAAGCCACTCACTGATATTTTCAAGCAGAAGCATATACGGTTTTGCTGGGGCTTCCACTAAGCATCTAGGGCCACCAGGTTATGCTACAATCACCTGATGATGTGGAGCTGTTTTGTTCATTGCTTTCTATCCAAACACCATCGCTGCCTGACTGGTCCCAGATGTATTCCTGTCTGGACCCCTTAATCCTCCGTCAGCTCACGCCTCCTGGACCCCTGTCACTGGCTGTAAACATGGACCCGCTTCTCCGCATGCCCTCAAGTGCCTTCTGTCATCGTTTGGGACCTGCTCTCCTTTGTTAGTGTACAGTACTACGTAAACTTCACTACCGTGTTTATGTGGTTCTTTGTTTACATACTTATTGATTACTGCCATGACTCACGACACGATTATATAATTGATGTTTTGATCCCGAGTGGCTGGCTGCAGCCACTGTTCCCCAGTTGGTTTGTTCCGCATACTGCCCTTGGAGCATGGGTTACCTCCTCCTGATTCCCATTTGCTTCAACAGTGGACTTTTGTTATCATTATTGTGTTTTCGGTACTTGTGTATTATCACGGCGCCCAGTACGCTATTTTCGTAGCGGGTTATTCTGCGTTTTGAAATCGCATGTCACTTTTCCGATACGATGCTATGCGATGCGATTTCCCTAGTTCATTTATTCACTGCTCCCTGTACAATTTTCGCATCGCATAACATAACACTGAAATACCATAACACTAAAATTGTATGCGATTGCATGCGATTTTAACTCTGTGTATATGCATATGTGACAGAACACCCTGTGTCATATGTGTATAAAAGCCCTGTGTATATGTATGTGTGATGTAAAATACCTTTTCATACACACGTTATCCCGAGGCGTGGCGAGCGTACGCATCCTCCCGACCTTTTCATACCCCCACTATCCACATCAGGTATAGCGCCACACTATATAAAATGTGTTTATACATGTATTCAGCATCCCCTCACGGGGCTCGTTACGCTCGCCACACTTCGGGATGACGTGGATAATGTGGGTGTTTTCTGGACACATTCACACCTGCAATATCATACCTCTGACACAGTTATGACGACTTGTGTTAACAAATAACTGGTATAATTTAGTAAATAATTAATGACGAAAGAGCATATTAGAAGCAATAATGACAATAATCAAAAACAAGAAATGACAATGATAGTAGTCAATGTAGAATAAGAACATTAACAAATAAAAACTGTTAATAATGACAATAATGATTTAAAAAATATAAAAGAAGAGTCAATCTGCCTTTGGGAGCAGCGTCAGCGCATGAAGTATGCGCTTAAATGGCTTATCTGCAGCCAAACTTTTCCGCCATATAAATTCCTGCAAATAGGACTCTAAATGATGACGTGATGTTCCCCGTTGCCGCTTGTTCCGCCATTTGCAGGAGCCCCAAAGGCGTTCAATGGTTTGCGTGGGCACACCAGTATCGGGATCTACAAAGTTATATTTGTGGTTTACTCTGGCATGATGATATCCTGCCTGCTCCAATTCTTCTGTGCTGTATGCCCGCCAGCAATCAGAGTAAATGGTTGTGCCAGGCTCAATGTTCTCACTTATGGCGGACATAAGAGTGGTGGCGTCACGTTTCGGCACAACTGTAATGAAGCACTGTCCAGTTTCTCGTGAGATGTCTCCAAAAACCCATTGTTGAGGTAAAACATGGCCGACATTGCTTTTTCTTTTTACAAAAAGGCTTTCGTCGACCTCAACAATCTGGCCCTGTCCACCAATACGGCACTGCGGCGGTGCCATCAGGTCCATGGTACAGGCCTCCCGCATCCATGCATTGTACAGGACCACAGTTTTGTTGGACATTTGGAGCTCACGCTGACAATATTCTATTGATGTCAGCTCCTCTGCCCACGAATATATAAAACATATCAGCGTCAGAAATTATAAGCGGCACCCCGGGAAAAAAATGGGCCGCTCTTAAGCTCACCTTCTGCTGGCATGCTTTTATATGGCACAGCCACATACACTCCTTAACCATCAAGTGCATGGGGTGCCCTTTGGTGCAAGTAGCTGTCACTGGCAGCAGGTGATGGTCCTGAAAGAATTGGACAGCCTCCTCCTCCATCTGAGGCAACGTAAATAAGCTCATTGATGCAGCCATCTCAAATAACTTTCCAAAATCACAGAAAATCACAGAAAAACACCACAAGCTCTGAGGTATGCTTCTTGTCACCACAGAATATCACCTCAGAGTGATTTCTGACAAGATCTGACAGTGGGCGAGAATGACAGGGAGCGGGAAAGGTAAAATCGCATTGCATGCTACTTTAACGTAATGCGATTACACTAAGTTTGCGTACATAACAAAACTGGGCGCAGATAGATAAGGCAATCTTCTCCTGACCTTAATCCATGGCGATCAAGTAGTTTTTTTGCGAGGTAGGAAAGCCAAGGATAAGACCCCTAAGGTTATAGATCTTATTCACCATGCCACTAACAGGGGCATGCCTATGATCCTTTTGTTCACAGATGTGGAGAAGGCTTTCAAAGGGTGGACTGGCAGTTCATGGAGGACCTTCTTCGTCCTCTGGGTTTAGGTCCCTATTGCTTCCACCGGATCCTATCTCTCTGCCATCTTCCTTCCGCTCGGGTTTAAGTTAATGGAGCCTTATCAGACTCCTTTTCAACTAAAAATGGTATGCGCCAAGGATGTCCACTTTCCCCTTATTTTTGTCTTGTGTACGGAAGCATTGGCGAGAGCGATGCGGTCTAGTGATAATATTAAAGGAGTGTAGGTTGGCGATCATGAATATAAGTTGGTGCTTTTCACAGACAATTTTCTGGCCATTATCCTTACCGTCATGCTTGAGCTTCATTGGTTTAGACGCATGTCTGATTTCAAAATAAATGTTACGAAATCTGTAGCGATGAATATTTCTGTGGCTCTCTCTGTCATACTGTAGCTGGTCTTAAATCTTCCTTCCCATTTCTTTGGCATCCTTCCCAACTGAAATATTTGGGTGTTGACTCCCTCTACCATCGGCCTGTTTAGTATGAACTTTCTTCCTCTACTGGATCAGATCAAAAAGGACCTCCGAATGTGGTCACCATTAAAACTCTCCTGGCTAGGTAGGCTGAATGTTATTGAAATGAATATTCTCCCTAAGATCCTATACTTATTTCAAACCTTTCCTATTTTTATCCCAGCTTCCTTTTTTTAGACATTTACAGGGTATGGTGGGGCAATTTGTTTGGGGACCATCTAAACCTCCGATATCCAGAACTACCTTGATCTGCAGTCAAGTTAGAGGTGGCCTTCAACTTCCAAATTTCCTCAAATATTATCATTGTGTTCATCTAACCAGAATTGTTGAGATGTCAAAAATGCCAATTGTGAAACAATGGTTCCTTCTTGTGAATGCTGTGACTCCTGCCTCATCCAATGTTCTCCCTTGGCTCATGAAATGTCCTCATTTTAAGCATCCCACTAATTGACCGTTACTTCAGTGTTTAGAAAAATACAAAGATCTCCCCTCCTTCAGCCCAGGTGTTCCATTACCCACTCCTCTAATGCATAACTCTTTCCCCCAGGCATGTCAACACCAAGCTCTTTAATTTGGCTATCTGAAGAAGTGTCACGTATACTGTACATCATTTAGTTACAGTTCATGGTCTATGGTCAAAAACGTTGGTACTTATGTAGTATCTGGGCGCCTGATTTAGAAATCGGGTCGGATCGGGCACATCGCATCGCATCGCATGCGACCAAATCGGATGCGATGCGATGCGATGGACCCGATTTTTCCATAGGATTCAATGTTAAAATGGTCTGAGTCCATTTTAACATAGAATTCAATGGGAAAAAGGGGTCCTGTTCCTTGCCCCACTATCCAAGTGGGCATGGAGTTGGATATAAACCTGTGGCGAGCGTAGCGAGCCACCGAGCCCGAAGCGTGGCGAGCGTAGCGTGCCCCACGAGGGGACACAGAATACTTTTTAAAAAATCTGTGTCCCCTTGCGGGGCTCGCTTCGCTCGCCACTCTTCGGGCTCGGTGGCTCGCTACGCTCGCCACAGGTTTATATCCAACTCCATGCCCACTTGGATAGTGGGGCAAGGAACAGGACCCCTTTTTCCCTTTGAATTCTATGTTAAAATGGACTCAGACCATTTTAACATTGAATCCTATGGAAAAATCGGGTCCATCGCATCGCACACGATTTGGTCGCATGCGATGCGATGCGATGCGATTATCGCGTCGCATCGCGTTGATTGTATGCCTTAAGTTAAGGCATACAATCAAAAAATCGGGCGCCCAGATAGTACATAAGTACCAAAACGTTTAATATCCCATATATATATTGCCTATGTTTAAACAGGTTGACTACTACTTTACCCATATATGTGTCAGCTTGGCAGGGAGAGCTTGGACGAGATCTGACTGAAGTCCAATGGACCCACATATTTTCCTATACTTCTGTAAGCTCCCTATCACTCCTAGTCTATAAACTTCTCATCCATTGGTATCGATGCCCATTCCAAATACATCACATATTCCCAACTTTGCCTGCTACATGCTGGCATTGTGGCTCAGATTTAGGCACTCCTGGTGATCTTGTCCGGTCTTAAATAATTGTTGGGACCTGTATGAGAACTATCCTGCCTGATCCTTCCGGGTCCCGGCAACACGCTGTTTACTGTCACGTGACCGGACAGCCAAGTCGTTTGATTGGACTGGCTGCCGATCACCATGACAATGATTCACAATATTATGCAAAAACTGGTCTCTCTCAACCTGATTGGCCTGTTACCGTCCTCATACATTTCTCCTGTCACTATAATTATTACTTGTTAAATGTGCTTTGCAATGCTCGTTTTTTAAATCCTGCTCTATACTAACTACCTAGTGTTTATTACCAATGTTTTGCCTTCTGTTGATATGGATTTTTATGCATATTATGTTGTTTGTTAATTACACCACAGGTGTTATGACTCATTCATTTGTCCATGGGTATAAAAACCCCATGGCTAACAGTACACACTCCACCTTTGAAAAAGCTGCACCCCTCAAGCAGCGAAACGCGTTAGGAGTTACTCTGGACCGGATTACTTGTATCTTTTGAATACCCTTGCCCACCCAGACCATCTGGATCACCCCTGTTTTCATCACCCACGCTTTCTCAGTTTACCACCACCATTGGTCCTTATCCCAGCTGGACATATTGGTCACACTGAGCACAGGAATCGAGGTTGGCCACTTACATCATCTGCCATCCAAGTCTACCAACCTCGAGGAAACCTGCCTTTTTACAACATCAAATTGGGACCTCTAGCGAAGTGGGAAGTATCTGGCTTCACACCATCTAAGCCCCCGTCAACATCGGGTCATTGCCCACTGTGGCCCCACCATCGCAATCAATTGAGGACACCCTCCTAATTGTATCTGGGACTAGACCATCTGAGACACCGTGTGGTAACTATCAGCCCAGTGGGCCTCTCGATTATTTGCATCATTACACCTCTTTATTCCACGGAACTGGTCATATCACTCTATTCATCAATTCAGCTTCCGGTCCAGTCATTCATTTGTTTTTATCCCTTTGATTCCTAATTAATTATTTTTTTTATTATTTCATTTTTTTACTTGTTTATATTGTGCAATTGTACTTAATATTCTTAATTGTTATTAAAAATTTATACCTTTCATCAAACTAGCGCCACTTCTTTTTCTTTTTTGTATGGTCCTTGGGGCTGACAACCCCTCTTTAAGTGGCAGCTCTTAGCGAGACACCCTTGATAGCGCCTGTCGGTGCACCCTAGGTGGCACACCATTCTTCCCACTATCCTGCTTGATCACTGGCCTGAACTTTGGTTATTTCATTTGATGGATATACCCATCTTTTTTCCGACATTTAATGAATGCTGCACGAGCGATTATCCCATGTGTTATTGGAGATCTTCAACCTGTCCACCCATCTCTCGGTGGTTCCAGAGGATTGACCAGTATATGCTAATGGAAGACCTAACCTTTTTCATGAGACTGCCCTCTTCTGATTTTACATCATCTGGTTTGGCTGACTAGCTTCCAAAGACTCCCCTGCATATAGCAAACATCTTGTCTCCTTTCAGTATCATAAATCACCATTGTACTATCCTGCCCCCCCCCCCCCCTCTTCTTTTTACTTACTCTTCTACTTCTCAACAGGAACCTATTGGAAAAATGTTGTTATTGTGTTATTGTGTATAGTTTTCCTATCTTTCTTATGAATGTTGTTGATACCATAAAGATACACATGTATAAGATTTGTCAGGATTTACTAACATCAAATATGGTTAATTTTAATTGTATGTGTCAATTTTTGATGTACTTATATTCTTTTTAATAATATATTATGTATATGTATTTTTTGCATGCATGCAATCAATTTTATTTTATTTATTAAAGTGTTATTATTTGTGTACATTGGCGCCCGATGGTTCTTTCTTTTTTTTGTGTGGTAACCATTTGAGGGTGGCATCCCTCTACCATAGGGCAGACTGTGTGCACAGCACACACAGTCACTATCCCATAGCGCTCTAGACCCAGTGTTTTTTTACTACAGGTGAGCCTGATTCTGTGCATGGGTTTATTTCAGCATGGATCCCTAATCAGATAATATGCAAATCGCATGCGCCCGACCAAATGGCAACAACATACAGGCATTTATTTGGTGGATCACTGATGACCACTTACAGCCTGATTCTTGAACAGATTATCTGAAGCGATAGACTGTCATAGATGGAAAAAAAAATATTTGATGGTTCGGTTTTTGCAAATGGATCTGCGAATAGATCGCTATTTGCGATACTTTGGCCATTTTTAAAGGGGTGTTTTTTCTTTCTGCCTGGGTGGAGGCTTTCTGCTCGTAGACCACTAAGAATTCTCTGATTAGAACCCATATCAGGACACACTTTTGAGTGAATTTGCCTTTGCGAGTGAACCAGAATAACCCCCTATATGTACCTATTGGTCCAATGATGGCCTGTCCCCTTGTCCAGTAGAAGTCTGTACCAGGTACCTGGTACCTGTAGTAGGAAATAATACTTACCAAGCACTCCGCCGAAGATCACATCCTCTTGGTTTTATGTAGGCATTCACAGCAGGTTAATAAAAAAAAACCGAGCATCGTGTAACCATTACAACTGAAGCCAAGAATGTTTATATTCTTGGCTCCTCCCCTGAACTCCAGCCAATCTGGAGAATTGGTTTTCCGGAGGCTGCTCCTGATTGGATGGCGAGTAGGACCAAAAATACGAATGACAAAAATACAAACCGTACGCATTCGTACATTCATAAAATTGTCGGTGTGTGAAATACATATGTATTTCACATCGAATGGGTAGGAATACGACTATTTGTACCCATTCCATCTTAATAAATTTCCCCCTAGACTCTTCAAGGAGATTGAAACTATTTCAAGGAGTCTCCTGCAGACTGCAGTAGGGTAGGCAACTATGGCTCGTGAGCAGGCACCTCTTCCCGCTTTGTCGGTCTGTTATTACTCAGTCTTGTATTATAGGTCTACTTTCCCAATTGTAAAGCACAACAGAGTATGCTGGAGCTATATACTGTAAGTAAATGTTAATAAATAAATACATTTTAACACTTTTTATAGGAAAGATAAAGCATATAGTAGCACATCTGGTACCTAACACACAGATAACGCTGCTTTACAACATGTAGCACTGGGCCTGCAATCACAAAAGCCATATAGAGGATGCAGGTGAACTGTAGGGCGTGGGTGATGAACTTAGCTGCACAAGTGAAGCATAGAGACAATATTACAGACAGGAAGTGGTGATGATTGTCATTTCACAGAACCCTATCGCTGTAACACACAGAGTGTTCTTTCCCCTTGGTGCCTGGTGGTGAGATGTGCTGTGGAAACGCCAGAGACACACAGGCAGCACTGTTCCTCTGCTGCATTTATGTCTAGCTCTCCAGCAAGGCTGACCATGAGGGCCACCCGTTGTGCTGACGAGTAATATTTCCTCTGTACCCAGCTTTATTTGGTAAGTGACAACCTGGGAGCTATAAGTAAATGGGGCGAGGGGGGCATCTTAACATGTAAGATTCTATTAACTTAATATTAGTTGATTCAAAGCAGAACTCGATTCGGAGGATCAGTATTCCTGAATCCCATTGAGTACTTATTGCACCACGTCAGTGATTTATACTATATACAAGATACCGTAATATCTGGCAGTATAGAATTGTGTGATTGAGGTATGCAGCTCGTATTCACCCTTTTCATTTCAATTGACATTTGCTGTCAGTGATCTGTAATTTGTATCCATGATTTGAAACATAAACTACTATATTTTATGTGTAAGCATATAGTGGCTTAAGATGATACGCACTTATTACAGCTGATAACTTATGTAGTCATTTAAAGGCCCATACACACTGGGCGCTTTAACCGTTTGAGGTGCTTTCAGCTCAAAAGCCGCCCAGTGTATGGTCCGGCGATGATCGGTGATCGCTGATGCACGCTCCCGTATCATCGCCGGCTACTGGCACTCATCTGCTGGTAATACGGGGTGGATGGCTTTCTATAGCGTCCTGCTATGGAACGTTGTCCACCTTGGGGATAATCACTTGGATTCATGAAAATCGCTCCGTGTGTATGCACTGAGCGATATGCAGCCAATCGATTTTCCCCATCATCTCTCTGCATACAGACTGGGCAAAATCGCTCAGTGTGTATGCACCTTAAGGGCTAGAAAGATTTTAAACAGTTATCTAACGAGGAAAAAGAAAGCTTAGATCACAATTAATAAGGTATTTTTACATTGATATGAAACCTTTTTCGTAGATTCAGGAGAGAAAGCTCAGGAAAGTATTTTTACTGACATTGTGATGGCAATTTTAACATCTTATATTTTTTTACTGACATCATTTTATGCTTGATCAAAATGTTTCCAGAAGTGAAAGTGCTAGCTGCTTTTACAGGAAAAGCACATGGTCAGCAGGAGATTCACACAGTTCATGGTGTGATATACATATGTGTATGACATGTAGAGTGGTAGGGCTAAACCTTACTGAGTGACACTTTTTAAAACTGACACTGCATCTTCAGCGGTTTTGGATGCTGACTTTAAAGGGACAATAACATTAAAAGCAACATATCAGGTTTATATTTGATGTCACTGCTCCTTTAAACCCTTAGTTTAAAACTGCAGAAGAAGCATGGAACAGAATCAATTAGCCACAGTACTTACTGTGGGTTTGTAGCAGTGGCTAGTGGTAACCACGCAGGCTGCAGCGGCTAGTGGTAACCATGCAGGCTGCAGTGGCTAGTGGTAACCACGCAGGCTGCAGTTGCCATTTCCTGAGGTGCAAACAGAAATCTACGGTAAGTAGGCTTTCCACTCTTATCGCAGCCGCCATGAGTGCATTCATCCAGAATCTTTGGGTTAATGCCATACTGACCAACTTTCAGGCTAACCCCTCTGATAGGAGGCAGTCAGGTCAGTTTAACATGGAGATGAAGCTCCCCCACTTTACAATGCCCATATTTGATTGCATAATTCAGCGCGAATTGCATAATTACAAGGGAAGGCATGTGAGGGCAAACGTGGGGTGGATGCTGGCATCTGACCATCTTAAGTAGACTTGTCTTCTTTTCTGTGGTGGGGTGGAATACCACCCGATTTTGGGAGGCAAGTATAGGGTTGCCTACTTTGAGATGCCCTTTCCGGGAGAGGACAGCCAGTTCTTTTTAGGGAGGGGGCCAGGACAGCTGACAGGGTAGGAAAGGGGCGGGATGGGGGCGGTGCTAGAAAGGAAGTATGCATTTGGGGTGTAACCAGCACGATTGTATCCTTGTAGCTACATCCCCTGCCGTGCAATGCCGGTATTTCAGGCATTGCACAGCAGGGGTGCGGCTACAATGTTGCGCTATGCGTCATTTGGTCCCACAGACCCCTGCCAACGGGAGGAGGTGGGGTCGTGGAGGACGCGCACAATTCCGGGAGGGTAGGCAAC
Source organism: Crinia signifera (assembly GCF_055691185.1). NCBI lineage: Eukaryota > Metazoa > Chordata > Amphibia > Anura > Myobatrachidae > Crinia > Crinia signifera. The sequence goes on along the minus strand of NC_139218.1, from coordinate 328,730,752 downwards.
CATGGGCAAGTATGATTTATGTGCGTTAGCCACAGGCTTACAGCGGGACAAAATGAGTTTAAAATGTAATAACTCTAGGAGTGAACCCTTGAGGCTACCTGCCCATGCTAATCACCATGGCTAATTGAACCAGTGGTTTTTACTGACCTGTCTTAACTGAATGTCAGCAAAATTGCAGTCACCCTTATCAGACATTATCAGTGCCAGAGAACATGATTAGATTAAATATTCAGTAAAGAGTTAACTCAGCTGTATTTTCACATTGCATTCAACAATGCTTCCCTCAGTATAAGATTTCATACTTGTGTCTAGTGTGTCACTGCTGTATGCAACTATATGCTTGGAGCAAAGTATTCTGGGGTATTCTATGTGAAGACCTTTGTTGTGCCACAGTTAGAAGTGTGGGAAGTTACTGCTATATTTAACACTAAAATGAATCGGGTATTCATACTACTGTAAAACTTGCTATAAACTTAGGGCAGACATAAAAGAGATTTGCATATAGAGATATGATTGAGATATATTGAGATATATTGAGATGTACAATATTGCTTATCTCATTTGTACTAACTGTTACAGATGGTCATAGATAGATCAACTGAAATTCTCCATCTATGCAGCAGTTTTGGGAACTTGATGGCAAACAGCTATATTCTGTGTTATCCAATCAGAGTAATCGATTTATGACTGCATGTACTGACACTTACTGTCTCGATGGACCTATAATTTATCATTATCCTTTATTTATATGGTGCAAAAAGGAATCTGCATTGTCCAATTACAGAGTACATAAATAGGCAAATTAAGGAAATAGTGATTGCTCCAATCACTCATTAACTCTTATGCAACTGAAGTCTATTTACAAAGGAACTGGCGAAATCCAGTATGAGGCCAAACTACCAGTAGTAGTGTACTGTACAGTAAAAGCAATCAAACTGCTTGCTCTATTGGAAGTTACCTTTTATAGGAGTAACTTTACTAAGATGGTCAAAGCCAAGGCTGCTTCTATGTAAGCAAGAATGATAGCTACTCCGTCCGCATCTGAATCAGGGTCCTAATTCAGCAGCACTCGGTACGGGGTGAATTCGACCCCATTCCGATGTCTGGGGGTCTGCGCATCCGCAAGCGCATATTTGCACATGTGTAGATCCTGGCAACGAATGGCTTTGGCGAGTTACACATTCACCAGGCCATTCGTTGCCGGGAGGGGGGGGGGGGAGCAGTGACGGCGCTGGACCACAGGAACGCCCAGCATTTTATGGGCATCCCCAAGAAAACACTGTGCGCTCCCATTAGTACGTGGATGGGCCGTTGCCTGGCGGGGGGGGGGGGGGGGGTTGGCTGATGTCACGTCATTGCTCGCAAATAGAACTCAATGACTTCTATTTGAGAAGCCAGGAGAAATCATTCGATGGTCGATTTCTCTTGCTAGCGGAGGCATGTGAGGGGATGTGTTTACGTACACATCCCTTTGCATGGTACCGAGGGTATTCGTGGCAGGAGGGATGTTATTCGGTGGGGCGGCAGGGCTGCGTCTCAGCTGTTCGCAGCTTACCTAGCTAACCTGAATTAGGGCCCAGGTCCACTGTCAGATCATGGTCATTGTCCACCGGATTTTACTTCACTGGCTATCACATGTTGATTGGGGTCATTGCGCTTCAATTTGAGGTCAATAAAGGCTAAATTGTTAAAGAAAATTGCAGCATCAAAAAAGTGGCGATAACTATAATAAAAGGCACATTGACATTGTATGCATGATGTGTTTGCAACGTACTGGAAACTTTGTTCTACAAGAAGCCAGTAAACCCCCTTTACACAGGTGGATGTGGCAATAGGCCTGACATGTAATACTCATCATTTAATACCTGCTTACAATAGTATTTATCTGGGTATGATAGGTAAATCCCATTTACAGTCCTTGATTCTACGCTTTCCAGTCATTTACACAATTGTTCACAGCCACTTTAAGGCCATATTCATTTCAGTAGGCCCATTTCCCTAATGTACACTACCACTTCCAGAATTTTAGACCACAACATGTACCTAGACAGTAGGTTTCTGTGGGTGTACAATGGAAGGCATACATCAATAAGTTAATTATACAGTATTTTGGAAATATACCGTGTAATTACAACCTTGGTAGGCCATCACAGATATACCCCAGTCTCATGGTTGTAAATCCTTGTAGGTGCCTGATAGCTGATGCATGTACATGATAATGCTACCCTCTGATGAATGGTACATGTGTCTTTTCTGTGTTGCTGATTAAGCCTTCCTTCTGCTGGATTATAATCCCTGTAGATCAATAGTTGTTTCTGAAGGATGCATAGTTGCAAATTGCAATAAAAATCAAAATATGTGTTGGGTGCTGAAGGAATAAATCTTGCCCTGGTCCTGCCAAGCCATTCAAACTTAAGAGAGAACACACCCTGTTTGGATTGTAACATTCAGAGCTGCCTCTGTATATGAGGAACCTTTGATTAATGTGGTTATGTATCAGATGACTAAAGTATTTTCAGCTATAAATAACCATAACAGATTGTATTGTATAAGTGACACTAAAGGCCCATACATACTGGGTGACTTTGAGCTTAAAGCTGCTCAAAACAGCAAGTTTAAGCGGCATTCAGCTCAAAGCTGTCTAGTGTGTACGGCCCGGTGATGAGCGGTAAGCGGTGCTGTGCGCTCCTGCATCATCGCCGGGAAAGCCACTCATCTACTGGTATTACCAGAAGATGAACAGCTTTGAGGACGACTTTGCATAGTGCTGCTCCTTGCAAAGCTGTCTGCCCCCCCACTGGTGGCACCGAGCAGGGGGAAAGCCGCTCAGTGTGTATGCACTGAGCGGCTTTCTCCCCCAGGGATGAGAGCTGTATGGACCTTAAGGGCCTGGTCAGCATGGATCTCAAAACTGCCTCAAAAGCAGTTTCTGTAATCAAATAGTAACCACCCAGAACAGCGGTGGAACTTGAGAGTGGTTGGCCCAGGTGCAAAAATATAATTTGGGCCCCCCTACCCCACCCTCCTCCAAGTTCACAATATGCCACACAGCAGTGAGTGGCAACAGTGGGCCCCTTAGTCCTCAAGGGCCCCGGTGCAGTGCACCTGCTGCGCCAATGATAATTCCATCTCTGACCCAGAAAGAAAGAAAACACGCCCATTACAGAAATTGCTATCAAATCACAAGGCACAATTGATTTGCAGAACCATTCACATATAGTAGAACATCCATCTGTGCCAGTGAAGGGCTTCCACAATTCTGCTAAAGAATGCAGTTGTTTGAAATTCGGCCAGATTGCGTTTTTTTTTAATTTTGTGATACATTCTGAATCAGACCCTATAATATCACGCTTTTACACCAAAATCCCAGATCTGACTTGGCGTTTGGAACATGGTTACAATCTGGCTCGGATCTGGTATTTTCCCAATTTACACCGCGGTGCCAACCTGGAATATTCCCGGGCCGTCACTGTTTACACTGATCACAGGTGCAGGGTGTGGCGCTTGGAGATGACAATCTCCAAGCGCAGGGACTGCCACGCTGGGGACAAGCCCAGCCTCCGGGTACCCCCCCTATCCCCCGTCGGCGAGGTAAATGGATTCAACACAGTGTGCACCCCCAGCCCAACCTCCATACTGACAGCAGGACCCTGACCTGGGTCTGCAAGGCAAAAAAACTGGGGTTTTGCCTTGGTGTAAAAGGGGTATTACTCACTGGTGTTTTAGCCATGGGTTTGTACTGTAATTTCCAGTGCTATTACAATGCAGAAAACTTTTTTTGTTTGTTTTTTGCCTTTTTTTTCTTTTTTTCAAGAAGCTGCAGTTGCAGTCAGTGTATTAATTGCTGGTGCATGCATACTGTCAGTCCATGAGTCACTGGTCCTGGAGCAGCAGTTACAGCTGACAGAGGAAGAGTGTGCCTCTCCAAAGAGGATAGGCAACACTCTAACTCTTCGGCAAAACTACTGTTAATACATACCACTGGTTTCTGGACTTGCTTTTCCAGGCTAAATAGGCGAATCAGGTCCAGTCAATTTCTGGGAGAAACCCAGCCTATGTATATATCCCCTCCACAGTGAGTAAACAACAATCAGTTGTATGCTGAAATTCCCAAAACATTTCGGGGAAAGTGAATTCCACCACCTCCCCAGGACCACTTTAAGCACTGATTTCAGGAATAATTGGGGGCCAATTGCTGAGACCTTCATACTACACTGACAGTCACAGGAATACAGATTTGAGAGGGTCAGTTCGTTTTAAATAACATGTAAACAACATATCATCATCAAAGCCTCTTATGTGGCAAGTCTATAACGATGTAATATAGTCAGGGTTGCCTACCCTCCCGGCCCCCCGGAAAGGGTGGCAATCCTCCCGCATATACCTCCCAGCTCCCGCGATGTGTCCCTCGGCGGGGGGGTCCGCGGGTAAAATGCCGCGATCGCGGCATTTTAGCCCTGCCCCCGCAGTGTAATGCCTGAAATAGGGGCAGCTCAAAAGTGAGGGCAGCTCAAAAGTCGGCAAGTATGAATATAGTCAAGTAAATGTGGGCCAGTATAGTATTATTCAGTAATTCAGACAGGATTTTACTTCTAAAAATGAACATTTCAATTTAAGTATTTTTTTTAAAACCTCTTATATACTTGTAACTCTGTCTTCTAGCTTGATTAGAGATGTTTAATAAATCAGAATTGCACAAAAAGATCCTTTATACTGACTCACTCCATGTAATCAGGAAGCTGAGAGAGGAACAGTTCATTCATCATATGGTTTAATAGGGAAGTGCACAAAGATTGGTTATAATGATTTCATTATATTATTGACGTAACTGATCACATGTGGCAATTTAGTTTGTTGCAGTGATGTTGTGGAGAAACAGACATCTTCTGCGATTGCCTCTGTAGAAATCGTAAACCTGATTTCAGCGCTTGGGAGTACTCTGATCTTGGCAATCTTCCTTTCTGTATAAAATGTGCATTTATAACTTGAATATATTGCAACTATTTACAACCCGTGCACCATAGTTGCCTACCCTCCTGCATAATGCAGGAGACTCCCTGAAATAGCAGCAATCTCCCTCTCTCCCGGATTAGTCTAGAAATCTCCCTCATTTCACCTAGCCCACATTTTCTACAGTAGCTGTTACATCTTTGGGAAAAAAAGGAATGAGAGATAGATACATTTACATTAAATCATCAGCGCTATTTCCCGGAATTGGTGATAAAACACAATGATCCCTATGGCTACATGAATTTCTTGTGGCCATTTATATGGAACCAAGTGTAAAATACAATAGATAAACAATCCCTGACATGTATCAGACTTTTTTTTAGCAAGTATAGTATCTCTTCATAAATGCTTTGGGGCTCATCTACATATAAGTCACTTTAAAAGATTCCCCTCAGATGTTGCAGTACACGCCCACGCTTGTAGCTGCCACGCTCACAATCTCTTTTCACAATCTCTCCATATATGGAACTAGACATGCCCTTTGGGTGGAGCATGCCACGCCCCGCAATGGGGCACTGTGCAAAATTCTACTACCAACTATAATCTTCCTGAAACTAGTTTTCAAAAGTATAGCACACTGTTGCCTAATGCTGTGCACATACACACAGTATCTAAACAGTGCAGCCAAGTAAGCCTAGTTGCTGCACAACAGGGAACACTGGACACACCCTAAAATTTACAGAAACGGGAGCCATTGGGCCATGCCCCCCCCCCCACCGGATACCAAGCCATGGTCAAGCTTGTCCATGCCTCCTTACACTCAGCATCTGTGGAGAGGTATGCTCTTTCAAAACTGAAATTCAATGCTATGTGTTACAACAATGCATAATACTATAATACTATCAAATCCATTATATACTGTACAAATAAATGATGAGGTCAATTTACTAAGATGAAAGTTCTGTTGAACATTGGATGTTATGGGCCAGTGTTCTCAAATGCATTCGCAGCATCAGAAGCCCTTGTTGAAAACGCCTATCCTCATGGAGAACACTGGCCCATAAATACCAATCAGATTGCACTACTTACTTATTTAGCACCTTCTAGAACAGTGTTTCCCAATCTGGTGTACGTGTACCCCTGGGGGGGGGGGGGTATGCTTCCTTTTTGACGGTGGACCCCATGGCGACCTAATGATTGTATCAATGTTGAGGGGAAAAAGGGGAAGAGGAAAGTCGACCAGTGCACAGGTTTAAGTGACAATAAGAAAAATGTTAAAGACAATATATGTTTTATCCACAATAAGTCTATGAAGCGAGAGGAAGCAGACACTCTCTGTACAATGAAAAAGTGGAGGTGCACCCTAGAGAGTAAATTATACGTATACAAAGAAGGAAGAGAAAGACTCTTTTGTTGGGGCACTCTTTTGCTTAGATTACGTTTTAGTAATCAATTAATGACAATTTGGTATAGTTAAGGTATGGTGAGGGTCTGAGGTGGGTTACCTTCCAACAAACAAGGTTTGAGCCCCGTCAGAGCGGCTCTGGACTTAGTGCCTCTCCGTGTGGGCAGCTTCAAGATATGAATCTGGGCTGGTGATTTGGTGCTAGTGATACGAAGCTGTGGGATAGAATATATCCCCGGTATATGGAGGGTTTTAAGATATAACTTTTAATAATTAATTTAAAAAAAATTCACTAGACAGACGTTTTTTAGACGTTGACACACATACACGTATAAACAGACAATAATCACGCTTATGTATCGGTGCTTTAAGATGCACTGATCCACAGATTACACGGATTTGCAGGTTCATACAAACGAAATGTGTGACTTCCCTTTAGCAGTCTATTTGTGGATATAATTGTCGTGTGTACCTTGTACTACTGATGTGTATTGACAATAATACAGTTTATAATCCAACAACACAATTGTCTCCAGAGGGGAAGAAAGATTAAATTCCACAGTATGAGTCTGAAGTAGTGTATCAACACTGCTAACTGCATTTCTTTTCTACAATGTATTACTTAGTTGCAGGTTCCATTTAAGGTCAATCCTTTGAAAAAAGGACACTTAGTATGTTTTGCAAAGAAGATCATATACAATAAAAAAATGTACAGTCCTGATATAAATATAGTATAGGTGAAAAATATAAGGGTATGATTCTTATACAGTTTCTCGCTATATGGCGTTTTTTGAAAATACACCTCAGGTATAATCAAGGTTTTTTTTATTCTTATAACATAATGATAACCGGCGTTAGAGGAAACAAAACAAGAAATATTAGCAGCTCAGCAGTTGAAATTTCACATTTCTTAACTTCTATTGTGGTTCCACAACTATGTGTGTAAGTATATCAGAGGGTGCCGGATATTTATATCCACAAAGTTTCTGGAGTGTTCAATGATAAGTAACAAGACTAAATCTCTCTCACTCCCGACAGGTGAGGAAGAAGGAGAGAGCGAAAGAGTGAGAGAGAGATAAAGTAGGGTTGTAAGTGGGGGTTGGAACCTGAGTCTCCCAGTCTGGGTAAGGTGATCCCAAACCGACTTTATATACCATAGACAGCGGAGGGGAACCTGGTAATGATAAGGAAGTCACCTTTCCTGTATAACAGGAGATCCCAGTCCAATTGTAAGCTGCCACTAAGTTTCTAGTGGGCTTTGTAGGTATTGGGGGGGGGGGGGGGGGGAACCGTTCCCTATGGGATGTCAGTGAAATGCAGAGAGGATACCACTCCAAGGTCCCCTCAGTAACAAGCGGCTGGTGCCCAGCTTTGTATACCTCAGAGTCAGGATGGAATAAATGCATATAACTGAGAATAGTGTGGAGTTGAGTGCTGGGGTAGGTGTGCTGCTGTCCTCCGCATGTACCTGCCGGTAGGGTATGGTAGAGCGTGAATGGGAGCAGTATGCGCGAGGTCGGGAGAGAGAGTGTAGCTGTCTGTGCACTTCGTAAGCTCAGTGGCACCTGGCGAGGTTTCCTTGATAGATAGCTGCTGCTGCGGGAGGCGCTCCGTAGTAGCGTCACTCCACTATCACCACCAACGATCGTTTCACCTGGTAGGCTTCTTCAAGGTGAGCGTGTGCCCCAACAAAAGAGAGTCTTTCTCTTCCTTCTTTGTAGACCTATTGATTGTGTCGACATAATGACAGTGTTGACCAAACACATGTCAGCCTTCAGTCATGTCGACCTTCAGTGGTCGACCTTTGCTTGTTGACCTAATGTCAATCCAATGCTCCATACCTGTTTTAGTAGAGTCCCAATAGCTGCATGAAATGGTAGCACGATTCCCGACTTCAGTGTACTCCAACCTGTCATCTGAGTGACTTTGTCAGAGGCATCTGACATTCAGGTTTCAGTACTTTATGTATGTGTCATTGGAATACTTGCTTTCTGTCCTATAATCTCATGGGGACTCTCAACTTTCTACTAGTCCCTGTCCCTCACACTCATGAGACAATAGCCCACCTATCCAAGCAAAATGGTTGGGATGGAGTAATGATGACACCATTCATAGTAACCTGAATCTAAATAGCCCCAGCTGCCTGAAGCCTCAATAGTACCTCCGCACTCCTCACACCTGCTAACTGGACCTCCTGTTGCAGGATCTCTCATCTACCCCAGGGTGAGCAGTATCATGTATGGAAAGCCTATTATGCCTCTATGCTGTACAAAAATAACATGTGAAAAGCTTTGTTCTTTTGAGTATCTGCTATCATATTTTTTCATATGTATTTTGTTTTGTTTTTGGTACTTGTTTCCTAGTACGGCGCCAGCGCTAAAAATTGTATCCATCGGGTGCTAAAAAATCGCGTCGATCGCATCGCATGCAACCAAATTGCATGCGATGCGATCAACGTGATCAACGTGATTTGGTCCCTGAGACCCGATTTTCCATGCCCCAATGTTACATGCCCCCCAGACTCCAATTTTCATTGTATCCCCACCCAGATGGTTGATTTTATATAGTGTGGCGAACGCAGCGAGCCACCGAGGCCGAAGCGTGGCGAGCAGACACACATTACTTCACAGGTATTACGCGTCCGCTCGCCACACTTCGGGCACTATATAAAATGAACTCCACGCCGATGTGGATAGTGGGGGTATGAAAAGGTCGGAGGACGCGTTCCGCCACCCCTCGCGGGCTCACTGCGCTTGCCACGCTTCGGGTTGGCGTTAACGATGGGGGGGCATTTTACATACAAATTACCCATCAGGGTGGGTATACAATCAAAAATTGGGTCCATTGGGCCATTTAACATTGTTCCCTATGTAAAATCGGGTCCATCGCATCGGTCGCATTGTATGCCATTATAATGCAGATGGGGCAGATGTAACATGTGCATTATAATGGCATACAATGGACCCGATTTTACATAGGAATTTAACATTGAATACAATGCATTCAATGTTAAATCGCGTCAGTCGCGTCGCTCGCATCACATTCCATAACTTAAGGCATGCGATGGACGCGATTTTTTAATTGTCATGGAAAAGGCTCAAAATAGCACTAAAATCGCGTTGGTCGCATCCATCGCATACCTCAAGTTACCTTAACTTAAGGTATGCGATCACCTACGACGGGCGCCGTGCTAGGAAACAAGTACCTGTTTTTTTAAATGGAGCATTGGACCTGATTCGACCAGATCGCAGATCTGCTAAAAAGCAGAGCCCTGCTATCTGATAGCTGCCTCCCTGCTATAGTGAAAACCTGCCCCTGTGCAAGCCGGTCAATGGACTGCGATAAAATCGCAGACTGGTGAAAATAGGCAAATCCATTTGCATCATCCCACTTTGTGCAGTCAGAGTAACCCTGGACTTACTCAGAGGTGACATCAGAAGCCCTTGTTGAAAACGCCCATCCACGCCTGCGTTTTCTGTGACACTCCCCAAAAAAGGTGATGCCAGCTGCCCGCCCCCAGCACCCATGTCATGGCCTCATTACCATGAGAATGCACTGAGGACTGAATAAACCAGAATTATCCCCAATAGTTTCACTCTCTGCCAGAAGATGGCAGTGTTTCGGAGACTCAAAGACACTAGACATATATATAGATGATAGCAATGTTGTTGTTTTTTTAAAGACAAATGAGATTGTGTGTATTAGTTAAATATTAACATTACCTGACCTTTACCAGGTGGTCTGAGATGTTCTCTGGGCTTTGGACACTGGATGGACGCAACTGGAAAAGATTGCACCCAACAGCAAAGCCAGTGATCTTGAAAGTTCTTGGCAGCCATATGTTCGAGGTTCCTGATAAGAGCAGTGTTTGTCTGGGAGAAGGTGACATCCTTCTGCTGTTGAACAAGATCAATAAAGATTGGTGGCAGGTCAGAAAAATCGGAGACTGTGAAAGCACCAAACCATTCCATGTGCCCACCTCCTATATCAATGATCTCATCACTCAAAGAAATGTGGGACACAGAAGCAGAGACAAGAAGAGTCTAGGTAATGCACTGGTGGTAATGCACATAGCGTGCACTGGTATTCATGTGTTTCTTTTCCTATATTGTCAGCTTTCCTGAAAACAATGAGGAGATGTACTGAAATATAGATGACGAGCAAAATCAAAATAGGAGTTCATAAAATAAATGTGTTCACTTTGTATATATGTGTTTATACAAGGTTCAATATGATACTTAGGGAGCTGCATGCACTACATGTGCGGTCTGCTGACCGATATCTGATGCTGTCCTATTTAGATACATTTGAGGGTACTTTATTTTCAGGTAAACACTTCCACCCCCTCCAAAAAAAGGCTGCTTTTGTAGTCTCCTAAAGGTGTAGGAGGTCTGACTTTTGCTGAGACAATTGTACGGATGGTGTAATGGTTAGCATTACTGCCTCACAGCACCAAGGTCATGTGTTGGATTCCCACCATGGCCCTAACTGTGTGGAGTTTTTATATTCTCCCCATGCTTGTGTGGGTTTCCTCCAGTTTCTTCCCACAATCCAAAAATATACTGGTAGGTTAATTAGCTTTCAATAAAATTAACCCTACAATGTCTTTGTGTGCGTGTACATGTGGTAGGGAATATAGATTGTGAGCTCTACAGGGGCAAGGACTGATGTGAATGGCCAAACATTCTCTGTAAAGCCCTTTGGAATATGTGCGCTATATAAATAACTGGTAAATAATAATAAATAAATAAACTTTGGCAGCTGATTTTTTTGGAAGGTGCACTCCAGAGTAATTTGAACTACGCTGGGCATCTATTTACTTACAGTTCCCTTTATAGCGCAGCAGATTCTGTTGCACTTTACAATTGTAGACAGTGATAAAACAAACTGGGTAACAACAGACAGACTTGGAGGTTAGAGGGCCCTGCTGCAAGCTTACAGTCTATGGGGATATAGGAGGGAAACACAAGGACATGCTTCAGTAATAGCATATCAGTCCCACCAAGTTGCAAGTCCAGTAGAAAAGCTATATAATACATAAGTGCCTCAGAGGGTTATGCATGTAGAGCTTAAATATGATAGGTTTGCCTGAAGAAGTGAGTTTTCAGGGAACGCTTGAAAGTTTGGAGGCTAGTGGAGAGGCTTACTGTGCGTGGAAGACATTCCATAGGATGGGAGCAGCCCGATGATTAGACAATGCACAACAACCCAAAATGAAGGCATCTAAAGCTGAGCAACATAGAAAGTCATATGTTTTTATTCACCCATTTAAATAAATATGTAATACATTTATTTTTGTGATGTCATTTGGGCGCTTAAATCATTTATGCAAGATAAAACCACTACTATCAAATGTTTTATTTAAAAAGACAGGCTAAATTGTTGTGATTCCAATGAGGTACTGTAGTCACTGCATTTTTAAAGTGGTATTCAATGACGGGTGCTATTACCGACAGGGGAAATAGCGCCCACCGTCTATTCAATGCTGCCTTTTCCAACAGCATAGAAGGTGGATTTCGACAAACCAGATCCGTCTTTTAATCAATTCGAATGTTTTGCTGGAAACGGCCGTGGATTGTCCATTTCACAACCGTTTCTCAATAATCCATGGATGTTTTCGCCGACGCTCTCACCTTTCGCTACTCAACAGGTGGAACATTGAATTCCTTAAATAGCTGTCCCAATAACTAGACAAGACGGTTCTCAATGAAAATACACAATTTATTAACTAAAAAACGTCAGGTGACAAATTAGACATTAATAGTCAATGCGCAATATTAAAATAATATATCACAGGGATATTGGGCGTGATGTTTAGAATGAAAATGAAAATGGCTGACAAAGTAAACTGACTATTACCATCCAATCGGTTTCTATCCAATCCAGAGATTTGTTGACACAATAGTTCTGGTGTTCCCCTATGATTTCAAGTGCTCTAACCTCCCATTTAGATGATCTTCCTCTGTATACTGGAATAATTAGGGATCATACAGGTATCCCAAGATTGAATTGATCCAGATGATTCGAAGGATGCCAGTGGATGTCAGCAAGATGTTTAGCAGCTAAATTGTGTATTTTCATTGAGAACCGTCTTGTCTAGTAATTGGGACAGCTAGCGCTGGAACACTTTTATTATTTAATCTTTCATATCTAATTAGGGTCTGACAACCCTGTGCCAGTAGCTATTGATTAGGCACCACACACCACATTTTCTGAACATTGAATTCCTCCTGTTGAGTCTCTGTCGAGCAGAGCGAAAAACGGGTCAGGATTCCGACTGTCAGTACGTTCCAAGATCCAAGATTGAATACCCCCCCAGAGCGGTAATTCATTTAAAGATAAAACAAACCTGTTTTTTCTCAAAAATATATTGCAACTTTACATCTAATGAATATCTTACTGGACTCACGCCAGCTCCTGACAATCACTGGCTTTTACGTTTGGGGTTTGATGATCAAACTTTGATCTGATCTGTTTTCTAGGTATGTAATAGTTATTTTGTCTTCTCTCATTAAACAGGATCCAAACTGTTTCATAGATCCCAGGATAACCTGCCGGCTTCTCTTTGTGTTCCCTCTACAATGGAACAACAATACTTAATGAACAAGAATGGTGAAGATTCACCAAAGAAAGAATCTGAAAGGAAGATTTTAGCAACCAGTATGACGAGAGCACATAAAAAGTCTGCCAGCTTCTCCCTTAGTTCTTCTTGGCACGGACAGTTCCCTAAAAGTGAAAAGCAGAAAGACACATTCCAAAAGTGTGCCTCTGAGAAGGTGAGTGCGGCGCATCCTTAATTATTGTTTTATTGCATCTCTTTGTGATTGCCTATTGACTCACTAGCCCTTGATACATGTACATGTTAAATGGTGGCTTTATTTGATTTTGTCTTGAGAATAAAACCATATAAATGAGCTTTGATAGTACAAATGGTATCACACAGAATTCATGTCTGGTATTGCCAGGGCAGGATTAAGGCTTTGGGGGGCCCGGGGCATTTAAGGGATTACTACCCTAGGGGGGGGGTATGTTAGATTGTGTATACCTCGCAACATGACCCATTCCAGGAGGGACAAACGGCCTGATTCAGAGACACTCGCTAGACAGCCTAGCAAGCGTGTAAGCGCTTCCCGCCGTCCCGAATCCCCTCGGTAGAATGGGAGGGGTTGTGTTCGCTAAAACATCCGGTCTCAGGCGGTCGCTAGCAGGAGAAATCATTTGATGTTCCCTCACCATCTAATTATTTCTCTGCCTTCGGTAATAAAAGTCAGTCTAAATGGACTTTTATTACAGCCGCTATCCATTAAAAGGGGGCGGGCCCGTGCAGGAATCGCCCCACCTGCGTTTAAACACTGGGTGTTCCCCTGATGCCGCCCCCTTCCCTCCCCTACCTGTACAAACACCTCGCCAAGGGTGATACTCGCCAAATGCATTTGCACAGAGAGGCTGCACATGCGCAAATACGCACATGCACATGCACATGCACAGTCCCTGACTTCGGCCCCTTCAGAGTGGATCTGAATTAAGCCCAAAATGCTCCTTATCAGGACTTTCCTCTCAATATGTAATTGGGTTCTCCTGTTTTTATTTATTTCATTTATAATAAAGACATTTTAACACAGGTGATTGCATTTACAAATTAAAGGGAAGTCCTGGTAGAGAGGATTGTTACCCTTTAATGAGTCATGCTGAGAGGTATGGCTTGTGTATATTAAATTTAAACCATTGGAGTATATTATTTTTAAAACAATAGTTTAAACCAGTGGTAGCCAACTACGGTCCTCGAGTGCTACCAACAGTTCACATTTTCCAGACAACCTAGCTGCTGCACAGGTGCACTTATTACTAGCTGAAACATTTTCAAAGATCAACAGGTCGAGCCAATTACTTCACTTGTGATTCTGTGAGGAGGTGTTGGCAATCCTGCATTACCAGGGAAGTCCAGCAACAGAGCATTTTCTCCCTGAAGGAAAGGGTCAGGTAGGCAACCCTGCATTACACCATTCATACTGCACATTTATATACCAGCGGCAGCCCAGTGCCCCCACTTATGTGTTTATATGCCAGCCAGAGCAATCACTTATGTGTTTATATGCCAACCATACTTGCCTACCTGACCCTCTCCATGCGGGAGAAAATGCTCTGTTTCTGGACTTCCCTGGTAATGTAGGATTGCCATCACCTGTGGGGAGCTGGGTAAAGGTGTTTCACCACAGGTGATGGCAATCCTACATTACCAGGGAAGTCCAGGAACAGAGCATTTTCTCCTTCATGGAGAGGGTCAGGTAGGCAAGTATGGTTAACCTTTTCAAAAACAGATGATGGCAATCATACATTAAAGGCCCATACACACTGGGTGACTTTTAGCTGAAAGCCACTCAAAACAGCCTGTTTGAGCGGCTTTCAGCTCAAAGCCGCACAGTGTGTATGCTCCAACGATGAGCGGTGAGCGCTGCTACACTCTCCCGCATCATCACCAGGGGAAGCCGTTCATCTGCTGGTTATACCAGCAGATGAGCGACGTTGAGGATGGCTTTGCATAGCTCTGCGCTATGCAACGCCATCCTCCCCCCCTCCATCAGCGCCGGGCAGGGGGAAAGCCGCTCAGTGTGTATGCACTGAGCATCTTTCCCCGCAGCGAGGATTGACATCATCGCTGTCCATACATGGTGGGCATAGTCGCCCAGTGTGTATGGACCTTAAGAGGAAAGTCCAGAAGCAGAGTAGTTTGTCCCTCCTGGCATGGGCCATGTTGGGAGGTATGCCAGTGCTCCCACTTATGTATTTCTATAACACCCCAGTGCTGCCACTTAGGTATTTATATGCCAGCCCAGTGCCCCCCACTTATGTATTTATATGCCAGCCCAGTGCCCCCACTTATGTGTTTATATGCCAGCCCAGTGCTTCCACTCATGTATTTATATGCCAGCCCAGTGCCCCCCACTTATGTATTTATATGCCAGCCCAGTGCCCCCCACTTATGTATTTATATGCCAGCCCAGTGCCCCCACTTATGTGTTTATATGCCAGCCCAGTGCTTCCACTCATGTATTTATATGCCAGCCCAGTGCCCCCACTTATGTATTTATAAGCCAGCCCAGTGCCTTCACTTATGTGTTTATATGCCAGCCAAAAGCTCCCACTTATGTATTTATATGCCAGCCCAGAGCCTTCACTTATGTATTTATATGCCAGCCCAGTGCCCCCCACTTATGTATTTATATGCCAGCCCAGAGCCATCACTTATGTGTTTATATGCCAGCCCAGAGACATCGCTTATGTGTTTATATGCCAGCCCAGTGCCCCCCACTTATGTATTTATATGCCAGCCCAGAGCCATCACTTATGTGTTTATATGCCAGCCCAGTGCCCCCCACTTATGTATTTATATACCAGCCCAGTGCCCCCCACTTATGTATTTATATGCCAGCCCAGTGCCCCCCACTTATGTATTTATATGCCAGCCCAGTGCCCCCCACTTATGTATTTATATGCCAGCCAAGAGCCATCACTTATGTGTTTATATGCCAGCCCAGTGCCCCCCACTTATGTATTTATATGCCAGCCCAGAGCCATCACTTATGTATTTATATACCAGCCCAGAGCCTTTGATAGGTAACCTCGATGGGGTGAAACCATCTGCAAGAGAACCATCGATGGTTTAACCCAGGGCTGCCACTAGGATTTGCGGGGCCCGGGACTGACCTTAAGTCCGGGTTCCCCCGCTAACCCCCCCTCCCCTCCCGGGTTGCGTCCGCATTATGTCATACATTGGGTGCCTTACCTGTCTCCTGGCCTGCTCAGCGTCCTCCATCGCTCCCTCCGAACTCCGTGGAAAAACCGCAGCCGCCAGCTCTAAGCCATGTGTCCCGCTCTGCCCTGCTAGTGCTGCCTGCTAGCAGAATCGCTGGAAGCAGCAGAAACTCTTAGAACTACTAGCCCCGTCATGCCCCACGGTATACTATCACTGAGGCTGAGCTGGGGGACCGCCGGGTGGGGGAGGTGTCCAGCCGCGGGGGTGGCACCGTGGCGCTGTGGGCAGCTGCCAGGGCCCCTCCAGAGGCCGGGGCCCGGGACAGCTGTACCCACAGCACCCCCCTGTCGGCGGCCCTGGTTTAACCCACCAATGGACACCCCTGCTTTACAATTCAGTGGGCTGTGGTCTAATGAGAGCCCGGGTGCTGTTCTCTGAGCGAGTGTCAGGGGCGGAGCTTAGCTTGTGCATCATCAATGGTGGGAAACCATCTGATTCACCCCCATCAATAGCTAAAATATTTCACATTGGTCATAGACCATCGATGATTTTAAAGCATTTATGTTCAATGGCCATCCCTATTGAAGATGCATTGTCCAATGACCGCTCATGTGCATTAAGCATCTCTGATTCAAACTTGCCCCCCCTAGAAGAAGCTTTTGTTAAATTGTATTGAAAACTGGTAACTTATAGTATTACTTACCACTACATGTGGCAATAAAGCAACCACATACTTACCTTAGTGCAGAGGTTCCCAAACGCGGTCCTCAAGGCACCCCAACGGTCCAGGTATTAAGTTTATCCATGCCTGGCCACAGGTGACTTAATTAGTTACTCAGTCAGTCTGATTTAACCATCTGTGCTGAGCTATGGATATACCTAAAACCTGGACCGTTGGGGTGCCTTGAGGCCCGCTTTTGGGAACCTCTGCCTTAGTGTATACTTCCCTCTGCTAATCTCCCTCTTCAGCTGATTTAAGCTTGTCTGCATAGAGGGGTATGGATCATTTGGACCTAAATGCATGTCGACTTAATACTCGACCATCATGCTGGTGACCCAATGACCGTATCATGCATAGAGACATAAACAAACACTGGAGTGTTATGTCAAATAGAAGTGCAAAACATGGGTGGATAGGCATACTGTATACACACAAATACACCATCGGTCAACAGACTCAGGGGCTTTTTCCATAGACATGGAAAGAGTCGACATGAGTTTTTCATGTTTTTTTTGTCAATGTCAGCACCTGAGCATCTGGACCCCCAGTTAGTGTACCGCACCCCCTTGCATGGCTTGATTCACCTCGACGTTTCCATGTCTCAACCTTTTCCATGTTGACCATCTGCTTATGTTGACCTTTTATCAAAGTCAACATTTTGCATGTAGACATTTTGATGTTGACCTAGACATTGTTAGCCATCTGGATACCGGAATGGAACTGTCTCATAGGAGTGATGGATTGTGTTGCCATGGTTACATCATGGGTCTGATTCAGACCTGATCCAAGGCCGGGTGATTATTGATAGACTAAGCATATGTACAGGCCATAGTACGCATGCCTGAGGCCGGGGTGTGGTATATTTCACCGACAGTCGGGATTCCCACAGTCATTACTCATACGTCGGAATCCCGACTGCACAGCGGGGGGAGCACAATGAAGCCCCTTGCGCGCTCGCTGCGCTCACCACGCTGGACCCCCACGAGGGAGCAGTCGGGATTCCTCGATGAAACCCTTTTCATTTTTTTAATCGCTGGC
Source organism: Crinia signifera (assembly GCF_055691185.1). Lineage (NCBI taxonomy): Eukaryota > Metazoa > Chordata > Amphibia > Anura > Myobatrachidae > Crinia > Crinia signifera. The sequence goes on along the minus strand of NC_139218.1, from coordinate 328,712,884 downwards.
CGGTAGCAAGGTGATTGACATGAAGCCGACGTGCGGGGTGGTAACCAACCGTTTTCTGGGAGTGTCAGGAAAAAAGCCCCGTATCCTGAGTCACGCACATGCTCACGGCAGTATACGGTCACTAGGTCAACTGTCAGTTTTTTGACTGACATGTCCTGACAGGCGGTATTTCATGGCCTACCATCCACTAGGGCGCAGAGGGAAAATATACTGTAATAGTGTGCCAAGAATAGCGAGGTGTGAAGCTTCTTTGGTGTCCATATCGACTGTTTGGACATCCGGGGAAAAAAACCCATGTCGACCTTTTGCCTTTAAATCTTCCCAATGTCGACCTAATGCTTGTGCCGACCTAATGGTCCTGTCGACCTTAAGCCATGTCGATCTTTTTCATGTGTTGAGCTATGGCCCATCGACCTTCAGTGGTCAACCTAATGCATGTCGACCTTAGTCGACCTCTCAGGGCAAGACTATTGCAACTAGCATAGGGTTGGTGTAAGTGCCACAAGGATAGCAGAGACGAGGCATATGATAATGGTGCATTACATAGATATAGTCACCTTAGCATTCTCATTGTAATTAATCTGCTTTCGGACCTGCGTGCAACTAAGAATTGGGCCCTTTGACAGTACAAGCTGTGTAAGTAGAAGCATAATGAAAGGAGGCTAGTGTTGTTGTTTTACACTCTCCTTGCAAAATTCTGTATAACAGTTCCTCTTTTTAGAAGGGGAACAGGATATAGCAAGGCGGTGATAGGCCAGTAATGGAAATGTAGACCACAAGGGAAAGCTGAGCTCCGGACATGTACAATGTAACGCCTGCTTACAACCTGATGACTGTCTGCACTTTACAGGTACAACTGTTCGCCTCTAGGTAATGTCTGATCTTGCTGCATGAGCTGGTGTGTACCAGGAGGGACTTTTGCATGTATGTGTTGTTGGGAGCTGTAACTGTAAAACATGCAGGGAATCTTTACTGATGGAAGTGTGGTCATGTTACTGTCTGTAAACCCAGGTGCAGCGTCCTTGATGCTCAGCAAAAAGCACCCAGGATGCTGCGTTCAAATGGCTAAATTCAGACAACTCTCCTAAGGAGGGTTCTGATTGGCTTTTGATATTTTAAATCTTAAGGTGCGCAGAGCCTCCATGTGTCAGCAATAGAGTTCTCATTTTACATGGCTGATACATGCTGTGCATTTACTAGTGAATTGCTGTTTGATTTCTGCTGCCTGCTACCTGCTACCTGTACTACCTGACCTTGGCTATGTATACTATACTATGATATCTGCTAACTTTAAGGATCTTTTTGTACATTTACTGGTATAGACTTAACCTGACCATACGTTAGAGCGACCTGCATACGATGCAGATTGTACGCAGGGCGTATGGTTGATCGGTCGTATGTGCTTAAAACACATACAATCTATATACAGTATACTCTGCTTACGACCGCACGTCATCCCGACTGGCCAGAAGTTTGACCTGTTCCTGGTCATTCTTTTCTCTCTGTTATTTGTATACTTCCAATTATCAAGAAGATTACTTTGTCCATAACTACTGGATCATAGTTGCACACATCTAATAAGTGGTACAGTATGAAGCTGAATCAGAAGGGTATGCAGGGGACTAGCTAGTTTGGTAATCCAGTGACAGATCAGAATTGGACTACATGCAACTGGTAGGCTGGAATTACACAAACAAGAGGATGAGTATGCAGCCTAGATAGTAGACTAGGATGGTACTGTACATACATGATGGTACTGTACAGGTCTGATATCAGGCACAAGCTAGTAGAAGGAACAGTATACACGTAATTGGCCAAGGTGGTCTATAAGGGTATGGGTCATTCGGTCGGCACACCTGGGTCGACATGCATTGGGTCGACCACTGAAGGTCGACATGGCTTAGGTCAACACCTGAAATAAGTCCATATGCCTACGGTCGACATGCCTAAGGTCGACCTAAGCATTCATTCGACAATGGCTAGGTCGACAGTCAAAAGGTGGACATGAGGTTTTTTTTTTAATTTTGTCCCAAATATCGACATGGTCGACATGGACACCATATTGGTGCACTGCGTCCCCTTGCATGGCTCGCTGCGTCCCAGTGGATGGAAGGGCATGAAATACCGCCTGTTGGCACGCGTCGGCTCAATTTATTTGGTAAAAACCCATGTTCATCATTAGACTGTCGACCTAGCCATCATCGACCTATTGCTTGTGTCGAACATCCATCCATGTCGACCTATTTCAGGTGTCGACCTAAGCAATGTTGACTATCAGTGGTCGACCTAAGGACCGTAAACCAGTCTATAGTATCAGATTGTATGCATGATTTGACAGAATGTACTAGATAAATGATATCTAGAATTTGGTTGGTTGAATGCAGATCATGGTACATTCCCCGTGGTATGTAGATGATAGGCATATTAAATTAGCCCCAACGATTACCATGGGAAGTGAGCCTGGAGCTACAGTTTTCAATTTACCGCTATTCAATTAATTGCATGGAGCTATAGATGAACGAGTTTGCAGAAGACTTCGTAAGGAGAACAAGCCCTAATTACCAATGATTTCTAGTGTATGCCCCTGTATGGTAAACAACACATGTGCTGGGATAACGGGCAGATTGCACAGTTAAAATTTCAGCCTGTAATAGTTTATGTTAAACATATTGCAACAGGTAGTGTTGACGAAACTTCCATAGATGGTAACATATCATGCACACAAATGATGTTGTAACATTATCTTCATTTGATACCCCTTGTATTTCTAGTTGCATTTCATGTATATTTTAGATAGAAGCAGTGGTGCCCTGTGCCAGAAAAATAATTGGTGTTCTCCCCCCCCCCCCCCCTCCATATTCAAACCATCAGAGCCGGCCCTAGCCTAAATGATGCCCTAGACAAGATTTTGGCTGGTGCCCCCTAGCACCGCCACTAGTTCCGCCTCTCACCCTGCTCCCATTTTCCAGCACCATCAACTCTCATCATAGCAGTCATCATTTTGGTGCCCCTACCCGCAATTGTTTTAATAGAAACAGCGCACACATTTGGTGCGCAGCCCAAACAGGGGTGTGTTCTTGCTGGGAAGGGGCATGGCCACACAATAGTACCCCCAAATCAAATTATGCCACACCGTAGTGCAACTTTATTCACATTATATCATGTGATGGTGTCCCTTATTCACGTTACATCACACAGTAGTACCACTTTACCTTATGTACATTACTCCTCACATTATTCACATTATACCCTTAGAAAAAATCCTGAGAAAATATTGTATTTTAAGCACCTCCATGGCCACACTGCAACCCAGCACAAAGCAGTGTGTGCTGGGCAGAGGAGAAGAGCTGCAGCTGCTGCTGTCACTTAAGGGGAGGGGGTCCGGAGCCCCCACTGGGCCCTTCCATCAGACTTTGGCCTGGGTAATTTGTACCCCCTACCCCTTTCTCTCGGCACCCCTGATAATACCACACAGTAATGCCCCTTACACATGACACACATTATTAATGTCCTTATAACCATAATGCCCCTTTCACATTATACCAACCTTTATTAATGCCCTTCATACACATAATGCCCCTTACACATATGTTGCACATTATTAATGCCCTTATACACATGACACACATAATACCCCTTACACATATGTTGCACATTATTAATGCCCTTATACACATGACACACATAATACCCATTACACATATGTTGCACATTATTAATGCCCTTATACACATGACACACATAATGCCTGTTACACATATGTCGCACATTAATAATGCGTGTATACATGACACACATAATGCCCCTTACACATATGCCGAACACTTTTGCACAACCAACCCACCCGCAGACAGCACTCGCACAGCCGCTAACACTGTGACCTCTGCCTCTGCTTGGATACAGATGTTTCCTCATACATCTTGACTCAATAGGCCATGCAGCTTCTGGCCAGTTCTGCTAATGTTGGGCGCCTTTTTTTGCTGAAAATTCGTCTTATTTGCATTGTTATGACCAGCACACACAAGGTGCTTCCAATGATTAAAATGATATGCAGCATGCCTATATTCTGTGTGCCACTGTGGCTGTACCTGCATACAGAATGCTATGTTACATTGATTTCCATGAATACACTATTTCATAAGCAGATACAGCCTCACTCACACACAGAATATAGGCATGCTGCATACCATTTTAATCAGCAGAAGCTGCTGATGCCCCATAGGCATTCCAAATACCCTAGGCAATTGCCTAATTTGCCTATGCCTAAGGCCGGCTCTGCAAACCATTAACATTACAACACACAGTATTAGCCGTAATACACAGTACAAAGCACAGTAGTGTCTGTTATTAACATTATACCACACAGTATTGTCTTTAATTCACATTACACAGCACAGTAGTGCCCCTTATTCACATTACAGCACACAATAGTACCCCTTATACATGTTATACCACACAGTAGTGCCCATTATTCACATTACACCACACCACACAGTAGCTCACTTATAAATGTTACACATTGTGCAATAGTACAGCCCTTTATAAACACACAACACCACAGCTGAGCCACTTATACATGTTACACATTGTGAAACAGCAGAGACCCTAATAAACACAGCTGTAAAGGCCTTCCTCTGCATTATTATCATTCCTCCTTCACATTTATCATTATTCCTTCTCATCATTATCATTTCTCAGAGGCAGTTGATAATGTGCAGAGGGAGACTGGTAGAGGCAGTGAGTGACAGACGCTTGGTAACAGGCATTGAGAAGCTGGCAGAGGGTGATGGGGAGAGGCAGCAGGTGACTGGAATATGGTAAAAGTGAGAGGCAGTGGGTGACAGGCAAAGAGTGAGGAGGAGAGACATTTGAGGCAAAGGCAGTGGGTGACAGGCAGAGGCAGTGTCTGATGTGACGTCAGCCACCTGCCCCGGCACACTGTGTCATGGCCACATTTGCATGGGAATGCCCAACTATTGCTGAGTGTGCTACCCAGTACACTCAGCAATAGTTGGCTTTTTGATAACTACTACACCCTCGGTTCAGCCCTGTGTGGAATCATAAAATTCCTGTACTGTCTATCTAGACACTGGAGATCTATCAACCAAGATAGGAGCATCGATGTTTGTACAGATATGTTGGTTTTTTTTTTTTTTACATTTCTGAGCGATTTTTGGAAAACCATTTGGCAAATAAGTGTTTATAGATAGGTTGCAAATTTAAGTGAAGTCTCTTTTTGTGAGGAGTGATTGTTCCATTGATTTATATGAGCACACGTGCAGCATAATGCTGTTGTGCCATAATATTCACTAATAGCATTGTTTGCTTTCTACGTCTGTGCAGTTCCTTCTCCTTTCTACTTTTACACTTATGCAAAAATAACTTGTGGTTGTTCACCTTCCTAGAACTGCTCAGCTCCCTTTCATACAGTACAGTATGTCATAGATAGTACCACAGACAATGATGTACAACCCCCCCTACCCTTCCCCCCCCCCCCCATCATGCAGCTACACACACACACAAACACAACCATACATGCAGACAGTCATATATATTCTCACAGAAACATACACACAGCCACATATAGCCACATATAAAAACACAGAATATGACGTTAGATAAGAACCTCGTGGCTTATCCAGTCTGCCCCTTTTTTAACCATATTATTACTGCAAACCTTATTTGATCATTATTTCATTGCAAGGATATCCAGACTTTCCAATTCTCGTGGGTCGGTCAAGATTTCTTGTGACTGTCCCACCCATGGCCAGCAGTGGGGAGCGGGCAGTTGGGAGTCACCTCTGTCGATTGGTTGGTTATAAGCCCTCATTAGAGTTTGCCAAATTAGTAGAATAATAAATAAAGCAGTATCTGATTGTGATTGGACGTCTGGATCCCTCGGTTTCAACCAACGTAGTTATTTTTCTGAATTGCTGGAAATTTCCCTTACTTCCTTACTTCAGCTACGACACAAGTTATACTGTAGTAATCTTTTAATGTATTGAACTTTGACTAGTGCTCAGGTGAAATCATAAACCCTTCACATTACAAATCATACTATCTGTCCTTGGACTTTCTGATTAACTGTTGTCATTGAGTCACATACAGCGCCAGAAACACTGAAGCTTTCTGTACTGGGTCTTGGGGGCTACATATATGAAGGTTCTCTGGATTTATTATTGAGGGACCACAGCAGGTATCTCCATTATCTACCGCAGTCCCTTTATTTCCAACAACAAAAGCAGCCCCCATAGGTTTTACCAAGGTACTTCTAGGCAGTCAGATTTACCAAAGCTTGGCCCTGACACATTCAGATCTTGTTAACTGCTTTAGCCTATGGGCTACATATTACAAAAATTACCCTGCCAATGACCTCTGGAGCCTCAGTGTATGCATCTGTATATGACTCATACTTACCTACCCCCCGGGAACGACCAGGAGGCTCCTGAAAATCCCCTCAGCCCTAGAAACAAACTCCGTCATCAATAACTGCTTCTGGGAGGGGCTAAAATTATGCAAATTGCATTATTTTGGCTGTTTTTAACCCCACCCATTCTCTGTAGGCCTGCAAATTGTGGTAGTCCGTTGGAATGGGGGCGGTGCTTGATTACTTCACCACCAGACTTCTCCCGGAAGGGAGCTGAAAAATGTAGGCAAGTATGATATGAATGCATCTTAGGGAATCACAAATGTTGTTGATAAGAAATTAGAATGATCAGGTCTAGGACTTGATAGTTAACACATATGCCCATAGTATTACTTGTCAGTGATTTGTACAATCCCCTTCATTTCCTAGGAGCAAAAGACAGTGGCAATTGCAGGATTTTTAGAGGGGGGTTTCCAAATGTAATCCAAAATCTCCCACTCTGCAATGCATTGGAGTAAATACAGGAGTCTGGGGGAGTGGTAACAGCTTGAATGATCCACATATACAGTAAGTGTGATATAAGAAGCTGGTACACTAGGCATGTGCAGCTGCTCTGCTCTGTCCCTTATACGGCATGATGTGGTGGCAGCTCTACTGACCATATTATATAGCAGTGCTATTGTTGTCATAATTTAAGGCACTTGCCAAGAGGAGGAGGGTTTCAGGGCAACCAGAACCCACCCCCCCCCCTGCATTTGCCTATGAAAGGTAATATTTTAATATATTCTTAATGTTTGCAGAATTGTTGGCTTAAATAACAGGCATTTACAAAGGTACAGTATTTGCATCATCCAAATAGTGGTGACGACAATGTGTTGTGTCTCTAACTTACGCTCCATCACAAGGACATAAATCATGATGAGCGTCAGACCTTGCTACCGTTACTTTAATTTCGCCAATGCCAATACCATAAATATATAAAAGTCAGGAACCTGGTAACTGAGGTGTACAGGCCCTGCACATGCGTATATACGCCCGTATGCATACGCAGAGCAGCACCATCGGTCCTTGGTGCAAATAAACTGGGGACAGATCCTTGTTGAATCAGGCCCATTGTGTAGATCCCCCTAATGCCGCATAAACAGCTCTGACCTGTTGAGACATGGACTCCACAAGCCCTCTGAGGGTATCCTGTGGTAGCTGACACTAAGACATTAGCAAAAGTCCTAAATTATGAGGTGGGGCCTCCATGGATCAGACTGGATTTTCCAGAACATCCCACAGACGCTCGTTTGGATTGAAATTGTGAATTTGGAGGCCAAGTAAACACCTTTAACACCACGTCCTTATTAAAGGTTCTAGGTGTCCTAGGCTATTACAGATCTCGCTCCACTTGTAATGCTGCTAAACACACTTGTATGGCCGCTCAGGGACTCGCCATTCATACTGCCCATGTGCATGTAACAATGGTTATGCGACTGGCATGTAGAATCTAATGCTTGTGGAGTGTGAAGGAGACTTTTGCAGCGTTGCATGTGGACCACAATAAGGTCTCCTGTCCTCAGGGAATACTGATGAAGAGCAGTAATATCCACATGAATGCCAGGACCCAAAGCTTTCCAGCTAAACATTTCCCAGTGCATCACAATGGATCTGCACCATAGGGCATCCTTCTGAAATCTCTTCCCCAGGTAAATAAAGCACGCAGCCGACCATATAAAAAAGTATAATCTCCACAGTCTAATCAATATTGATCACCGCCGCTTCTAAATGAACCCGCCATGAGCTGGAGTGGGAAAGGGGCCTTGGCGCACCGCCAGATGACTCCACCTGGGAAGAGGTGAGGGAAGGCATCGCCAAGAGCTCTATATCTACCCGCACAAAAGAAACCATCTATAAGCTTTATTATAGGTGGTATTATTCTCCTGACAGATTAGCCCAGATGTTTACCTCTGATTCTCCAGTTTGTTGGCAGGGTTGCGGACAAAGAGGCTCCCTATTCCACATCTGGTGGAAATGTCCTGCCATTACCCCCTTTTGGACCCAAGTCCTTGGCACGTTAAACTCCTTATCTGGCATTTCACTTTCTCTAGACCCCTGGTCCTTTTCACTGGCCTGTCCTTTCCACAATTTAGACCCTCTATTTAACAAACTATTCTTCCACATTTTGGCAGCCACAAAATCTCTTAATAGCTAGGAATTGGAAATCACCATCCCCTCCTACTGTCCAGGCTTTAATTAATTATGTTTGGTTCATTGCTAGTATGGAGAGAATCACATATTTCCTGCACGATTGTCCTCATAAATTTTATCTGATCTGGAAACCTTGGATCTCGGCCTATTCCTCCCTTCTCACTTAAATCTTGTAGTATGTTTCGCTTTTACTATAATACCGTTGACAATTTACCATTAGGTCCTCCCCGATCCTTCAACATCCCATGTACACTATTTCTCTGTCACTGTTATTCAATATATTATCTGTATACTGCTATGTTATCTCTGTCCAATCCTCTCCCCTCCCCTTCCTTTCCCACTCTGATTTAATTTATTTTTCTTTCCTGTTTTACTCTTTGTTTTATTTATTTTTTTAAGAGCTGTTCGTTAATTGTTTATTCCTGCTTTTATTTGTATGTTTGTTCAGCTCTTGTTATATAAATAAAGAGTTAATAAAACAAAACAAAAAATGGCGATTTCTTACCAAATATTGAAATGTCAGTTTTTATCGCGCTCATTAAGGTCGGGTTTAGCCGCATATAGGCCCTTATTCAGATCTGATCACAGTACAAATTTGTTAACAAAATGGGCAAAACAGGTGGGGCAGATGTAACTTGTGCAGAGAGAGTTAGATTTGGGTGGGGTTTGTTGAAACTGAAATCTAAATTGCAGTGTAAAAATAATGCAGCCAGTATTTACCCTGCACAGAAACAAAATAACTCAACCAAATGTAACTCTCTCTGCACATGTTACATCTGCCCCACCTGCAGGGCACATGGTTTTGCTCACTTTGAGAACAAAATTGTACTGCGATCAGATCTGAATAAGGGCCATAGTGACTAACCCTGACCAAACAAATGGACGCGACGTGAAAAGTCATGTCTGAGCGCTCAAACAGGTGACTTTTTGCTTATTTCTGCTTGCCACTTTGGGCGCAGAACAGAGTTACATTTGAACAGCTCCGTTGATCACCCTCTAGTGGCTTCTGGCATGTAAATATTTGAATACGGCCCATTGTGTTAAAACATGTTGCCAACATAAGGAGTGGACAGGGTTGTGTCCTACTGAATCTTGGTGTAGCGTCTGTAGAAGTGAACCCACTATTAGTATGACAATGTATCATTTAAGTGCACAGACGGAGCCCACTGGGGATTTCTCCTGTAACCTGTGGGCCAGTCCAACACTGGATAGTAAGTTAATTTTAGTAATTCAGTTACTGAACCTTATTCTTTTTCGATATAGATTGCATCAGAGATACTTTTTTGTTGTAATCAAACATGTGGAATGGTATTTTCATTTGACATATTTCCAGCTGCAGCTATATTATGAACATTCTGGGTGATATTGCTTTTATATTCTGTTTTTGAATGGGAGCTAGGGTGAATGAGGAGCTTTATATATATATATATATATATATATATATATATATATATAAATATATAGTTGCGCAGCGGGCGGCACTCACGGAAATAAATACAAATGCAAGGGTTTAGCTTAAGCTAAACCCTTGCGTTTGTATTTATTTCTGTGAGTGCCGCCCGCTGCGCAACTATCTATGATTTGTTAATCTAGGAGGGCACCCGGAGCAGCTGATTTTGGAGTGCGAGTGCCGATCCCTTGGACAAGTGTATATATATATATATATATATATATATATATATATATATATATATATATATATATATATTTATATTAATATTAATTGTGTACTTTTTACTCTATTAAGGTGAGTTTGGCCAACACAATGCAGGAGACTCCTGTTTACTATAATCTGGAGGATATGAAGAAGAGGAAAGGTGCTCCTCCTAGTCCCACGTGTCCTCCGGTCCACGTTTTCAAAAATTGGGAATGCCATGTGGACCCCACGACAGGCAGGAACTTCTTTATTAACACAGAAACTAAAGAGAAAACATGGAAGCCTCCAAGGAATTCTAAAGTAAGAACCTCAGGCTGTGTGATTAGATTCATAAAATTTTTGTGCAACACTATAATATCATGTACTGTATATATATGTGTAGTGTCCATGAGAAACACTGCCATCTGCTGGCAGAGAGGGAAACTACACATTTTTGTCACACATGAACAAACACAGAAGGTAGCTTATTGGCTTTCAAATCTTTTGCTTCGAGCAGGCTTACTAAAATACATATATATTTTTTTTTGTCCTGATGAAAATTGCATAAATGCAATTGAAACATTGACTGCTATTCGAGGCCTGGGTGAACGTTCCTTTGAAAATGAGAGAGAGAGAGAGAAAGAGAGAGGGGGGAGGGAGAGGGGAGAGAGATAGAGAGAGAGAGAAACTGTCAACGTGCGCTTTTATTCCTTAGGCAGACATTTCAGGACATCATACTTGGTCGACATTTCGATCCACCACAGGGATCTTTGTCTAGACTGGTGCTATGTGTCCTGTTGGTATTTAATGAATTGGCATCACACCGCCCCCATATTTTTGGAACCAGGTCCGGCTCAATGAGCCCGAGGCTGGTTATGCTCAGGAGGGGGAATTTGTTCTTCATTTTTTAACACAAAATCGCACATGTCCTCAGAATGAATAAATATTGCAAATTTTTTTAAAACATTTTTTATTTGAATTTATATAACAAATGTGAGCACCACTGGCATTTTTAGCCAATGTTTTGCATACCTCTCACAGAGATGTTAGCATTTTTAGCATACAGTTTGCGCATCTCTCGCAGAGCTGTTGGCACTCAAAGGGTTAAGCTGTCCTCCATGCAGCCTAGTTTTACTGCATCATATTATGCACATTTTTCGCTTCTATATGTGCTATATATTGTCTGTGCGTGGGGAAGACACATGCAATTCTCACAGGGATCTGGGTGATAGGTAGACAGTGTCTAGGTGGAAATGCACTAGGTTGACACTGACATTATGTCGACACAAGCAAAATGTTGACCTGGGAATTGTCGACATTTCTTTCACTTTTTAATTTTTGGGGGGGGGGGGGGGGGGCGCTTTTTCCTACTCTAACATCCACATGGCTTCCGATTTTGAACTGTATGTGTGCTGAGCACAGTGGTAGTAGATCTAGGCACCCATTTGAGGGTATTCTGCATGTTTACATGTTGGTGTCAACCTTGTAGACACTGCTGCGGGGAAGGGCTGTAGAGTCTGGCCAGCTGGTGGTGGTGGCGGGGGCGGGCAGCGGGGTCCGTCCAAGTGGCGGAGGTGGCTGGGAGGCTGGAGCTTGTAGCGGCATTTTGCCGGGCGGTGGGATGCGGCTGCTGAATATTTTGAAATGACTGGCCAGCTGAGACTCAGCAGCCGCATCCTGCCACCCAGCAAAATGCCACTCAAACGGTCTCCGCTGCCCGCCCCCCTCCGCCACCACCACCACCAGCTGGCCAGACCCCGCTGCCCTACCCCCGCCATCGCAGCATCTCCCCGGGAGAACTAAATGCAATAAATGGCATGCGATTTATTGCATGTAAAAATAGAACATCAAGCATACCTCCCAACAGTCCCGATTTTATCGGGACAGTCCCGATTGTCAGGGCCTGTCCCGCTGTCCCACCCGCGGGCGGCAGTGTCCCGCGGTGTGGGGGGGCTGTTGGGAGTCCCCCCCTGTCAGCTGCTAAGCAGCGGGGAATAAACGCTGTGCGCATGCGCACAGCGTCTATTCCCGCAGCCAGGGGGCTGGGGGCATGGCTAGAGGCTCACAGAGCCTCTGGGTCATGCCCCCATAGCGGCAAAATGGGGGCGTGGCCTCGCGCAAGAGACGCAAGTATAGGCCACGCCCCGAATTAGGCCACGCCCCCGAAAATTTCGACGTGCCTCCGGCGCGCAGCAGCAACGTCCCGCCTGCTGATGTGCCAAAGTTGGGAGGTATGCATCAAGTGCCAGATCACATGTGAGCCTCCCGGGGAGCAGCCGGGGGGCTCTGGGCAAACTGGTCCAACTTGTCCTTCGGACAAATCGGGGCCAGTGTATGGGGCCTTTAGCGTCAGGAAACCAGATAGTTTTGCATTGTGTTTCCTAATCGGCTGATGAAATATTTCTTTTTGCCTCTTATTATGTGACTTGCATATGTAATTAGATACTCTCTTCAAACAGGCCGTAGTTCCTCCAACAGAATTTGAGTCATCTGAGGAAAATGAGGAGACGGCATCCGCATTACAGCCAGAGGTAATGACTGATAATGGGCACTATGTTTTCAGGCTTTTCTCTTACATGCTATTTTGGCTATTCGGAACCATAGAAAATATCTTGTTATTTGTGCTTACAGCATGGCATACAGTACTTGTACTTCTATCTACTTCCATCTCCTTATTGGTGTTGCCGATACATTTCATATGGCCCTCATTCTGTACTGAGCTCAAATGTTTGTTGTTGAAAAGACAATGTGGAGTGGGGAATATGAATGATGCCAGTGGGGTGCAAACTCATATGTATATGTATCCCAGTTGTGCTGTCACTGTGCCATACAGTATACTGTAGAGAGACCATCTGCATACTGAACCTCCCAAATTGTGCAGCCATTTAACTGGGTAAAGGGCATGGCCTTGCAGCACAACCCCATTTTCGGCAGTTTAGGAGCGTGCACAGCGCTCCCTAAGCAGGTGGGCAGCCCCGGGCTCATCTGACTACACTTTTTTGATACCATGCGCATGCACCCCAGCATCTATTCAGGGATCACCCTTTGCTCTGGCTCAGCCAACCCCCCCTCACCTTTGAGACACTGCGAGGTGGGACTACGTGAATGTGTGCAATTAGTGGGAATGTCCTGCTAGAGTCCAGACAGTTGGGAGGTCTGTGGGGGCAACCGTCAGGGGGTCAATTTAAGTAAGGCTACAAAAGAAAAAAAATGTGGGTCTCACTTCCAGCAGCATTGGGAAAGATGAGCAACTGAGGCCGTATTCACCCTTACTACATACTAATATTCATCCAATGGCCCATTCCATGAAACTGAGTAACAATGGGGCAGATGTATTAAGCCTGGTAAAGTGATAAATTGGGCAGTACGGATGGTGTAATGGTAAGCATTACTGTCTCACAGCACTGAGGTCATGGGTCTGATTCCCACCATGGCCCTAACTGTGTGGAGTTTGTATATTCTCCCCGTTGCTTGCATGGTTTTCCTCCGGGTACTCCGGTTTTCTCCCACATTCCAAAAATATACTGGTAGGTTATTTGTCTCCCATCAAAATTACAAAGTTGCACGCTCGTCGCTGGGAGGGGGGGGGGGGGGGGAGTTGCATGCTTGTAGCTGGGGGGGGGTTTACATGCTCGTAGTCAGGGGGGGGGGGGGATATTACATGATTGTAACCAGGAGGAAGGTGCATGCTTCTAGCCAGGGTTGAGTTACATGCTCATTGCCATGGGGAGTTACATTCTCGTTGCAAGGTCGGCTGAAAAACGCACCCCTTGTTATTTTTTTTTAGTGTAAAACTAACAATTGTATTATTGTATGTGAGCCGATATGGTTCTCCTGGTGGCATAAGATAATAGATGGTAAATCGCAGTAGTATATGGCCACCTTAGGAGTTTTGTTACATCCATTCCCTTGAAAAACCCAATAGAAACTATAGTATATAACAGGGACAGATGTGTAAATAAAAGAGTAACGCCATTTGATTTGCACCTATATACAATATTTTATTTGCAGTGCAACTACTGTACTTAATAAATGTTTCTGACTGTTGAGATGCTGCCCACTTGGACTGTAATTGATATAATTTTGTTTTCGGATTGGTTTCATCACACAAGATAGATAGAATCAATAGAATCTTCAAATTGTCCAGGAAGTGATAACGCATCTCATGATCACGGTCTGGTGGAACATATCCAACGATTCTTTCCCTGTTGTTTTTGTATAACGAGATAAACTTGTGTCCACGCCTATTCTCTTAACTGACACGTTTACTTTCATTGCTATTCTGTGCATACTTGTATGGAAATATTATTAATATGAATATTTCCTCTGCCTATATAATAAAAGGGTAACACTGCTCCTCACCTCTGTGGAAGTGTTTTGCACACCAGCAGCCACTACATGGCTGCTGGTGTGCAATTTATTTATTTACAGTTTCTTACTGTAGCAGATTCCATTGCGCTTTACAATTGTAGACAGTGATCTGGGAATCTGGGTAACAACAGACATGGGATTGCTGCAAGCTTACAATCTATAGGGATATAGGAGGGATACACAAGGACAGGCACCAGTAATAGCATAGCAGTCCCACCAAGTTACAAGTCCATAAGGGAAGCTATATAATACATAAGTGCCTCAGAGGGTTATGTGTGTAGAACTTAAATATGATAGGCTTGCCTGAAGAGGTGAGTTTTCAGGGAACACTGGAAAGTGTGGAGGCTAGCGGAGAGTCTTATTGTGCGTGGAAGGGCATTCAATAGGATGGGAGCAGCCCAATGAAAGTCTTGTGGAGGGTAAACCAGGTAAAAACCTCATTGTTCCTGCTTGGGAGCGTTTACTTTACAGAACCCCTTCAATAAAATGGTTTGATTTTCTCCTAACACATTTAAGTTATACTATAAATTGTCACTTTTGTTTGTTTAGATTTTTTTTTAAACTTGGAGACACACTGGCGCTAAATATGTAATGCTACCTCCCTCCTGGTGGAGACAATGTTCATAGGAGTTCCTTCCAGAGCTCTTTGATGTATTCTCATATGTAGATTTTCATATGTAGACAAGGGATGCAGTTAATTTGCTGGCGGTCAGGATCCCGGCGGTCGGAATCCCGACACTGGAATCCCGACCGCCGAAATCCCGAAACTTTCTCCCTCCGTGGGTGTCCACGACACCCATAGAGGGAGAATAAAATAGCGTGCCGAGCGTAGCGAGGCACCGGGCCCGCTGCGTGGCGAGCGCAGCGAGCCCGCAAGGGGGGGCGATCCATGTCCCCCCCTTGTCGGGATTTCGGCGGTCGGGATTCCAGTGTCGGGATTCCGACCGCCGGGATCCCGACCGCCGGCAAATCGTATCGGATCCTAAACAATATTCATGTAAAGAAGAATGTAAAGAAATATATATGGTGAAGTACGTCTTTAACACAAATCTTCGAAGATAAAGTGCTGAATACCCTTTCACCACACATTACTGGAGAACCATGATGCTTACCCAACTCACATCAAACATGGGTAAATGAAGCCTATCAATGTATCTTTTTCAAGAAAATACCTTGATGTATTGTTAAACCACATCACCTCAATGCCGGGACACACCTTTCGAAGGTGTCTACCCAGCTTTGCAAAGTGAAAATGGCTGTATCCCACTACACAGCAAGTAACATAGGCCCTGCCCACTCATTTCAATGATCACGTTACACAAAAATAAAATCTATAAATAAAATGTTTGAACTATTCTGCAATAATTTGAAGCTTCTGCATTTTGGTTCCAATTTAAGAGCATTTGCATATATCTAGTCTCACAGCAGGACCAATACTAGTCTCACAGTGCACCGTGGGCCTGATTCAACAACATTCGGAAGGGGCCGATGTCTGCGCAAGCGTGTATTTGCGCATGTACAGACCATGGCAACGAATGGCTTCGGCAAATTACACACTCACCAGGCTGTTCGCTGCGGGGAGGGAGGGCCTAGGGTGGACGGGGATGGAAACGAGGCTCGTCTATGGGAACGCCCAGCATTTTATGGACGTACCCATGAAAACGCTGGGCGTTCCCATGGGAACGCTGGCAGATTGATGCCTGCCAGGGGTGGGCAGCTGACGGAAATAAAAGTCAGTTGAGACAGAAATCATTTGATGGTCGGCGACCATCGAATGATTTCTCCTGATAGCGGACGCATGTGAGGGAACCTGTTAGCGAACACATCCCCTCGCATGTTACCGAGGGGATTATGCAGGGGGGGCCGGAGGCGTTCAGTGGGTGGTGGCGCTACAGCGACCTGACATCACAGCAGCAGGGACAGCGTGTGACGGAGCAGCAGACGCAGCCAGATCACTGTCTCGTGGTCTAGTAAAGTAAAATCCTGCAGGACACTGACTCTGAACCACCCACGCTGGCAGTCCCATGAATTACTGTAAATGGAGGAGATCCCCTAAAGCTGCTGCTTATGAACAGCTGACCTACTGGAGGACTCTAAAAACCATAGTATGTAGGGGTCCCTGGAAGGCCGCCCCTGTCACCCCTCCTTTAATCAGGCCCTGGGTAAAAGGAAGCCAAGTTTGACTCAGAGTGCAGTGCCATTTATCAGGTTGAACTCAATGGTGGAACATCTTTATTCAACCTTACTAACTATGGGCCTTATTCTGGTTCACTATTTCTGCCAAAATCCTTCTTAGATGGACAAAACCATGTACACTGCAGGGTGAGTTATTTTGTTTCTGTGCAGGGTAAATACTGGCTGCTTTATTTTTACACTGCAATATAGATCTCACTTTGAAGTAAAACCCCACCCAAATCTAATTCTCTCTGCACAAGTTACATCTGCCCCACCTGCAGTGCACATGGTTTTGTCCATCTAAGAAGGATTTTGTCAGAAAGAGTGAACTAGAATAAGGCCCTATGTAACTATGTAAATGCCATTACTGTGGAAGCATGTGTCTCCAATTATCCAGGTGAAGAAACCTTTTGCCAGGCTGCAGAATGGTTAGATAATTACCTTGGATACAACAAATGTGGGATGGCACCATGCCCAACATGTCATATCTGCTGTGACAACATGCAGCTGGACTCTGTAAGACTGCATAGTGCCAGCTCTTTCGCAGCTTTTACATTTGTAGAATTCTTCTTCCTCATTCTAACCTGCAGCAGTTCTTGCCCTTCCCCTTCTGCTCAGTGCTGAGCCACTACATCAGCTCCGATCCCTACACTTCCTCGTTACCGTGGGACCATGGAGCAAGTTGTGTATAGATTAGGATCACAAGAGGATCCCGGAGAAGAAGAATATCTGAAAGTATTTTTTGATATGGGCTATGGATTTGTAAGTTCTCTGACAGGTGATCTTTGGTTTCTTTTCTTGTGCTATTCTTAGTAGATTTGCATTTCATTTATGTACTATTTGTTTTAAGGAATGAATATATTTTGTAAAAGACACATGTTTCTATTAAATTTAAACTTACGTGGGTTTATGGAAAGTGTATAGTATATAATATATTGATTGTCTACCAATCATATCAATATTTTTGTGACCTGTTGATGCTGTGACTAAATTTGTAATTTAAATAATATATTTTGTTATCATTTACAAGGGCTGTGGATCATAGGGTTAACAGTAAATGAGTTCAATATGCACAAGGTCGACATGGGAAAAGATAGACAAGCAAAAAGTCGACACAAAAGTAATCAACACATGAAAAGGTTTCCATGAGTTTTTCACGTGTTCTTGGTGTCAAGTTCTACATCTGAGCATGTGGACTCCCAATTAGTGCTTCGCTGCTATGATTCAGGCCAGGTGCCTCACGAGGGCCTTATTTTGGTTCATTCTTTCTTACAAAATCCTTCTTAGATGGACAAAACCATGTGCACTGCAGGGGGGGCAGATGTAACATGTGCAGAGAGAATTAGATTTGGGTGAGTAATTTTGTTTCTGTGTAGGGAAAATACACACTGCTTTATTTTTACACTGCAATATAGATCTCACTTTGAAGTAAAACCCCACCCAAATCTAATTCTCTCTGCACAAGTAACACCTGCCCCACCTGCAGTGCACATGGTTTTGTCCATCTAAGAAGGAATTTGTCAGAAAGAATGAACCAAAATAAGGCCCTCTGTTACTGCTGTGCTCACCACACTTTACCGTTCCAAATCCTAGTCCATGTGGATGGTACAGTATGAAAATTCCTACTGTTCTAGACACATTGCCATTACTATACATCACAAACTACAGCTTGGGTTGATCAGAAACATATAGTAAAGGTCCACATAGCTAGGATTGCTGTCAGATAGACGTCTGATCATATTTATCACGATCACCACCCAAGATGCTGATGGGATGTGATAGAATGGACCAAAATTACATTGCAATAATTAAATACATTTACAATTGCAGTATGTATCAGTTATTGCATGCAGGGACAGAGCTTGTGAGAAAGGGATTTAGATTGTTAGTTTGTTCATGATGTTTGATCTTTACTTTTATAATAGCTGTAGTTTAGTGATTTGTTCAGTGATTTTGCACATTACATTTAAACATACAGTACTTGCCTACCCTTCCTGAACAGCCGGGATGCCCCATAAAATGGGGTGGCCCTACCGGCCCCCGTGAAAGGTGGGCAAGTCTCCCGCAATCCGGTACTTATGTAATATCTGGGCTCCCGTTTTTCTTATGAGACCGCGTCCGCTCGCCGCGCTTCGGGCACGGTGGCTCGCTGCGCTCGCCACACTATATAAAATCAACTCCATGCATAGTTGGATAGTAAGGGTATGAAAAAATGGGTTGCATTTAACATGGGAGCCCAGATAATACAGAAGTACCCGCAATCCCCCCTTATCCTTCTCGTCAAATACTGTACTTGCAATTGCGGGTCTTCAGGGCAAAGATAAAATGAAGCAAATCATATAATTCCACATAATTTCTGATGATGTCAGACTCCATCCCCCACCCACCCAGTCCAGAGACATTAAGTATGCATTTATAACATCAGTCCTAGTCATGGCTATTTTTCAGCAGGCTCCAGCAGGAACTGAGGCCCTTATTCTAGTTCACTCTTTCTGACAAAATATTTCTTAGATGGACAAAACCATGTGCACTGCAGGTGAGGCAGGTGTAAAACCCCACTCAAATCTAATTATCTCTGCACAAGTAACACCTGCCTCACCTGCAGTGCACATGGTTTTGTCCATCTAAGAAATATTTTGTCAGAAAGAGTGAACTAGAATAAGGGCCTCAGTTCCTGCTGGAGCCTGCTGAAAAATAGCCCTGGTCCTAGTATAGGGAAACCTGTGGAAAGACAGCGATTCAGTATGAAAGTTTGGATCACACACTAAACACCACATTGGAGATCACGCTGTATTAGCTGTAATCACATTCTGCTGCTTTTATTAACCACACAACGGGGCTGATTCTATGTCGAGCACAAAAATGGTTGTAGTTGCGGGTAGAAATGCTATCAGCGCATATTGTGAGCCTTATTAAGTGGTTAATTCGCACCCTCTCGTTGCGGGCCAAATGTGCTACCCCGTTCGATTCTTAGGTGTTTGCTCATACGCGAATGCTTTTGGCGAGTAACGGGGGGGGGGGGGGGGGGGCGGGACGCAGGAGTCCGGACAACAATTCATGGGCGTGCCCACAAAAAATGCTGGGTGTGCTCATAGAAACGTATCCCTCTGAATGCATCGCGTCGATGCCTGCTTGGGGCGGGCAGCTGGTGCCACATGTCGTCAGTCGCTGCCCCGAATTCAGCCATCTGCGGCCAAAGTAAAAGTAAGTCTACAATGATTTTTATTATGGAATGGAAGAAAAATAATTTTATGGTGAGTGACCAACGAATGATATTTAATCTGTTCGGATGCAGATGGGGGCAGACATTCGGTGGGGCGGCAGGAGCGCCACGCTTTGGGCTCGTTGGCTTGCTGCGCTCGCCACACTTTATAAAATCAGCGCCACGCCGACGTGGATAGTGGGGGTATGAACAGGTTGGGGGTACACGTACAGTGTCCGCTCGCCATGTTTTGGGCTGGCGTGGATAGTGGGGGTGTTTCAGGAACACATATCTGACAGGGACGCTGACTACGCTGGCCACGAGAACACTACGCTACTTCTGACAGGGACGCTGACTACGCTGGCCATGGGAACACTACTCTACTTCTGACAGGGACGCTGACTACGCTAGCGGGAACACTACGCTACTTCTGACAGGGACGCTGACTACGCTGGCCACGGGAACACTACGCTACTTCTAACTACAATGCCCGCGCAAACACTAAGCTGATTCTGACAGGAACGCTACACTAACTACGTAACGGGCGCCGTGCTATTACACAACTACCAAGCGGTCAGTAACACTAACCATTCCGACACCTGCATCTATCGATTTCAACAGTGCCGTCCCTGGCAGTGGGCTGCAAAGAAAGTCTAGTGAGAGTAGCGAGACCTTGCACATGCCCAGTTCAGCTGGCCATGGTAACATGATGTGCTTTGTGCTCTAGCAGGGATAGCCGAGAGGTTGGTGGGGGACATGATATACTCCCCCAACTGCCCGCTGGGAAGGCATTGGGCTCCGGGGTGGCAGGATCGCATATGATACATTGTAAGTGCTCCTTAGGATGTAGTCTCTGTGATCCCAGGAAAGTCCGCAGGATCCGTCAAATCCTTAGTGCAGTTCTTTTGATCTCCTGCTTTGTTCCAATGCGCACAGGAGCGGTGTTGAATCGAAATTGGAGGCTAGGCACATACAATGTGACCCTTTTTCACCTGATTCTCACCCAGATGCGTCAGAATCTGCTCAAAAGTGCCTAATTGGTGTAATTGTATGGGCACCTTTAGGGGTCTTTGAGGACCGAGGTTGGGAACCACTGATTAAAGGATTAATGACCCACATTAGCAATCTATATAGAGATATAATGACTAGCCCTGGCTATTATTGCTGGTGGTCGCTTGTATCTCTAGCGGGCTGTTGCTATAAATGCAGGAAGATAGCCATCAGCAGCACTATCAACAGGCACTGGTCCCTGTATCTCTATGGCACATACATAGGCTGCATTCTTGCATAAGAGACACGGGGGGCGAAATGTAATAGGGTGCGATTTTTAGACATGTGCGATTTTTGGTCAAAAACGGCCGAAATCGCACATTTTCCGAAAATCGCACATTTAATAGGTTGAAAATCGCGGTAAAAAAATCACACTTTTTACCGCGAAATCGCACTTTTGAAAGTGGCGATTTTTGGTCACATTTCAAATCGCATCCAGATGTTTTCCCATTATAAAGTATACAACTCGCAAATGTAATAGGGTGCGATTTTTGGTAAATGTTACCAAAAATCGCAAAAAAAATAGACCAGGTTCTGACAGGCGAATTTGACAGAACCATGCACAGATCATTGAGATCTGTGCATGGTCCTGTTAATAAAAATGTGTAAAAGTGTTTTTATAAAAAAAAAACGGCGTGGGGTCCCCCCTCCTAAGCATAACCAGCCCCGGGCTCATTGAGCCGGACCTGGTTCCAAAAATACGGGGGGACAAAAAGCATAGAGGTCCCCCGTATTTCTGAAACCAGCCCCGGACTCTTGGACCGGTCCTGGTTCCAAAAATACGGGGGACAAAAAATCTGGGGGTCCCCCGTATTTTGAAACCAGCACCGGGCTCCAACAGCCCGCGGTGTCATGCCACAGCCGGGGGACACTTTTTATACAAGGTCCCCCGGCCAAAACATGAGCACCGTGGCTGGTCAGCCTTGGACGGGGTACCTGGAGGAGTGGGGACCCCCCCAATAAAGGGGTCCCCCCCCCAGGCTTCACCCGTCCAGGGCTGAAGCCCGGGGCTGTCACCGGCGTCCATGGCCAGTGGACGCCAGCCTGATAGGGTTAAATCGATCATACGTTACATTGCTTTATACCGGAGAACTACAAGTGCCAGCAGACCTCCCCCGCATGCTGGGACTTGGAGAACCACAAGTCCCAGCATGCGGGGCATTAATGGCCCGCTGGGACTTGTAGTCCACCTGTAAAAAGAATGTTTATAAAAAACACACACAGAGAAGTAAAAGTTTATTACACACACACACACCTCACTTTTACACCAGCGTTACTTACCATTCCTGGATCCAGCGCTGGTCTGGCTGCTTCACAGCCGGCTCCCCCCGCACTGACAGGCAGCGGGGAGAACCGGCTTTCTCCGTTGCCTCAAACAGCTTCTGTAGCGCTGTTCCAGCGCTACAGAGGCTAAGATCGCGATTGGCCGATACGTCTCCATGGAGACGCATAGCTCAGTCAATCGCGCTCTCAGCCTCTGTAGCACTGAGTCCCCCAGACCGGGATTTAGCCCCGCCTACCAGCCAATGATGGTCCAGCATGGGGGTTTTCCCGGACCATCATTGGCTGGTAGGCGGGGCTAAGTCCCGGTCTGGGGGCGGAGCCCCAGATGTAAACAGAACACCAGAGGACGGTGATCGTGGGAAGAATGCTGCTGGGCACCCGGGGAAGCGCTGAAGACGTCTGTGGTGAGTATGATTTCTCTCCACAGCCTCCCCTCTGGATTCTACTGGACAAGGGGACCGAAGCTTCGTGTCAACATAGGTGAGTATGGATGAATGGGCTTGGTGTGTATTAAAGTTGTACTGTCTGTGTGTGTGTTTTTATTTAACTATTTGTAGTACTGTGGGACTACTAGTCCCAGCGGGCCCTTTATTGCCCCACATGCTGGGACTTGTGGTTCTCCAAGTCCCTGCATGTGGTGCAGGCTTGCTGGGACTCATAGTTCCACAGCAATACACAATAGGATTTTATCTATTTTTTACACCATTAATCAGCTCGATGCCCACAGCCCAGGGGCATCGAGGACAGCCCCGGGCTTCAGCATGGGCTGGTAAGTTCTGGAGGGGGGGGGACCCCTTCTTTGGGGGGGTCCCCACTCCCCCAGGGCCCCTGCCCATGCTGACCAGTCAGAGGGCTGAATGCTTTGGCCGGGGGGACTTGTATAAAAAGTCTCCCCCCCGGCTGTGGCATTACCCTGCTGGCTGGTTGGGCCCGGTGCTGGTTCTTGAAATACGGGGGACCCCCAGTCATTTTGTCCCCCGTATTTTGGGAACCAGGACCGGCCCTTGAGCCTGGTGCTGGTTTTATAAAATCCAGGGGACCCCAACTTGATTGTTCCTTTGATTTTATGAAACCAGGACCGGCTCTTTGAGCCCGGGGCTGGTTATGCTCAGGAGGGGGGACCCCACGCCGTTTTTTATTTTATTTTTTACCCAAAATCGCATATATGAAAATGCGCACATTTTCATGACTGAAAATGCGCACATTTTCATGACTGAAAATCGTCCGAAATCGCGGCAAATCGCATTTTTTGCCGCTAATTCGCATCTCATTACATATGCGAATTCGCGGCAAAAAACGCGATTTTTAAAGGTGCGATTTCTGGCGAGTTTGGAACTCGTCCAAAAATCGCACCCTATTACATTTCGCCCGGGGGGCGAAATGTAATAGGGTGCGATTTTTTAGACATGTGCGATTTTTGGTCAAAAACGGCCGAAATCGCACATTTTCCGAAAATCGCACATTTAATAGGTTGAAAATCGCGGTAAAAAATCGCACTTTTTACCGCGAAATCGCACTTTTAGAAGTGCGATTTTTAGTCACATTTCAATTCGCATCCAGATGTTTTCCCATTATAAAGTATACAACTCGCAAATGTAATAGGGTGCGATTTTTGGTAAATGTTACCAAAAATCGCAAAAAAAATAGACCAGGTTCTGACAGGCGAATTTGACAGAACCATGCACAGATCATGGTTCTGTTAATAAAAATGTGTAAAAGTGTTTTTATCAAAAAAAAACGGCGTGGGGTCCCCCCTCCTAAGCATAACCAGCCCCGGGCTCATTGAGCCGGACCTGGTTCCAAAAATACGGGGGGACAAAAAGCATAGGGGTCCCCCGTATTTCTGAAACCAGCCCCGGACTCTTGGACCGGTCCTGGTTCCAAAAATACGGGGGACAAAAAATCTGGGGGTCCCCCGTATTTTGAAACCAGCACCGGGCTCCAACAGCCCGCGGTGTCATGCCACAGCCGGGGGACACTTTTTATACAAGGTCCCCCGGCCAAAACATGAGCACCGTGGCTGGTCAGCCTTGGACGGGGTACCTGGAGGAGTGGGGACCCCCCCAATAAAGGGGTCCCCCCCCCCAGGCTTCACCCGTCCAGGGCTGAAGCCCGGGGCTGTCACCGGCGTCCGTGGCCAGTGGACGCCGGCCTGATAGGGTTAAATCCATCATACATATCATTACATTGCTTTTTACCGGCGAACTACAAGTGCCAGCAGACCTCCCCCGCATGCTGGGACTTGGAGAACCACAAGTCCCAGCATGCGGGGCATTAATGGGCCCGCTGGGACTTGTAGTCCACCTGTAAAAAGAATGTTTATAAAAAACACACACACAGAGAAGTAAAAGTTTATTACACACACACACCTCACTTTTACACCAGCGTTACTTACCATTCCTGGATCCAGCGCTGGTCTGGCTGCTTTACAGCCGGCTCCCCCCGAACTGACAGGCAGCGGGGAGAACCAGCTTTCTCCGTTGCTTCTAACAGCTTCTGTAGCGCTGTCCGAGTGCTACAGAGGCTGAGAGCGTGATTGGCTGAGCTACAGTATGCGTCTCCATGGAGACGCATAGCTCAGCCAATCAGGACTGAGCTATGCGTCTCCATGGAGACGCATACTGTAGCTCAGCCAATCACGCTCTCAGCCTCTGTAGCACTCGGACAGCGCTACAGAAGCTGTTAGAAGCAACGGAGAAAGCCGGTTCTCCCCGCTGCCTGTCAGTTCGGGGGGAGCCGGCTGTAAAGCAGCCAGACCAGCGCTGGATCCAGGAATGGTAAGTAACGCTGGTGTAAAAGTGAGGTGTGTGTGTGTAATAAACTTGTACTTCTCTGTGTGTGTGTTTTTTATAAACATTCTTTTTACAGGTGGACTACAAGTCCCAGCGGGCCCATTAATGCCCCGCATGCTGGGACTTGTGGTTCTCCAAGTCCCAGCATGCGGGGGAGGTCTGCTGGCACTTGTAGTTCGCCGGTAAAAAGCAATGTAATGATATGTATGATGGATTTAACCCTATCAGGCCGGCGTCCACTGGCCACGGACGCCGGTGACAGCCCGGGCTTCAGCCCTGGACGGGTGAAGCCTGGGGGGGGGGGACCCCTTTATTGGGGGGGTCCCCACTCCTCCAGGTACCCCGTCCAAGGCTGACCAGCCACGGTGCTCATGTTTTGGCCGGGGGACCTTGTATAAAAAGTGTCCCCCGGCTGTGGCATGACACCGCGGGCTGTTGGAGCCCGGTGCTGGTTTCAAAATACGGGGGACCCCCAGATTTTTTGTCCCCCGTATTTTTGGAACCAGGACCGGTCCAAGAGTCCGGGGCTGGTTTCAGAAATACGGGGGACCCCTATGCTTTTTGTCCCCCCGTATTTTTGGAACCAGGTCCGGCTCAATGAGCCCGGGGCTGGTTATGCTTAGGAGGGGGGACCCCACGCCGTTTTTTTTTTTACTTTTTTTTTTAGCACAAAATCGCATTTATGAAAATGCGCACATTTTCATGACTGAAAATGCGCACATTTTCATGACTAAAAATCGCGGCAAATCGCATTTTTTGCCGCTAATTCGCATCTCATTACATATGCGAATTCGCGGCAAAAAACGCGATTTTTAAAGGTGCGATTTCTGGCGAGTTTGGAACTCGTCCAAAAATCGCACCCTATTACATTTCGCCCGGGGTATTCAATTAAGTCTGTTTTTTTTAGACAGTTTTTAATCATGTTTCACTGCTGCGTCAATGGCCACTCCCTCTGCTTCATCACTTAGGGGTTTATTCTAGTTCACTCTTTCTGACAAAATCCTTCTTAGATGGACAAAACCATGTGCACTGCAGGGGGGCAGATGTAACATGTGCAGAGAGAATTAGATTTGGGTGAGTTATTTTGTTTCTGTGCAGGGAAAATACTGACTGCATGATTTTACACTGCAATATAGATCTCACTTTGAAGAAAAACCCCACCCAAATCTAATTCTCTCTGCACAAGTTACATCTGCCCCACCCGCAGTGCACATGGTTTTGTCCATCTAAGAAGGATTTTGTCAGAAAAAATGGACTAGAATAACCCCCTTAGTGTTCTAGAAGCTGCTGCTCCCCCCCCCCCCCCCCCCCCAGTCCCGCTCTCCAAGGAAAAGACAGTGGGGGTCGTTCTGATT
The DNA here is from genome assembly GCF_055691185.1 of Crinia signifera. Taxonomy (NCBI): domain Eukaryota; kingdom Metazoa; phylum Chordata; class Amphibia; order Anura; family Myobatrachidae; genus Crinia; species Crinia signifera. The sequence continues at coordinate 328,686,459 of NC_139218.1, read as the reverse complement.
GAATCGGTCCCCAATGTGTTCGGGTCATGTACTTTCTTCTGGCCCCACTGTCTTCTTCCACATCCTAGTGGCCATGTGACATTCACTTCTGGTACAGAGATGTGATGAGTATTTCTCTCCCTATTTCTAACCCCTACCGCTAACTCTCCCCCTAATGCCCAACTCTTACTTACTCCTGCAGCCTTATCATAACCATTACACCTGCAGTCCAAGGGCAAACACAGGATTTTCAGTGGGGGTCCATATACTATATATATATAATCATAGAAACAGCTAAAATCACAGAATTTTTGTTTTGTTCCTACAGTATCAATAACAGTAATTTCCACTCATTTCCAGTCTATTCTGAACACCTCACAGTTTTGTTTATAGCAGGGGTTCCCAAACTTTTTTGAATCACGGCACCCCGAAGCATCAGAAATATTTTTGCGGCATCCCTAGGCTAAAGGTTTCTCATTAAGAAAGTCAGAAACAAATATTAAGTTAGATAAATTGTAAGCGACAGAAGTGTGCGGCACAAACACTGGACTGATCAGGCACACTTAGCAGCACCCCATGCCTGATACAGCACACTTAGCAGCACCCCTAGTCTGATACGGCACACTTAGCAGCACCCCTGGATGGATACGGCACACATTGCAGCACTCCTGTAGTGATACAGCACACATGGAATCGTCCCTGGAATTACAAAGTACACATGGCAGCACCCCTGGAATTATACGGCACATATGACATCACCTCTGGAATTATACAGTACACATGGCAGGACCCCTGGAATGATACGACACACGTGGCAGCACCCCTGGAATGATACGGCACATATGGCTTCACCCCTGGAATTATACAGTACACATGGCAGAACTCCTGTGATAATACGACACACATGGCACCACCCCAGGAATTATAAAGTACACATGGCATCACCCCTGGAATTATACAGTAAACAATGGCAGCACCCCTGGATTGATATGACACACATAGCAGCACCCCTAGAATTATGCAGCACATGTGGCGGCACCCCTGGAATTATATGGCACACATAGCAGCAGCCCTGGATTTATACTGCACACATGGCAGCACCCCTTGTCTGCTATGGCACACATGGCAGCCTTGCAGTAAAAAAATATATATATATTTTATTTTTATTTTTGCACTTTTAATATTTTTTTAATACAGCAGCCCATTATTTGTCCCACCTTAGTTGTCCCACACAGCAGTCCCCCTTTGGTAGTCCCCACTTAGTTGTCCCACACAGCAGTCCCCCTTTGGTAGTCCCCACTTAGTTGCCCCTCACAGTAGTCTGCCAGGGCCCCTTAGTACTCCCCATAGGGTCTTATATAGGATCCAGGTCTGGGTCCGGGTCTCGTGATAATCGAATAGTGGGATAATTACGTTCGGCCTCATTCTAGATCCAGAAAATGGCATCAGAAGATCGAACCCTTGTCGGGGCTGGCCTCGGATCATGTAAGTTTGGGGTTTTTTTATTTCGATCTTCTAGGGACCGAACACACTCATCCCTAAAAAAAGCCAAATTTATTTATGCATACAAACGTTAACAAATGAAGTGCCTACAAGTTTATTTCAGCATCTACCTAAGTTCTACCCCGAAAATGGTCAAATGTGTTTATGTTTAACATAATAATTTTGGTGCCGGTTAATTTTACCTATTATCTATATTGAGGCTGGGTATGGATAATTCGGTCGACACTCCTTAGGTCTTCCCTGGAAGGTCGACAGGCAGAAGGTCAAAAAAGTTCTTAGGTTGACTGGCAGAAGGTCGACCGTGCAGAAGGTCGACACGTATTTTTCTTTTTCACTTTTTTTTTAGGCGTCTAGATCTAGACGTCAAGTCCTGGACACTGGACCAAGAAAGTCTCTGCGTGGCCCTAGAATTTAATTCCCGGGTTTGTCTCTGCATTTGCGGTGTGAAAGGGGTATAAGTGTACGGCAGCCCCTCAAAACACTCACTACGCTCACAATGCTTCAGGCACGGTGCCTCGCTATGCTTGGCACACTAATCTGTTCTCCCTCTATGCCCTAGTGGATGGTAGGGCATGAACTGGAACCACAGTGCCTGTTTGGAACCACAGTGGGGAAAAAATAAAAAAAACCTGTGTCAACCTTCTGCATTGTCAACCTTCCGCCGGTCCAACCGGGCATGCACGTGCTGCTGATCCTGGTGTACAGGAGAGAGGGGAATAGCCAAATGTGATGTCCATCTCTATCCTGGACCTGATCGGACCACAGAGAGATCTACCAGACCCGCTGCGAGTCCAGCTGCTCTCTCTTTGCGCCGGTCGGGAGGCAGAGATTCCACCTTTGAGTGCCAAATCGACCCATCTGGCAGTTGCCAGATGGCCAGTCTGGCCCTGCACACACATAACATACATGCATACAGCAAACTTACAGACACCAGACACACATATACACACACACACACACACACACACAACTATTCTTACTAGCTACGGGCCTCCTCTGTGATACTGCTGGTCTGCTGGGCGGCACAGATCCTCCCCTTCCCCATTTTGTATGAGCCAAAAGAAAGGTGATGTCATCGGAGGCTGGTTCAGGTCAGTCCAAAAAGTTCAAGTGTGGGCAAGGGCCCAACGCGTTTTGCCATCTCAACTTTTGCTGTCAACCTGTGCCTATCAACCATGTCAACATTCTCATGTTAACATTGTGGTGTTGACATTCTGAATGTTGTCAGTTACTGCAGGGTTGCCTACCCTCCCAGAATGGCCGGGACAGTCCCGGAAATCGGGTCCCCCTTCCAACCTCCTCCCCCCCTCCCAGCAGGGGGTCCGTGGGACCAAATGACACAAATCGTGCCATTGTAGCCCCATCCACCGCTGTGTAATGCCTGAAATATCAGTAACTAGGACACAATTACGCTGGTCAGGCCCCCAAAACATGATTTACCTCTGTAGTTTCACCCCTTTCCTATCTGCACACCTGCCTCACGGAACTGGCTGCCCGAGGGGGCAGCCATAAAGCAGGCAACACTGAGTTACTGTCGACCATTTGACTGGATACCAAAATACAGGCACTTTCAGTGTTGTTTTTTTTTAGTTTGAGCTGCCGTAAAGTGCAGCTACTGTATTGCAGCGCTGATTCGACCTCCGGATGGCTCCTTCTGTAATTTATATCCCCCCCATTAGCTCAGAAAACATCTGCAGTATCTTCACAGCTTAATCACTTCCATGTAACAAGAAAGGAACATTCCAAGTTCACTTCAGCTTGTCACAACTGGTATGGTGAACTATGAATTCTATAAAGTGCTCTAGAGTTTGGTGCATCCATGTAACATCACAATAACTGCCTGTGTTATTCTTCCAGTTTCCTGCAGCATTATGTCCCTAGATAATGGTGTTATTGCTGCAGGAGCACTCTGAGGGCCATTCAGGTGCACTTGTTCTTACCACTCCTGTTGCCATGATTTGCTGTATGTAATTGGTATTATATGTTGGTATGGGCAGAATATGAGGGCCCACTCCGATCGCATGATTTGAGAATCATTTGAGTGATACATGTATCACTGCATCCTGACGAAGGGGTCTGCGCACTCCAAAACGGCCCTTGATGTCTGATCACCTGATGGATTACATAATCCTGATCCTCTTTGTACATTGAAGTACCAAATTATCGATCATGTACCTGAAAGCCCTAGAGGAGGTGATCGTAATAAAAAAAAATTGCTGGAGGCAGCCTGAATTCACAGACTTGATACTGTGTCACCTAGGGGCCTCAATGAGCGCATTGCTTGGAATAGCTTGGTATAGTGGTTTTTGGTTACTGCCCTTTTGTAACAGCATTGAGATACTCTCTGTTTCAGATATGCATATTACTGTATGCTGTGCATTTTAAATATTGTATGTATATATGTTTGTGTATTTTAAATGTATTGTGTTTATTTTGTGTGTACTTAATTTCCATGCCGGTGTAGCGTCCCCTTTAACCGCCAACGTACGCACACAGCCCTAGTCACGGTGGAGACGCCGAGGTTGCATAGCAACTGTAGCCTGTCGGAGCCCACTGATGTCATTGAGTGGCGCAGAGAGAAGGTGCCCGTGGTTACCGTGATTGGGGGCGTGTGGAGCGACGAATGCGGCATCGCATCGCTTGGCCCTTATAATGGCCCATGCGATGCAATTTTCCTATGGTGCCGTACGTAAAAAAATTGGGCGCCGTGATAATACACAAGTACACAATTTTTTTAATAAAAAAAAACAGTGCATCCAATTCTCACAGTACAAATACAAAATCACAGGTGGTATAATGGCTACCATTACTTCCTCATAGCACTGAGGTCATGGGTTTCCCGTTACTGTAAAGTTTGTATATTCTCCCAGTGCTTATGTGGGTTTCTTTTGGGTGCTCCGGGTTCCTCTGTATACATGTGGAAGGGAACACAGACTATAAACTCCACTTTGGAAGGGAATGATGTGAATGGCTAAATATTCTTGAAACACTGTGGAACATGTGTGAACTAAATAAAGAACTAGTAATAATAAGAATAATATGGCTACGGAGGATAGGGAGTGAGACGTAGGTCGCTGCTCTCTCCCGCTCCATGCTAATGGCAGTGATCCTGTAAGAGCTCCCCAGCGAGGAGGGACCAATTCCGGTATATGAAAGTGCAATCCTTCCCCCCCTGCTATCTCTCCCTCAGTACCTGAGTCGCGCTGTGGTGCGGTGAGAGAAGGGAAGTGATCGGTGTGCCGGCGGCGTGTGCCTCGTGAGAGGAGGTGGACGCGCTGGGACCGGAGGTGACGTAGGCAGCCGGCGACTGCACGAGGCTGGAAGCCGGAGCATGCTCTGAGAGACGCTGGTGCGGCGCGGGAGTCCCGCTGAGAGCGACGCGAGAGTACCGCTGGGCGCTGAGTCGAGAGCTACACCGCTGAGGGAGCGAGGTGGTTGCCGGCTGAGTGGGGGATTGAGCCCGGTGGTGACCCCCAGGAAAAGCGGAGGAGCCTGTTGGGGCGGCGACCCCCCCCGAAAAACGGTGGAGTTTGCTTGGGAGAGCGGAGCTGGCTTTCCTGGCCAGTGGTGGCTGTACTGAAGACAATAACAGAGAGGCTTCGGTACCTCCTAAAGTAAAAGGGGAGAGGAGCGACGGGTGAAAGGCAGGCAGGATCTGACCTGGTGGCAGCAGGAAAGAATAGAGCTGAATTGTGCCCCCTGGTCACATATAAGGATCCGCAATATAAGGGGATGATCCAGCGAACCTGTGAGTAAATTACCTTTCTCTCATTTATAAGACACTACGTTTCAAGTATATCCCTGTAACTCAAAGAAAAAGAAAGGGGAAAGGTGTTTGGATTGAGACTGTGTGCTTAAAAATATACTATAGCCCTGCCCTCTCCCTCCCTCCCCTCTCTCCTAGCATAGGAGTCTCATAAAAATTATAAATAGCAGAGCAGTGGTGCCCCACAAGTCATAATGGGGAAAACCCAGAATACAACTGCAGCCAATAAACTTGCCAAATTCTCAAGGCAGCCAGTTACCCCAACCCCGACTACCAGAGAGGGGATTTCCCCCCCGATTACCCCTCCAGAGTCAGAGCAAAATGAATCCTCAATACAAAAAGTACTGGATGCCCTTGCGGCGAGTGAGGGGCGTCTGGCTAATAAAATTGAGAAGGTACAAGAAGACCTTGATGTCATAAAACAGTCAGTCCAAAGAGTAAAAGAAAGGGTTAAGGAAGTGGAAATCCGCACCTCTGCATTAGAGGATAAAGTCACTCCTCTGGCAGTACAAATGGACGATATGGCTTCTCAGCTTAAATCACTTAATATGAAGATGACTGACATGGAAGGCCGGTTCAGGAGAAAGAACTTAAGATTTGTAGGGCTGCCAGAAAAAGTAGAAGGAGCAAATCCAGAAATATTTCTTGAGAACTGGTTAATAAAGGTATATGGGCAGGACGCCTTCTCTAAATATTTTTCAGTGGAGAGAGCCCACCGTGTCCCCATGAGACCATCTCCCCCAGGGGCACCAGCCCGTACTTTGATCGCAAAAATTCTCCATTATGCAGACCGGGACACTATTCTTAGATTAACAAGACTCAAAGGCCCATTAGTATGGGATACCACAAAGATTTCAGTGTTCCCGGACTATGCTATCGGGGTTCAGCGGGAAAGAGCACAATATTATGATATCAAGAAACGGATGAGAGACCTGGAGATCCAATATGCAGTGCTCTTCCCGGCTAAGCTCAGAGTGGTCCACGAGGGAAACACAAAATTCTTTCTAACACCAAAAGAAGCTGCAGCCTGGCTGGACTCTAAATTTCCAGGCAAACGCGCAATGAGTTCGAATTAATTAGCCAGATAAAAAGCACAAGAGTAAATGAAAATGTGATAACTGTCTCCCTCTTTGACTTGCTCCCCCCTCTTAGTATATATATATATTTTTTTTTTTTTCTCTCCCCTTTCTCCTCACTTTTCCCCCATAAAAGAGAAAAGGGAATGACAGGAATGTGACTAGTTGATCGCTTTCTGGCTCTCTCTTTGAGATTGAGATAAGAGACCCTCCAGAACGACTCTTTTGTTGTCAAGAAATGACGAATTATTCTATGGGATACCTTTTGAACATAAAGACTGTGGAAGTCGGGGTGAATGCTAAATTTGTAGCCTGTGGAAACTCTAGGTTCCCTCGAAAAGAGGTCATGCTGGTATTGCAATTTCCAGGCAAATGTGTAATGAATTATAATTGAGTTGGCTTGCTGCTTGGTGATAGAGAAGTGGTTTAATGGTTAATATCTTTATTTTCCTTCCCCTTTTTTTTTTTTTTTTGTGAAAAATATAAGAACGGCGAATCATTGAAAGATGGTGGACGGGAGGAGGAAGGAATCAACGAATCATTGAAAGATGGTGGACGGGAGGAGGGAGGAAGGGAGGGGGAGAGGAAGAGGGGAAGGAGAAGGAGGGAGAAAGAGAAGATTGGTTGGTCCTTGCTGGGAAGTTTAGAAATATGATGATGTTGGGAGCGGGGGAGAGCCCCCAACCTGTAGCCATTAAATTGATTGCCTCAAAACAGTTCGATGTAGATAGGAAGGGGAATAGGTGGGGGTGGGTAGGATTGGGTATAAAGCATGTCATGGATAGAAGAGAGGGAGGGCATGCAGGGAGGGGGGTGGAAGGGGGAGGGGGGGAAAGGGTTAGGTTGATGAAGAGCAGGAAGCTTTTTTCTGTTATGAAATGGTTACTAAGAAGAAATTTAACTACTCCTGGCTGTGTCCTTAACCGAAAAGGTGAATGTCGGTAAATTATAGTTTCCTCACATGGAACGTGAGGGGAATGAACAACAAAATAAAACGAGCCCTTGTCATGAGATACATCCGTCAGCAGGCTGCAGATATAATCTGCCTACAGGAGACCCACCTGGAAGGGGGTAAGGTGTTATCACTAAAAAAATCTTGGATAGGATGGGCTTACCATTCAACTCACACCTCCACCTCTAGGGGGGTCTCCGTGCTGGTACGCAGAGGGGTTCCATTTACCATGGATAAGATAATGGTTGATCAATGGGGTAGATATATTTTTCTTAAATCTCGAATTGGGTCCAGGACTCTGCTGCTGATGGCTGTATATATACCACCACCGTTTAGTTATGATGTGTTAAGAGCAGCAGCAGATTTCATGGCACTATACCCTAATGTACCCATTGTGATGATGGGGGATTTTAATAATGTAATGAACTCAAGTTTGGATAGGAAGCGGGCAAGGAGTACGGGAGGTGTAATACGGAAAACAGGGTTTTCAGAAATTGTAAAGGAAATGGGACTTCGGGATGTATGGAGGGAGAAATACCCGGAAATACAGCAATACTCCTGTTTCTCGAGTTCCTATGATACATTGTCAAGATTTGACCTAGTATTGGTATCCGAAGAGTTAATCCCGAATACCCATGAAATCACTTATTTAACACTGGGTATTTCAGATCATTCCCCAATACTGTATAAAGTGAACTTGGGTGATAAAAGGGGATTTACATTTTGGAAACTGAATACATTTTGGTTGACACAACTGGAGGAGGGGGAAAAACTAGAAGCTATGTGGCATGAATTCTTCTTAACCAATAATGGGTCAGCGCCCATTGAAGTTATTTGGGATGCTTTCAAAGCCAGCGTCAGGGGAACATTGATAAGGGAGATAGCGGGGCTTAAAAAATCATACCGGGTTAAAGAGCAGGAGCTAGAAAAAAAATGTAGTACCTTGGAATCAGTATATCTCCTTAATAGTACTGAGGAAAATAAAAAGAAATGGAGGGATGCCCAAGAGGATTGGCGACAATACCTAGAGGAAAAGGAAAAAATACAGGAATTATACGCAGGGCATTTAAGATATGTTGAAGGCGACAGGCCTGGGAGTTTTTTGGCAGGAATTGTAAAGCAGGACAGACCCGCAAATACAGTAATAGAAATAAAAGTAAAAGAAGGAAGTTCGGTCTATCAGACACCTGAAATAGCTGAGAAATTTAGACAATTTTACTCCCAACTATACCAGTCTAATCAGATATATACCCCTGAGGAGATCCGAAGTTATTTAGCTGATATAAGTCATCCAACCCTGTCCCTTGCCTCCAGGGAAATTCTAGACGCCCCTATAACCTTGGAAGAGATCAAGGCGGCAATAGCCTCCATTCCAGGGGAGAAGGCGCCGGGAATGGATGGAATACCCCAAGAAATCTATAAAAAGTATAGTAGATTTTTCTCTCCCAGGTTTCTGACTCTATTTAACGAAGTGTATTTACATAGAAAACTTCCTGTTTCAATGTCAGAGGCTTTAATAACAGTAATTATTAAAAAAGACAAAGATCCTAAAGAGGTGGAATCCTACAGGCCAATATCCCTGTTAACGAATGATGTAAAGATTTTGGCTAAGGTCCTTTCAAATAGGTTGAGCCAGGTTTTAATAGAAGTTATACATAGTGACCAAGCCGGCTTTATGCCGGGAAGGTCCACAACTTCTAACCTGAGAAGACTGTTCCTCCACCTGCAAGTACAGCAGGAGGAAAGGCAGGCCGCGGCTGTTATTTCACTCGACGCAGCCAAAGCCTTCGACACTATTGAATGGACCTATTTGTGGGAGGCTATGGAATGGATAGGGATCGGCCCGGTGTTTATTAATTGGACTAAACTACTGTACTCATGCCCAACTGCAAGAGTTTCAGTGAATAATTATATATCTCCTAGTTTTGAGATTAAAAGGGGTACAAGGCAGGGATGCCCGATGTCCCCCGGTCTCTTTGCAGTGGCCATTGAGCCTCTGGCATGCCTCATAAGAGAAAGTAGAATAATAAAGGGAATTTACATTGGGAAAAAAGAAGACCGAATTGCGTTATACGCAGATGATATTCTGCTTTTTGTACACAATCATTTGGAGGCAGTGCCGGAGGTGGTGGGAACTGTGGAGAGATTTGGGGGATATTCGGGCCTTAACATCAACTGGAATAAATCCTGCATATTACCCCTTGAGGGCCCATGCCCCCCATTGATTATAGCCCCGGCCCCACTTAAATGGGTTGAAGAGTTCCAGTATCTAGGCATAAGGGTCGCGAGGGATACCTCAAGGTTTGAGGTATTGAACATAACCCCGCAAATCGAATATATTAAATCTAAAATAGAACCCTGGGGGCGTCTTCCTCTGACGACAACAGGGAAAATCAACTTAGTTAAGATGATAGTACAGCCGAGGGTTCTATATGTGTTACACCACTCCCCAGTTTATCTTCCAAGACGGATTTTTCGTCAGATAGAAGGATTATTATCATCTTTAATCTGGTCTAATAAAAGACCAAGATTAAAATTAAAAACCTTAACCCGCCCAAAAGGGGAGGGAGGATTGGCATTGCCAAACCTCTGGCTGTACTACCTAGCCACACAACTGGCGCATCTAAGAAACCTGATCCAAACTGGGATAGAAGAGGATGGTTTTAGTCAGATAATTAGGATTTTAACCCCTGGGCACACACCTTTGGAAATGTTGTTGAGTTGCAACATTAGGCGGAAATGGCCACCAATTATTAGACAGATGAATTTGGTATGGAAACAGGTGGAAGGAATACTGGGAACTCAGGGAATTGACCCGGAAATGCCCCTGGCTGGAGCTAGAGCATTAATAGAGTTAGGGAATTTACAAATGGAGAAGATATGGGGAGTAAAAGGGGTCAAAGCCCTGGGTCAATTATACGAAAATGAGGAGTTGAGATCATTTCAGTCCCTTAAATCTGAATTTGCACTTCCTAATAAATATCTGTTTAATTATATGCAATTGCGACAAGCCTGTAACACCCAATTCGGAAGGGCTGGCCCAAAAATAGAACATGCAGCAACTAAAAAACTACTCAAGAGATGTCCAAGTAGGCATGAGGTATCCTATTTATATCGGGCCCTTGGCCAAGAGATCAACAGGGACGAGTTGAGGGAATTAAAGATCAAATGGGAGGCAGATCTAGGCCCTATTTCCGAACAGGAATGGCAAGATACCCTTGTTAATGTAACCCTAGCAACTAATCAAGTGAGCCAGCAGCAGATTCAGTTGTTCATAGTCCATCGGACGTATATGACGTCAGAGTTACTGTATAGAATCGGGGGGAGAGATAGTGCTAATTGTCCTAAATGCATAAATAATATAGGCACCTACTGGCATCTACTCTGGTCTTGCCCAGAGGTAAATAAATTTTGGGAAGAGGTGATTAATGAATTGGTGATCAGAAGAGTTCCTAGGGAAAGTTGTACACCATCCGCCTGTGTATTGTCTAGTATAAAGAAAGGGACAATGGAAAAACATTGTAGATTGTTTGTTATCATAGCATTTACCCTTGCAAAAACCTGTATAGCCCGCAAGTGGATGGCTAAAGAAGGCCCTGACATAGATACCTGGAAAGCCCTTATAAATGCTACTATGGTACATGAAAAATTTACGTATATGGCAAGGGGGAGGATAGGCACTTTTTATAAGGTTTGGAACAACTGGAAGATGTAGGAGGGGGAAGTAATAGTTAATGGAAATTAAAGTAACCAGAATCCTTATTACGAAAAGGAAAGAAGTAAAAAGTTAAAATCAACCTAAAGGGGGAGGGTGGAAGGGTAAGAAATTAGTAGTAAATGACATAGGAATATGTAATGGTAAGATTGCTGAAATGCATACCCGAAATTTGGGAATGAGATATAAACAAACGGATCAGCTTAAAAAGGGAAAAGGAAAGAAGGGGAAAGGAGAAAGAAGAAGAAAGGGGAAAAAAAAAAAAAAAAAGGGAAAAGAGAAGGAAGAGTATTGATGGGGAAAAAGTGTAAATCAAGGGGCGAATCCCACGGCTCCTGGAAAAAAGGGCTACACTAAAATAGCGGTAATAATGAAAAGGTGAAGGAACCAATATTTGAATTACACTATAATGAGATAAGGAAATTGGTAAAGCACATAGAAGATATACGTAAAAAAGATGTAAAAATAGAATAAAGCAGAACACAATAGAGCGAATAATAAAAATCACAGAAATAGACACATGAACCCCACGTATAAGAGAATAAGATGTTGCACGTACATACTAAGCCGTAAGGACACATATAGGAAGTAGCAGATTAAGAAGTCATTACACAGGGACTAGGTATGTAGATAAACTATATAGGAAAGGGGAAGGTAGAAAAAGACAATACGAAATAGAGAGAATAAAGCACAGAAGATAAGATATATAAAACACTAAAGAATAAACAAAGGGTGATATAATGTTAAGGAATAGAAAAAAAGAAACAAATATGAATTTAAAGTAAGAATAAACTAGAGGGAGAGGTGGAGTTCGCCCCTTGATATAAGGTTAAGCTGTAAAATTACTGAATGATATTGAGTATCCCAAAATGGACGAAATGAAGGGTATGGCATGTAAGGCATTCTGTCATTTTTAGAAAATGTTTTAGATCTTATGTAAAATGAAAATAAAGTTGAAATTTAAAAAAAAAAAAAAGAATAATAATAATAATAATAAATAAAATGACAGATGTATGAAAGAGTCACATATCATCCATTAGTGAAAAAATATGAAGGTACCCAAAGAACCCATTAAAGTGAACATGGAATTAGATATTTAAGATTATTGCATTTGATATATAGGGGCCCATTTATTAAGGGATTACATATGCAATGCGATCTGGGCGGCATTTACCACACAAGGTACACAAGGGATTGTAGCAGTGATCACAGATTCCTGCTGCGGTCCCTCCGGGATACATTTGGGGGATACTTAAAATTTGCGGCGAAACAGGTGTTTTACACGCAAATATTACATGGTAAATGGTCCCCATAGAATGAGAGAACTTTGTGTAATGAGTCATGATTGACATTTCCAGATTAAAAGAAATGTAGGGACATTTGTAATCTAAAACTGCTTCTAGAAAACTGGTATATAGCTAGCAACTATTATTATTTATTATTATAACTTAAGTTACAAAAAGTCTCCACAGCAACGCAAACATATTAAATAGTATGCTGCCATGGGGTGAGAGATAGAAAACTCCCTATATTGTAGGCAGGGGTGCAGAAAAGAGGGCCAGTAACTATTCCCATGAATTTGTTTCAGGTGTATACTGTAGTCATAGTCTTGGAAACAACAATACTAAGGATATAAGGAATACTAATGGCAGGAGATGGTCAATAGAAAATAATTAAAGTAGATATTTCGGTTTATTTCCTTCCAAAATGATTAGTAGATATAACCACGCCTTTCAGTGTGTAACAGAAAATATTATTACAGTAAATAATGTACCACTTCCTGAAGTGCATGTGAAATTGTTATTCTGGGCTATATATACTGTAATCTGATGGCAGGTAAGGAGTAGCAGCTCAGGCTGGCATACAGTAACCTATAGTACATTGCATTATATTCTCTGCACCCCACTGTTCTCAGATCTGTGATGCCTATGAAGAGCAGAACACGTCCTCCGTCAGCAGTTTGTCGTCTTCCTGCAGCAGCCTGCACAACCTGAGCTGTGATGTACCGAACCCTGAGCACCAGTCACCAAAGCTCTCCTACGCCAGGTCTATGATCCTGTCCCACTCACAACGGCCCAGGGTAACGTTCCAAATCTGCTAAACTGGGAGGTTTATTATGCATTGTATTACTGTACAAACCTAGGTATTATTATACAGTATGGTATTCATATCTGATCGGGGATAACCAGTAGACACCCTGGTTACTGTTATTTGATATGCAATACCATGATATAACATGCCTAGACCAGAGGACCAGATTGTATTGTGCATTTGACCATTAAGAGGGTATTAAATTATCAATGGGACATTTTTGTATGCAATTTTTACAAATGAAGGAAATCGCAAAAGGAAAATCTATCTCTAATGGACAAAACCATTCGGCACTGCAGGTGGGGCAGAGAGAGTTACATTTGTCTGGAGTGTGTTTAAATTAAAATCACATTTGCACTGTAAAAAATAAAGCAGCCAGTATTTACCCTGCACAAAAACAAAATAACTCACCCAAATCTAACTTTCTCTGCACATGTTACATCTGCCCCCCTGCAGTGCAGCATGGTTTTGCCCATTTGTGAAAGGTTTAGCATTTGCGATCAACTCTGAATTAGGCCTATAATGCAGTCAGATACAATACAAATATACTGTTTAGGGTAACTCTGTATTATTTAAATGTGTTCTTTTTAAATCCTATTATTGCTGAACTATTAACTTGGAGACACATTTTCTTCTTGTTATTTCAATAATTACTTAGTAACATAATACTTTTTATCTCCTATATATTTGGCTACATCTGTCACTCAAAGTGGGTGTCTGTGTCTATAACGCTCTGTTCCTGGACTTTCCTCTTAATGTGTGATTGCCTTCATCTGTGCTGAACACCTTTCTGAGAAATTAACCTGTTTAAAACAGGTGATGGCAATCATACATTAAGGGGAAGTCTAGAAACAGAGCATTGTGTCCCTCCTGGAGAGGGTCATGTTGGGAGGTATGTGACAGAGAACCAGCCCAGTGAGCCCACAGACAGTGCCAGACACCCACTGCCTTCCCATGTTGCCCAGCACTGCTACTCCACAGCCACCAGGTGAGCGCCCCCCTCCCGCGATTTGCGGCAAAACCTCCCCCCCCGCACGCCCCCCCCCTCCCGCGATTCGCGGCAAAAACACCCCCGCGACCCCCCCTCCCACGATTCGCTGCAAAAAGAACCTCCCCACGACCCCTCCCGCAATTGGTCGACAATGAAAAAGGTTGACATGAGTTTTTGAAGATTTATTTTTAATTTTTTTTAATTTTTTCATATTCATTGTCATGTGTCGACATGGACACCAATGAAGTGGCACACTTATGTCAACATTTACATGTGTTGACCTTTCTGTGTTGATTTTTTCTTGTGGCGATTCGCGTCACACCCCCCCGCAACCCCCCCTCCAGCGATTCGCGGCACCCCCCGTCACCCCCCACCTCCCGCAATTCACGGCAACCCCCCACCGGAACCCCTGTGAACCCCGCCCTCCCGCGATTCGCGGCACCCAACCCCGCGACCCCCCCCTCCCGCAATTCGCGGCACCCCCCGTGATTCGCGGCAGCTCCAGAATTAAATTGCACATGGAAAACACTGACATGGCTATGGTCGACAATGAAAAAGGTTGACATGAGTTTTTGAAGTTTTTTTTTTTCATTTTTTGAATATTTTCATATTCATTCTCATGTTTTGACATGGACACCAATGAAGTGCCACACTTATGTCAACATTTACATGTGTTGACCTTTCTGTGTTGATTTTTTCTTGTGGCGATTTGCGTCACACCCCCCCCCCCACACAACCCCCACTCCCGCGATTCACGGCACACACAGACACACCTCCCCCGCGATTCTCGGCACCCCACCCCGTGACCCCCCCTCCCGTGATTCACGGCACACCCCCGCGACCCCCCCTCCCATGATTCGCCGCAACCCCCGCCCCGTAACCCCCCCTCCCGCAATTCGCGGCACCCCCCCCCCCCCGCGATTCGCGGCAGCTCCAGAATTAAATTGCACATGGAAAACACTGACATGGCTATGGTCGACAATGAAAAAGGTTGACATGAGTTTTTGAAGGTTTTTTTTCATTTTTTTGAATGTTTTCATATTCATTCTCATGTGTCGACATGGACACCAATGAAGTGCCACACTTATGTCAACATTTACATGTGTTGACCTTTCTGTGTTGATTTTTTCTTGTGGCGATTCGCGTCACACCCCCCCCACCCCCCCGCAACCCCCACTCCCGCGATTCACGGCACACACACACCCCCCCCCCCGCGATTCTCGGCACCCCACCCCGTGACCCCCCCTCCCGTGATTCACGGCACACCCCCCGCGACCCCCCCTACCATGATTCGCCGCAACCCCCGCCCCCGTAACCCCCCTCCCGCGATTTGCGGCAACCCACCCCGCGACCCCCCTCCCGCGATTCTCTGCAATCCCTCCCCTCCCGCGATTCGCAGCATCCACCCCCCCACAACCCCCCCTCCTGCAATTCGCGGCACCCCCCGCGACCCTCCCTCCTGCAATTCGCGGCACCCTCCGCGACCCCCCCTCCCGCGATTCGCGGACACCTAAGTTGCAATACAGGGCATCTTTCATACAATTCTAACCATATTTCTCATATACAAACGTTCACAAATTAAGGGGGCGCAGCCCCTTACGACGGTGTGAAGAGCGCCCGTAGGGCGCGATGAATCACCTAGTCTCATATATTTGGCTACATCTGTCACTCAAAGTGTGTCTGGAGCTGTAACGCTGGGTTGTGGACTTCCATCTTAATTTATGATTGTCATCACCTGTTTTAAACAGGGTAATTGATAAGAAAGGTGTTTAAGCACAGGTGATGGTAATCCATAAATTAAGAAGAATGTCCAGAAACAGAGCAATGTGTCCCTCCTGGAGAGGGTCATGTTGATAGGTATGCACCTCCCTCCCCCCCCCCCCCCCCATTCACGACATCCCCACGATTAAATGGCACATGCAAAACACTGACATGGCTATGGTCGACAATGAAAAAGGTTGACAAGATTTATTTTTCACTTTTTCCATATTCATTCTCATGTGTCGACATGGACACCAATGAAGTGCCACACTTATGTCAACATTTACATGTGTTGACCTTTCTGTGTTGATTTTTTTCTTGTGGCAATTCGCGGCACCCCCCGCGACCCCCCTCCCGCGATTTGCAGCACACCCCCCGCAATTCGCGGCACCCCCGGTGACTCCCGCGATTCGCGGCCCCACCCCGTGACACCCCCCCTCCTGCGATTCGCGGCACCCCGCGACCCCCCCTCCCACAATTCGCGCCAACCCCCCGGGCCCCCCCTCCCGCGGTTCACGGTGCCCCCCATGACCCCCCCTACCGCGATTCCCCACCCCTGACCCCCCCCTCCTGTCATTGCGGCAACCCCCCCCCCCGCGACCCACCCTCCCGCGATTCACTGCAACCCCCCGTGCCCCCCTCCCACAATTCGCGGCCCCCACACCCCCCCCCCCGGCGACCCCCCCCTCCGCAATTCACGGCATCCACCCACGACCCCTCCTCCCGTGATTCACGGACACCCCTCACCTCCTCCCCCCCACCCCCGCGCGCGATTCACGGCAACCCCAGGATTAAATGGCACATGCAAAACACTGGCACGGCTATGGTCGACAATGAAAAAGGTTGACATGAGTTTTTGAAGATTTATTTTTCTTTTTTTTAATGTTTTCATATTCATTCTCATGTGTCGACATGGACACCGATGAAGTGCCACACTTATGTCAACATTTACATGTGTTGAACTTTCTGTGTTGATATTTTCTTGTGGCGATTTGCGGCACCCCCGGTGACTCCCACGATTCGCGGCCCCACCCCGTGACACCCCCCCCCCCTGCGATTGCGGCACCCCGCGACCCCCCCTCCCACGATTCGCGTCAACCCCCCGGGCCCCCCCTCCCGCTGTTCACGGTGCCCCCCACGACCCCCCTACCGTGATTCCCCACCCCTGACCCCCCCTCCTGTCATTGAGGCAACCCCTGCCCCCGCGACCCACCCTCCCGCTATTCACTGCAACCCCCCGCGCCCCCCCTCCCACAATTCGCGGTACCCACACCCCCCCCCCGCGACCCCCCCCTCCCGCAATTCACGGCATCCACCCACGGCAGCACCCCTAAGCCCCTCTTTAGTCCCCCGTATACTCACACACCCCTATCACTACCCAGCTTCCTGCTCTCCTGAACCGTAACTTCCACCACTGGGGAGTCGCTGACGCTGTTTTGCCCACATGCCCCTATCATGCCTCATAGCCCAGCCTCCTGCTCTCATGCACCCGAACTCCCACCCAGTAGGAGGAGACACTGACTAAGGGCCACCATCCTGTACTCCTGTACTGCCACGCTGGACCCTCACCCACTGGCAGAAGCTGCACAGTATCTCCCACCCTCCTCTTTAGTCCCCCTTATGCCCACACACCCCTATCACTACCCAGCCTCCTGTTTTCCTGTGTCGTGACCTCCGCCAGTGGGGAGCCGCTGACTCAGAAACACCCTACTATACTATTGCACACACACACCTAAACAACACGCACACACAGCCCCCCCCCACACCCACAAATGTCACTGTACCATCCACACTATCAATGTACATCTTACTCTGTAACCGCTTTTTAATTAAACAAAACAATACACACCCCCTTCCACATCATATGCTCTCTATTTAACACATTTCACCTATAACTCAAGTTGCAATACAGGGCATCTTTCATACAATTCTAACCATCTTTCTCATATGCAAATGTTCACAAATTAAGGGGGCGCAGCCCCTTACGACGGTGTGAAGAGCGCCCGTAGGGCGCGATGAATCACCTAGTATATATATATATATATATAATTATTATTATTTGCTATTGTGTTTTTGTAGTGCAAGCATAATGGCCCTTATTCTGATCGATGCGTATATTCCCGTTTGCGTACGGGCCGCCGATGTTTTTCTTCTGCGCATGTGCAGAGGTCACTCTGCGCATGTGCAGGCGATTTCGCCGCAAGGATTCTCTATACGCCGCACAGGGGGCGTAGAGGGGCGTGAGGGGCTACTTATCCTCATTACCCTATGCATACGCCCCGCGTTTCATGGGCGTTCCCATGCAAACGCGGGGCGTATGCATGGTAATGAGGCCGTGACGCGTGGGTACGGGGCGGGCATCTGACATCGCCGGATGTCAGCTGCCCGCCCCCATACAAGATTTCACACGGACAAGTGTCCGTGTGGTCTTGTGTTGCGGGACCTGGTGGAGCGTGCGGCCCTGCATTCGATGTTCGGCGACCATCGAATGCAGGGGCTGCTCCCACCATGGAGGAGGCGTATCCCCGTCCAATTTCATGCGGATCGCCACATATCCGCGTACGGACGGCAGGTGGCGATCCGTATGGTAGGCGGGGATTCGCCTGCACGGTCGTGGCCGCATATTCTGATCGGGCCGCACCGATCAGAATAAGGGCCAATGAGAGGACCCCCCCCCCCCCTCCCCAGCTCTCACTCTTCTTTGTCCTCCCCCAGGGTGAGATGTACTAAGCCTTGAAAAGTGATGAAATGGAGAGTGATAAACTACCAACCAGTCAGCTCCTAACTTACATTTTTCAATCCCAGCCTGTGCCGTGGCAGTTAGGAGCTGATTTGCTGGTGGTTTATCTCTACATTTTAACTCTTTTCTAGCTTAGTAAATCTGGCCCCCCAGCGGTCTATGAATGTACATGACTGTACCTTTGGGACATCTGTATGCAGAGTGGGGGGTAGAGAGATTGAGCCAAGAAGGGGAAAGAAGGATAGAATTGAGTGATAAAAATAGACTGTGGGAAGAGGGTATATAGCTGTGACATGAGGCATAGATGAGAGAGACAATGAGATGAGGGAGTAAGTGCACGAATGAGAGAGAGATAGACAGGCAGGGCAATAAGGACAGATATGGGATGGGTGGAAGAGATGAGAGAGGTAGACAGATGGTGACATAGAGGGAGCAATGAGAATGCAGGGTATATATATATAAGAGACCGCTACATATAGGGGAGAGGTGGCAGATATGAGAGAGAGAAAGAGAGAAAGAGAGAGAGAGAGAGAGAGAGAGAGAGAGAGAGAGAGAGAATGGAGAGAAAGTCACTGGGTGGGAGACACAGATAGGAAGGCAGGTAAACCATGTAAAAAAAAAAAAAGATCTTGCAACACTAGGTACAATATATATATATATATATATATATATATATATATATACTGTATGTGTGTATATATAATATATATATACACTGTATGTTTGTATATATATATATATATATATATAATATATATATATATATATATATATATATATATATATATATATATATATATATATATATATATATAGCGTGCATCTGTTTAAATGAGTCCTTTTATCTCTTTGCAGTCAAACCACAGGAGGAACCACTCACATCATCTGGTGGAAAGTTATAATACTTCAAACACAAATGCAGATTTCAACAAGAACACCCTGGTCACTGTCCTGGATCTACCTCATGTAAGCCAGAATCATGTGGCATGTTGTAGGTTATCAAGACTTTAGGGCCCAGGCATCATAAAATCTACATAAACAGGGCAGGATTTATTTTTGTGTGGGCAGCGGCTAACTACTTATTCATCTGCAACTATGCAGATCAGCGATCTGGTCTGAATCAGGCTCAGAGTACTGTCTGTTGAGCTCTGTAGCAGATAATTCATAGAACGTTAAGTTATTAAAGTATGTCAAATAAAAGCCTGGGGGTGATTCTGTAAGCTCGGTAAGCTGCAAGGATCGCATGAGAGATGCAGCCCGCTGCCCGTACGAGCGCCCACCCTACTGCCGCAGATTCCCCTCTTTAACATTCGAGGGGATGTGTAACGAAAACACATCCCCTCGCATGTCTCCACAGCAGGAAAAATCATTCCATAATCTTTTATTTGCAGGGACGAAGATGGGGCAGGAGGCTGGCGTCCTGGCATCGGCCCGTCTGCGTACTTCAAGGGGACACCCATAAACAGCTGGGCGTTTCCATGGGCAATCCCTGTCCCTGCCGTCGTCTGCCCCCGGCCAGCCCGATCCTTGAGAACGGCTCGGCGACTATGTAAGTCGCTGAGGATGTTTGCAAATGGGAGCTGCACGTGCGCATAATATACCATGTGCTTGCGCAGAACCCCAAACATCGGAACGGGCAGAATTCAGCCCCGTCCAAATGAAATAGAATGAGGGCCTTTGTGTGACACACTGCTTCCGCCATGTAACAGTAAAGTAGGGATCACCACCTGAGTCCTGCTTGTAGGTGAGGCAGGAAGCTGGACATCCCCTAGAACTCACCCGCACAGTTTTCTGTCATTTCCTGGTCTTCGTCTTTTTTTATTATTATTGACAACACCTAAAACACTACTGTATATTGCATAAGTTTAACTCTTTTTATACAATATATTTTTCTGTTAAGTACATATAACCTATGATTGTAAGATGCATTAGTTGTATTTTGCTGTTTGTTTAAATTGTATAGATTTATTTAGATTTTATTTATAACAAACATCATTAATAGTTTTGTATTTGCCAAGTTAAAGACAAATTTTAAAAAAAATCCTATTTTTCCAGGAGATGCAAATGTCAGGTCAGTTAAACAAGACAAAGATCGCAGAAGGTGGAAGAAAGCTGAAGTAAGAACCAACATGCAGTAATTGTCATATTATACATAGGAATACATTTACACATATCATATTTCCTAGCATTCAGAGACTGAAAGGAAATCTCACACAACCTTGTTCTTGTATCCTTGTGAAACTTGTTATGCTCTAGACCAGGGGTGGGCAATTATTTCCATGTATTCCTTCCAGCAAATATTCAAGAGCCACACTTTAGAAAAAAAAAAAAAAGGGGGGGGGGGGAGTTTGGGCGCCTGAGCTGGGTTCCTGACATCCGGGTGACATGGGGGCTGGGCGTCGGAGTGGCAGGGGACCAGGTGGCTGAGCAGTGGGGGGGGGGCCAGGTGATGGGGGGCTGGGCTCCTCAGATCATCAGGGCCTGGCACGGCTGTCCCTTTGAACCCCCCTGTCACCGGGCCTTATGTCAGCAACTATGGAGATGCACAAACGCACACACATAGATAACATACATATATTCACAAACATGCATACATGTACACACACATAGAACCTTATTCAGGTTCATCCGCAAGGACTCCTTCGTTCTCACGAGTCCGATGTTCGGTGCCTGCGCAGCCACATTTCTGAGCATGTGCATACGCCGGGTGTGTGTGCGGATGCACGCATCCAAGATAATGGACGTGGGGCAGCGTGCCAATGGGAATGGCTAGCGTTTTATGGGGGTTCCCATGGAAATCGCCGGGTGACATGGGCACTGGGGGTGGGTAGCTGACATCACCGGATGTCAGCTGTCCGCCCACTTCCTCGCGAATGTGCACGCACATATAAGTGACCTGAGAGTCACTTTATATATGCGTGCCCGCACCACATCATTCAATGGTCGACGACCATCGAAAGATGTGGGAGGTTCTTCCTGGCATGCGAATGGATGTTCATGTAAAACATACATTCGCATGCAAACCTGGTGTGCGAAGGGTGGGCGATCGTCTAACCATTTGCAGGGCGGGTTCTGGTGGATTAGCAAGGGTGCGAATTTGCATCCTTGCGAATCAACCAGAATAATCCCAATAGATCACATATACACAGATATAGAACACGGACATACACAAATACATGTAGTGCACACACTTACAATGTCATCTTGAGGGAGGATGACACAGCAGCTATCATTGATGCCAGGTCTGGGCAGCGACCCTTTTCATTTTAAACAGCACTCAGGAACCACTTCTCCAGCAAGGGACCCACAATTTGGTCAGTGGTGAATGGGCGGGGCCAATATGATGCGATTACATGACAAGTGCATCATATTGGCTCCACCCCCTTGCCACCAACCCCGCAAATCACAGCAAATAGCCGTGAGGGGGCGGGGCTATGTACACAATGTCAGTATTACATAAAAAAAAAAGAAAACAAGTGTCTGAGCAGATGAGCAGGGGGCTGGCTTTGGGGCTTCCTCAGATCATCCTGCCGCCCAGTGACAGAGCAGGATGAGGGGGGGAATCAGGCAGAGGCAGCAGCCAGGTGGAAGAGAAGCAGAAACTCTGGCTCTGCCCTCCAAGCATCTGACATCTGACATCACAAAGGGAGTCCCGGCTGTCCTCATGATGTGTTGAAGCTCTCCTCAGCGACATCATGGGTTGGGACTGTTCACTGCTGTAGTGTAATGACAAGCAGATCAGCCAGTCAGGCTGCTTGTCATTGCGCACTGTTGGAGGGCAGCAGGCCAGTCAGGTTGCCCACTCCTACTCTAGATGGGTATCTGGACTGATCATAGACTGACTCATGATACAGTCATATGATTGGCCACGAATGGTCAACAGTCAAAAGGTTGACAGGGTCAAAAGGTAGACAGTCAAATGGTTGACAGGGTTTAAAGCTCGACACGCAATATGTCGACAAGGTCTAAAGGTCGACGTGGTCAAAAGGTCAACATGAAAAAGGTAGATATGCATTTTTTACAACATTTTCAGCCAACATGTGCTGACAGGCGGTATTTCATGCCCTACCATCCACTAGGACGTGGCGGGAGAATAAAATAGTGTGCCGAGCGCAGCGAAGCACCGAGTCCGAAGCATGGCGAGCGCAGCGGTACACTTAGACAGTGTCCATGTCAACCTATGTCGACATGGACACCCTAAAAACATTAAAAACGCATGTCGACCTTTTTCCATTTAGACCTTTTGTCTGTCGACCTTTCGACCCTGTCGACCTTGTGACTGTTGACCAATAGTGGTCGACCATATGACTGTCTATCATGAGTCAGTCTATGTTTTATGCTATACCCCTACAGATGGCATTCCAGGTGGTAACCAGCTTTGCAGGAATACACCTCCATGGCTACAGAAGTCCTACCATTATGGAAATACTGTCTGCTGAAGAATGCAAGTTCCTCATTTTGTAATGCGTGGGTGAGAGTCTTGTAGCACTGCAGAACTCACCTGTTCCATACATGTTGTTGCAGCAACCAGTATTGTTATTGTTAGGCACATCAAACTCAAGCCAAATATGTACTTAATCTACACCATATCATTTGGTAAACTTGCAGAAATTAGATATGTATTCTATTGCAGGAAACATTGGACTACATCGTGGGTAGTTCTGACAGGAAATAGTCTAGTATTCTTCAAGGACCCAAAAGTTCAGGTCCCATCTGGTTGGGTAAGTGTTTTGTCTTATTCTGGGTAATTGCTAAGACTTGAAGTTTGATATTTAATTGAAATGTAACAGAACATTACAGTAACCTAGCAATACTTTCCAAAATTGCGTTTAGAAATGTGTTATTTTATACTACATTAGCGTAGCCTTACCTACTGTACATTGCGGTCTTATATAACCAGATATGCCTATATCAAATTGTGGTAAATATAACTGTCCAGGTCCTTTTTTGATGCTAAATTCAATTAGACTGGTTAATTTAATGGGGATGAAAAAGGGATGTAGCCTTATGCTTTAATGCCTCAGGCTATTCAATTACAGCCCCTTTTCACCCATTAAAATAACCTATATACAGGCATTTACACAACGCTGTTCAGATGGGAATATAAATCCCTGTGCAGCCTGCAGGCTCCCTTCAGGGACTTCATTAATAGCCATGGGGGATCAATTAGATAATTGAATCCCCTACTTGAACTGCTTAAGGCATTGGTTTCCAAACTGTGTGCCGTGACACCATAGGGTGTCTTGGAACCCTTGCAGGGGTGCTTAGGGTTGGTGGCCCAGGACCAATAATAATCATTTATGGTCATTGTGATAGGCAAAACCAGTGCTGGTGACTACCAATCAAACCATGAAAACAGACAGAAGTGAGTCCTGTCCCTCACCACATAACTAAACAAAGGTGATGTTGACTAGAAACTTTTATACTAGGGGTGCTGTGAAATAAAATTCTGATACTCTAGGGCGCTGTGATTTAAAAAAGTTTGGGAACCACTGGCTTAAGGACACATTGACAAAATGTGTCATTAGCTACTCGTCTCTATTGCTTTGATGTCTTAATTCATACAAATTGGTCTTTTTAACCTTCCCACACACACAATAAAGCCCCATACACATAAGACAATATAATGAGCAATATCGGTCATTTTGGCACTACTGCGCAATATGGATCATTTTATATAGCCCAATGTGTATGCTCTGACCAATGGCTGATGCGCACTCCGTGTGTCGTTGCCAATCCCCTTTGTCATCTGTGTATGCACAGATGAGGGATTGGATCTTTACTGAGGTCCATGTATCATGAGCCCCCCCCCACACTGTGTGTGACTGGATCATACAGCTCAGCTAGAACATCTGAAACCTGTTTGGTCAAATATGAAAAATGAACCTTTGCGTATCACTGCCTATTTCCCTATAGATTGTAAGTTTGCAAGCATGGCCCTTTCACAATTTTTTTCTGTCTGTTATTACCCAGTTCTATTACTGTTTGTTTCCAATTGTAAAGCATAATGGAATATGCTGGCATATTTAAGTAACTGCATTAATAATAATAATAATAATAATAATAATAATGATGTGTGGTCAGGTTTGGTAGTCTTGCCAAATGTACGGTTTTATGGATTTGCAGATTATCTTATAATTAAAAGAAAGATGCATTTTTAAATAATGATAAAAATATATATTTGTCACTAGTGTGGGTGCAGTAAACTCCTATCATATCTCCCACCTGTCCTAATTTTTGCAGCTCAGTGGTTTTTTTTTTTTCCTTTGGGGGGGCTGTCCCCTGTGCCACTCTCAGTGCCCCACAGTGAGGGAGGGGGCAGGGTACTTGTGTATTATCTGGGCGCAGTGAGGGAGGAGGCAGGGTACTTGTGTATTATCTGGGCGCAGTGAGGGAGGAGGCAGGGTACTTGTGTATTATCTGGGCTCCCAATTTTTTTCATCGCATTTCACTACTTAAGGCATGCGATGCGATGCGATTTTTCACTGTAAAGACCTGATTTTTAATTGTATGCCATGGGTGATTTTATACCCCCACTATCCAACTACGCATGGAGTTGATTTTATATAGTGTGGCGAACGCAGCGAGCCACCGAGCATGGTGAGCAGACGCGGATTACTTTACATGTGAAATGCCCCCCCCCCCCATTGTTAACGCCACCCCACGATGAACGCCAACCCGAAGTGTGGCGAGCGCAGCGTGGCCGCAAGGGGCGGCGGTACGCGTCCTCTGACCTTTTCATACCCCCACTATCCACGTCGGCGTGGAGTTGATTTTATATAGTGTGGCGAGCGGCCGCGTAATACCTGTGAAGTAATGCGCGTCCCCTCGCGGGGCTCGAATCGTGGCGAATCGATTTTTTAGGACCCGATGGACAGGGGCGGATTGGGGAATAAAAGTGGCCCTGGAAAATTTCTGGAAGTGGCCTCATGGCGGCACAAAATCAAAAATGGCAGAGCCAGCATAATAGTAGGCAGGATCCCTAAATAACTATATTTAAAAATGAAGTGCGTCGTGAAGGGGCATTGTCACATATTAGTACCAATTCTCATTACACCACACACTGCACCAGGTAGGGCCCCTTAGACACACTATACGAGGGATAGCCCCTTAGACACACTACACCAGAATTACACACCTTAATGCCCATTACACATTGTCACACATGGCAATGCCATGACATATGTCACACACTGTAATGGCCATTACATATTATTACCACTCACAGTAATGCCTATTACATATTGTTCAATACACTTTAATGCCCACTGCATATTCTACCACACACAGTAATGCCTATTGCATGTTATGTCACACACAGTATTATGCAACACACCGTAATGCATATTACATCTTACACAACACACACCGTAATGCCTATTACATATACCACACCGTAATGCCTATTATATATTATACAATATACCACAATGCCTATTGCATATTATACCACAAACCGTAATACCTATTATATATTATGCAACATAGCTGCTGCTTACCTACATGCTCGCTGCCAGGCGTCACATGCTTGCTGCTAGGGATTTTGTTGATTGATGCCAGGGGTTATATGCTCCTTGCAACGGTATGGGGGGGGAGGGGGGTTTAATTGCTCATTGCCAGGGGGTTACATGCTAATTGCCCGGGGGGAGATACAGGATCGTTGCCCAGGGGGAGTTTTATGCTTGTTGCCCAAGGGGAGTTACATGCTTGTTGCCCAGGTGGAGTAACTTTCTCATTGTCCAGGGGGAGTTACATGCTCGTTGCCCAGGAGAATTATTTGCACGTTAGCCAGGGGGAGTTACAGCTCATTGTCCAGGGGGATATACATGCTCGTTAACCAGGGGAAGTTACATGCTCATTGCCCAGGGGAAGTTACATGCTCATTGCCCAGAAGGCAGTGGCATAACTATAAATGTTGCTCCCCCTTGTAAAAAAGGACATTTTGGTAAAACAAGCAGGTACTTTGCAACCCCATCTCCGCACATACTACACTACCGCCGCTACCCTGCACCCCTCCATACACACACTACACTCCTGCCTCTACCCTGCACCCCATTCCCCGCACATATTACACTATCACTGATACTGTGCACTACTGCCGCTACCCTGCACCTCATTGCCTGAACACACTATATTACCACCACTACCCTGCACACACTACTGCTGCTACTCAATCCCACTGCACGCACGTACTTCACTTTCGCTGATACCCTGCACCCCCTCCTTGCACGCTACACTACCACCGCTACCCAGCCCACACTATACAACTGCCATTACCCTGCACACACTACTGCCGCAACCGTGAACCCCACTCTTAGAACACACTACACTACTGCTGCTACCCTACACACACACACTGCACTACTACTGCTGCCCTGCACCCCACACACTATACTACCGCCACTACCCTACACCCCGTCCCTGCACATGCTACACTACCATTGCTACCCTAGCCTATACCCCTGTCCCCGCACACACAATATTACTGACGCTACACTGCACCCCACTCCACGCACACACTATACTACTGCCACTACCAGAACCAGAATACCCTCCATTGAGTGTCCTGAGGGGGGGGGGGGGTGAGCAGTTGTGAGTCCTCAACCGCAGTGAAGCAGCATCTATTTAGAGAGACAGAGGGCATGGGCAGCAGATCATAGAGCGCTGGCCATGGCCCCCACAGTAACGAAAGACGGGGAAGCCACACCCCTTTTGTGATTTGACACCCAGGTCATGCACAGGCATAAATCCCAACCCCACTGATTTTAAGAGTTGTGAGGTATGCATACATGTACATACTGCATGCACACATATAACATACATACAGAAACAGCATAGATACACACAAATAGCATAGGTACATACAGCATGCATGTACACATAGTTTTACACAGATAGCATAGATACACAGACACACATAGCATAGATATTCACAGCATTTTTGCACACATACATGCAACATATACATACATACAGACACATATCATGTACCCACATACAGTACATGCATCATACTTTATACATAGACACAAAGCATGTAAAAACACACACACACAGCATATACTGTACAAACAAACACACACTCCGCATTCACTCCGTTCCCCTATTAGATCTAAAAAAAATCTGCACATTGTACTTGCCCAGCTGATGAGCACAGTCTCTGCTTCCCCCCAGCCAGCAGCTCTCCTCGGCTCATAGCACAGCCTCTTCTTCCCCCGGCCAGCTCTCCTCCACACACAGCAGTCACGTGGGTGGAGTTCAGCCTTCGAGGAAGTACACGCTGCTTGTGCAGCTACAGTACTATCTCCCCCTACTGTCAGCCAGCCCGGCCCCAGCGACAGCCTATCGGCTGTCACTCTACACTGTATACTAGGAGCCGAGGAGTGGCTAGAGGTGCAGGAGCCCTCTAGCATCTGTCCCCAATGAGGCGGTGGCCATCTTTGGAGGGGCGCAGGGTCTCTGTCTGTATGCGGTGCGGACAGAGACTCTGAGGCAACGTTCCCGGCCGCAACGTCTTCTGTGAGTTTAAAAAAAAAAGTTAAATATAAGGGCAGGCTGGAGATCCAGTGGCCTCCTGGGTGGCCGGCCTCCCGGGATTCTTCCCGGTAATCTCAGTGGCCAATCCGCCACTGCCGATGGATACAATCAAAATCGCAGGCGCCATGCTAGGAAACAAGTACCAAAGATTCATATGTGACCAGCTAGTACCGGTATACACACACACAGAGCGATGGGTGGGGGAACAAACATAACAACGAGAAAATAAGAAGACAGACAGTATATGTGTAGGAATGTGTTTGGTCCCAAATGAACAATTCCTTATGGGTGGCTAAAAGTTTTGTAACCCTTGTTGCCCAAATGGGCAGGGTACCTTGCTCCTGACTTGAAGATGGAATGTGTGCCGGCAGACATTCCATCTCCAAGTCAGGAGCAAGGTACCCTGCCCTGTGTTTGAGAGTGCAGAGTGACACCGTGAGGTGTACCCTAGCATTTTTCCTGTAGTTTGCAAGGTATTAGTAGTGTACCTGACATACACTCCACCGCCCAAACACTAGTACAGTCCACAGCACAGCCTCCAGCAACCCTGTCTCCACACTTATCTTCTAGAAGGTGGTGAATAAATAAGTAGGTTCTGATTGGTTGCCCATAGGAACATCCTCTGTGAAATAGAGCTCCCATCTTAGTATATTATTTCCCCCTGTGCCTCCTATACTGTGTTACCCAGAATGAAAGTCTTTAGTGCTCAAAATAAACTCATTAATGCATAGGGCTGGGATTTGTATGTGGTATCTTGTTGCAAAATATGTAAATAAGTATGTAGCAACATCTGGGGAAATATGTATCTAGGTATGTATGTCATTTCTAGTAAGTTTATATTGGTTTATACAAGCAGCTAAACAGGCTGGCAAATGTATTTGCATACAAAATCCCAGCATTAACAATGAGTCATCTGGGTTACATGGAGATAGTGTCCAGTATATGGCTATTTTTGTCTTCCAGAGTCCATCCAATAGCAAGCCTGAAAGCAGCGTGGACCTGAGAGGGGCCTGCATTGGCTGGGCCCAGGAAAAGTCCAGCAAAAAGAATGTGATTCATGTAAGTTACCAGAAACTGCAACAACCCTCTGTCACCCTAGGGCGAGCTATCATCTGCTGATAGCTATAGGACATTACAGGTGGCAGCTGTCTTCTCACCTCTGGTCCGTTCATGCCCCAGACCTGACATTGTCTGTCATTGATCTCAGGCATATGGGGACCCATGGAAATACAAAATGTACCTTTTTTGAAAGAAAACAATATACAGCCTCACAACATACATGTGTAAAGGTTGTAAGTGCTTATTGGTACAGAAGATATTTAAGATGCATTTTAGCTCATGTGATCATTTTCAATTTCAAAATTGTCCCAAAATTGTTGTGTGTCCTCTCAGGGGCCAACAGTAATTGGCACAAATGAATACAATGTATTTCTTAGCTGTTCATCTAATCATGGATTCGGTATGAATTCCTGACGGTCAAAATACCGACATGGACAAAATCCTGACAAGGTCAAAATCCCGACATTTAAAATTCCGACAAGGTCAAAATACCGACATGTAGAATGTACAGGTGAAAAAGTCAACATGACTTTCGGTCGACAGGTCGTGAGGTCGACATGGGTTTTTTCACTGTTTTTTGACCCGAATGTCATCAAGTCGACATGGACACAGTTGGAAGTGAACCGCAGCCCCTCGCATCGCTCGATATGCTTTGGGCAAGGTGCCTCGCTGCGCTCGGCACACTATTTTATTCTCTTACCACGCGCTAGTGGATGGTAGGGCATGAAATACCGCTTGTCGGCACATGTCGGGTCAAAAAACAGTGAAAAAACCCATGTCGACCTTGCGACCTGTTGACTAAAAGTCATGTTGACTGTTTCACCTGTACATTCTATATGTCGGTATTTTGACCTTGTTGGATTTTAAATTTCTGGATTTTGTCCTTGTCGGGATTTTGTCCTTGTCGGGATTTTGACCCAGTCGGGATTTTGACCCTGTCAGGATTTTGACCCTGTTAGGATTTTGACTGCATCCCCATTTAATCGGCTGGTGATGGTGATCATTATTTCTGTGTACTTTTCCACTGACCACACATGTAGATTTAGCCATGGACTTCTGGATTTGTTCAATTGGGCTATATTCTGCAAGCAGGCAGACTATTAGATATAAAGGCCTGTACACACTGGGCAACTTTTGGCTAAAAGCTGCTCAGTTTATTAATTTGAGAGGCTGAAAGCTGCCCAGTGTGTATGGAGCAGCAATGAGAGCTGATGCCGGATCCCACATCAATCGCTGGCCTGGCTGCTCATCTTCTGGTATTACCCACAGATTAGCAACGGAGAGGACGGCTTTTCATAGCATCCTGCTATGGATAGCCTTTCACCCCGGGGAAAAATCACTAAAACGGGCGAACGTGTGTATGAAGTGTGTATGCACTGAGCGATTTTAAGCCGAGCGATCTTCCCCATAATTGTTATTCATACACGCCCAGTGTGTATGGACCTTTAGCATTTGTGACCAGCATACGCCTGTTTTTACTGCAGGACACCTTTTAGACAATTAGCGGTACTTGTTTCCTAGCAGGGCGCATAGTGAAATCGCATTGCATGGCTTTTTGTGCCTTGCGATGTGTGCGAAGCGATCTCACTAGTTAATTTATTCACTGTACCCTGAGTGACATCGCATCGCAGATAAGATGAGATCAGATGAGATGAGATCTCAGTAGCTTATATGGTAAAACACCTAAAACAGCACCACTCTCCACGTCACCCCGAAGCGTGGCGAGCGCAGCGTAACGTATCCTCTGACCTTTTCATACCCCCACTATCCACGTCGGTGTGGAGTTGATTTTATATAGAGCCCGAAGCATGGCGAGCGTACGCGGATTACTTTACATGTATTACGCGTCCCCTCGCAGGGCTCGCCATGCTTCGTGTTCGGTGGCTCGCTGCGCTCGCCACACTATATAAAATCGCCTCCACGCCGACGTGGATAGTGGGGGTATGAAAAGGTCGGAGTATGCGTTCCGCCACCCCCCGCGGGGCTCGCCATGCTTCGGATGACGTGGAGAGTGGTGCTGTTTTAGGTGTTTTACCATATGAACTACTGAGATCTCATCTCATCTCACATATCACACCACAAAAAAGGGCCATGCGATGCGATTTCACTCAGGGTGCAGTGAATAAATTTACTACTGAGCGTACGTAGGAAATCTGGGTGCCCTGCTAGAAAACAAGTACCCAATTAGCTTTCACATTGTCTCACACCACGTACTGCTGGACTTTGGGACCTCTTCAGAATGTTGCCTATTGCATGACACACAGAATATTAGATATTTTTGAGTACATTGCACATTGTTAACTTATAGAGGCCTTACATCAAAACTATTTGCATATCCAGTGTAGAGAATAACTCTGAATATGAATTCATCTGTCTGCAACTAGTTTCCTGATTACCCTGCTGAATACAGCACACTGCTGCCTCTTGGGTGTGACTTGTGGTCATACATTATGGGAATTGCTATTGTAACCCAACCCAAAAACTGGCTTAAACCCAACTTAATGTATATGTGATGTGTGCCCTCTGCAGCTCCGCATGGTAACAGGCAATGAGTTCCTGCTACAATCTGACAGGGAGCCTGTTGTTCAGGAATGGTATGATGCACTGCAGAGAGTTATTGAGAAACTGGTAAGTTAATGCATGGCATCAGTATAATTATTAGTATACTACATCACCTAATTGTTACCTTATAATAAGATCTATGAATTTCAGGTTTTACATTTACTGCCTGCTCTAAATAACCATTGAAAGGACAGGTTGTTAACACTTTTGAAGTTTTTAGAGCATACTTATTATTATTACATGTGCTGGATTATCTCCTGTGACCTCTCATATTGTGCTATATGTTATGCAAAGACCCTGCCTCCGAGAACCAGCACCAGCGGAGGGTGTAAATTTAATACAGGGTCAGCTTATGTGTTTAGATTTGATAGTAAATAAATACTGTGTACTTATTACAGCTGCCTAATGAATGTTTATAGATCAGGGGTGGCCAAACCGGTCCTCGAGACCTACCAATGGTCCACGTTATCCAAATCACCTAGCTGCTGCACAGCTGTAGTCATTACTAATACCCCTTTTCCACTAGCCTACATAACCTGGGTTGAGCATGGAAAAACATGGGTTTGCAGGCAGTGTAAACACTCCCATATGAAATAACACAGGTTATGATACGACCCAGGAACCGTACACTGCAATGCAATTGCCGGCGCTAGCAGATGCTCTCATGTCCCAGCGCCGGCTCAGGCCCTGCTTCCAGTGACGTCACCCGTCCGGCATTATGCCAGGTGGGGACTCTGGTATAAAACGGGTCAAAAGCTGGGTGGCCCCTGGGTTGGAGCCGGGTACAAAATCCCAGGTGCGACCCGGCTTGTAGGTGTTAAAGGGGTATACAGTAACTGTCACATTTTCAAACATGCCGCATTCCTACTATACTGTAGGTCCACAGGCTGCCTTAGAGAAATGAATTGATGGTAGATGCTGAGGATAGGTTTGGTCCTCTTATAGATGGACTCAGCTAATATTACTATGAATATAAAATAGCTTTTCAAAACATTATGGATTTTACAGTGTTGCTTCAAAAACACATAAAAAACATATTTGTTCATCGAAATGTAACAGGTGCAGCAACTGAAAAAAATATTGTGCATACTGTGAATGAGAATGTAAGAATAAAGCAGAATAAGTATTATTATATGATTGTGTTGTGGTTTAGTTTGTTTTAAGCAGTATATTGTATACTGAATAGAGCAGGGGTTCTCAAATTCGGTCCTCAGGACCCCACACAGTTCAGGTCACCCAGCAGGTGCACTCATTACTGACTGACACATTTTAAAAGATCCACAGGTGGAGCTAATTATTTCACTTGATTCTGTGAGGAGATCCGCAAAACATGCACTGTGTGGGGTCCTGAGGACCGACTTTGAGAACCTGTAGAATAGAGTATACTGTAGGACATCTATTTCGTCAATGTGTCACAAAGCTCCCTCCACCCCCAATGTTGATGGTCTAACACAAATTGTAACTCATAAAAGTCGCAATTACATTTTGTATGTGTCTTCTTTTTAATTTAATTTACCTTAAACATAAAGTAAATGCTGCTATTGGTTGTAATAAATGACATTCCTAATGGCGGCAGCAGGAGGGGTATATGTCAGAAGTACAGTCCCTGATTCCCTGAGCTGGTGAATGCTGGCAGAGAGGCGCTGCACCTGACGGGGATACGCGAGAATCTCACGTGCACGCGCATCCCCTTCACTTGGCGGTGAATGGCGGAAACCGAGTCCGTCTCAGCTTCAGGGAGACGGGCAGATTTGGGGGTGGGGGTGTGGGTAGTGGCGGGGAGGCGGCAGAGTGGGGCTCCATCAGAAGCTCCCCCTTCTGGAGGCTGGTGGGTGGCGGCGGATTGCCATTCTATCGCCTGGAGCAGCTGTAATGAGAGCTGCTCCATCTGTACAAGTTTATATAATAATAATAAGGCATACACTGTATGTAAGGTTCTATAACACACCGCATACAGGCAAACTTTACAGAAGGTGACACCACTGACGCTGATTGGATGCTCCTTGGTCTAACATCAAGCTTATCCTTGATAACTATCTCATTATGGCTGTTGCTAGCATCACAACATCAATGGTATGTGGTAGGTTTCAACACAGAGAACCAGTTAAGCTGCAATAAGGAGCTGTGGAGAGGGAATGGTATGATTATCTGGAAGTCGTGGAAATGCTTCAGGGCAGACAGCGTTCCAAAATATATAAACTAGTCTATGCCTGTACTGTGCATTTCATTGTTATATACACTGTAGTTATTTGGTTATGGGTGTAAGTAAATAGCTAACATTTATATTCGGTAATTTATGAATGGTAATGAGCCTGATTGATCGCAAAAGCGAAATCTCACATGTGCAAAACCATGTGCACTGCAGTTGGGGCAGGACGATTTCTCCAGCCTACATCGCTTAGCATGCAGGCTAGGCAGAAATTGCTCTGTGTGTATGGGGCTTTAGATTTGGGAGGGTTATTTTGTTTCTGTGCATGGTAAATACTGGTTGCTTTACCTTTTTACACTGTAAATTAGATTATTTTTAGTTTAAACTCACCCCGCTCAAATTTAACTCTCTATGCAGATGTTACATCTGCCCCACCTGCAGTGCACATGGTTTTACCTACTGTACTTGAGAAAGATTTTCCTTTTGGGATCAACTCTGAATCAGTTTTCAATGATTAGAACTCATTTGATATATCATAATTCCTTTCCTTGTGGGTTGCTTATGTGCAAGTGATATGAGTGCTGGGGAGGATACTATCAATAGTTACAAAAAATTAATCTTTGTTGCAACATGTAAGGGCCGAGGGTGAGTTGGACATAAGCTTAGCATAAAATACATCAATTGGTTCTGGGTATGCCTAGAGTGCAGTGCTCCTTGCACATAGAGATATGCTGGTGTCCATGGGGACGATTCAGACAGACCTGTTTGTTGGACTGCTAGTGCTCACAGCCCAGCGAGCAGGTAGCCACCGCTTCCACTCCCCTGTGCACGGCACAAATGATTTCCTCCCTGCTCGCAGCGCTGAGTGAGCCATAACTCACTCAGTGTTACGAAGGCCATGGGGAGAAGGAGGCCGCAGCTGACGGCTGGAGAATGCCCAGAAAATGGTGGTGGCACCCTTTTCTACCTCCTGCAGGTTGTCAAACCCATGTTGACCTTGTCCCATGTCCACCTAGACACCTGTCGACCTTCACCCATGTCGACCTAGAACCCTGTCGACCTAGTTGCCTGCGGACCCAACGGTGTTGACCTAATGACTGTCGACCTAAGTCGGGTCGACAATACTATCCACACCTGTAACTGCTCTACATATGGAAAATGGAGTAACTGTCCATTCCTAGTATGCCTCAGAGGAGCACATAAAGTGCAAGTGCAATAAATAGGATTGATGTTACTGTCCAATTTAGTTGAAGACCGTGGACTTAAGGCCTGCATGGGCTAGGCCGAGTCACCGTCCTGAAGTAAGGGAGTACACTACAACTGTGGTCAAACAGAGTGGTTCTGGAATCATTTGGTGCAATTGGTAGGGTCCAAGTGGTGTTTTGAGGCTGGTTCGGATCAGTCCATAAAGTGCAGAGTGGGCAGGGAACCTGATGCGTTTTACCGACTCAGCGGCTTTTTCAAAGGTGTTCATGTATTTACCAGATAAACATGTAGTGGGTAGGTCACATTTATTGCTGAGGAACAATTACACATTTCTATACCTCACAAGTGTCTGCTCCATTCACCCATGCTTAGTACTCCCCTACCCATGTAGTATCAACGGAACTTAGGGTGGTGAATGAGGTTGGTTTGCAAAAGCAAACTCCTTCTTTAATGGACAAAACCATGTGTACTGCAGGTAGGGCTGATGTAACATGTGCATAACAAGTTACAATTGGGTGAGTTGTTTCTGTGCAGGGTAAATACTGGCTGCTTTATTTTTACACTGCAATTTAGATTTCAGTTTAAACACACTCCACCCAAATGTAACTCTCTCTGTAACATCTGCCCCACCTCTAATGGATAAATTAGATAGAGATTTTGCGAGCCAACCTGAATTAGGCCTTTAATGTCTTCTTTCCTTTTTTTGGGGGGTACATACATTATAAAAGCCTATAGAGGCTCCACGATCCAATTGATTCTCGAAACTAGTGCTGCTGGATCCATAACCCCACGTTTCCGCAGTCCACAAGAGGGAGCTTCTGCTTGCACCAGTGTATTGTTTTTCTTTCTTTTAAACTATTTCAAGTTTTATTGATACAATAAAATGACAACAGACAATCTCACGGCAGAGACATTTTGGTTTGGTACCGAGATAAAGAACTAAAAGAAATGATACATCAGATTACAAGCGACAAAGATGCACCGTGTCATAGTACACTGTGAACAGATGGATATCCAGGACATATGGAGCTGTCAATTGCAATAATATGTCCTAAAAATCATACTTGCTTTAAAGAACTTAACACAATACAAAATAAGCCATTCTAAACACAGTTTGGTGAGAAGGGATGTCAAGAAGGCGAAGCTCCTATATTCAAGGTCCCTGACACATCCATCTTGTCAAAATTAGATTCCCTAGTTCTCAAACTCGGACCCCACACAGTTCACATTTTCCAGGTCACTTGGCAGGTGCACAGATGCATTCATTACTCACTGACACATTTTAAAATATCCCCAGGTGGAACTAATTATTTTGATTTGAGACCTGCAAAACATGCACTGTGTGGGGTCCTGATGACCGGGTTTGCGAACCTGTGCCCTAGTACAGTGTTTCTCAACCTCGGCCCTCAGGGACCCCCAGCAGTGCACATTTTCCAGGTCTCCACACAGAATCACAGGTGAAATAATCAGCTCCACCTGTGATCTTTTAAAATGTGTCAGCGAATAATGAGTGCACCTGTGTACCTGCCGGGTGACCTGGAAAACTTGCACTGTTGAGGACCGGGGTTGAGAACCAAACATTACAAATTATTCACACAAAAACTTATTTAACTCACATGTACATAGTCTAATGTACATGTGAGTTAAATAAGTTTTTGTGTGAATAATTTGTAATGTTTTAAAACATTAAAATCTTTGAAGTAAGATGTTTGATGGAGTCCTCAAAGGGGGGTACTTTAGTCTAAGCATTCTCATTTTCTTCATGTAGGAGCGAGAGAATCCCCTGGATGAGATTATTTTGAGAAGGGCAGGCAGCATGGAGGTCCTGGATGGGAGTGGTGGAGAAGAGGACAGCCCAATGAAGTCTAAAGAGAGCTGGAAATTCTCATGTATGATGTAGAGAGAAACATTTACTGTTAATGCTGAATAATTAGAGATTTACATTATTCTTGCTTATGGAATGAGCCAGCAAGTGTTTATATTTATCATATATTTGCAAGTTTTATTTTGGCAAAAATGTGATCTTTAATCCACCATGTACAGTATACGGGAGAGCTGTGCCTCTCCCATATACCTTCCTTTATCTTTCTGTATTTAAAACTGTTGCTACCATTAAGCCTAAACACTAATCCTCATTACATGGAACAGATGTGTAGGTATATGAAGACACATCTGTATATGATGGCCAGGGTTCGGTATGATTTACCTACAATCAAAATCCTGATGGTCAAAATACCGGCAAGGTCAAAATACCGACATGGTCAAAATACCTACATCTAAAATATAGACAGGTCAAAAATTAGACACCTGTGTTTCATATTTTTTGGGGTCTGTATGTTGACATAGGTCGACATGAACCCCATGCTTCGAGCACAGTGCCTCGTCCCACTTGGCATACAATTATATTCCCCTTCCATGTCCACTGGGATGGTAAAGTATGTACAAGTCGGTTTCAATGAAAAAAAATAATTTCGGTATTTTGACCTTGTCTGTACTTTGACTGTCGGTCAATGGTTGTCGGGATTTTGATTGTAGGTAAATTGACCACATCCCGATGCCCAATGTGGTCTCTATCATCCTATAGCTGGCTTCTAAAAGCCTACAGATGTCTTTGTGCCCACTTATGCAACAAGATGGGCCCTGTAATTTGCTTACTATTACTTATTATTATTATTATTATTATCCTTTATTTATATGGTGATACAAGGGATCCGCAGCGCCCAATTAGAGTACATAAATAAATAAGCTAGACCGCACAAAGCTAGACCACACTACATGGTTTAAAAAGTGCCATTGCTATGCTGAACTCTCATTGGCCTGTTGTTCACCTCTGCAGGCATACACCCCACAGACCTTTGGGGCTGATGTATTCAGCCTTTAAGGGCCAGATGTATCAAGCTTCAAAAAGTGATAGGACCAGATGAAAAATGACAACATGAAGAGTGATAAACCACCAACCAATCAGCTTGTAACTGCCATTTTTCAAACCCAGTCTGTGACATGGCAGTTAAGAGCTGATTGGCTGGCTGTTTAACAATCTCCACTTTATCACTTTTTGTAGCTTGATACATCTGGCCCAAAAAGAGATAAAAGCGAGGGTGATAAACAGCCAGCTTATCAGCTCCTAACTGCCATGGTATAGACTGTTTGAAAAATGGTATGATGAGCTGATTGGCTGGATGTATATCACTCTTTATCACCCTCCTGTTTATCTGTTTTTACAGCTTTATACATCTGCCACTTTGTGCTTTACACTGTGCTGTGCTCTCTCCTGGGCTGCCCTTCATCCATTCTGCTTTCACATTACAAACCTGCTCAGACAGAAGAAGTGTATAGAGCAAGCAGGGGGGAGGGAGCACAGCAACGAAAGCACCAAATACAAAACTGTCCCTGTTTGCTAACAGAACTCTTTGGTGGCCATTTAAAAATGTTGCATGCAAATGTTCACCATTTACATGGTAGTATAACTTTAAGAGACTATGTGGCAGATGTATTAAAGGGGTGTAAAAACTGTAAGATTTTGGCAGGAGATTTTGACTAGATAGTCAAAATCTCCTAGAAGGTTAGCCAAACTCTCCCTATTCTCCTGCTTAGTCAAAATTGTCTAGCATAGATTGCTTAGTATAGATTGACTGTGCAGGCAAGGCAGTTTTGACTAGATCATAGACTACAATTATTTAGACAAAATCGCTTAGTCAAAATCTCCAGTGCATCTAGCCAATATCTATCCCAAAATTGCTTAGTCAAAATTGTCTATTAGCCAAAATCTCCCGTGTGTATACCCCTTAAAAGCATGGCTAGACATAAAACCTGGACTAGAAAAAGAGGGGGTTGTGAGAGGTGCGCTACTATCTATACTAAAACCTGGACTGTTTTTGGGGTGGCTTGAGGAGTCGGGACCAAGTCTGGAATCCACTGCCTAAGACTTGTTTAAATAGAATCAAGGTAATGCTTCCAAATGCACGGTCATATGGGCAAAATGTTTGTGTCTGATTTGGTTGATTTGCAATGTCACAGGATTATGATTACTGCAGAATTTGATATAATAATAATAATAATAATAATAATAATAATAACAATGCCACTTTGAATGTGTTACCTGCATCATTATGATTTTGATAGCCAATACCATTCCACCTCTGCAGTACCCTGGGTGAGCACTAATGTGGGCGGTGTGGATAAGAAGAAGGTAAGACATAGGTTGAAGAAAATGCTGATGAGGAGACCTCCGCTACAGACCCTGCAGGAGAAGGGGCTTATTAAAGGTTAGTTACTAAGTCAATCACTTCAAATGTAACTAAACCAGACTGAGGGCCAGATGCACTTAGCTTCAAAAGTGATAAAGTGGAAAGTGATAAACAATCAACCAATCAGCTCATGTCTGACATATTTCAAACCCAGCCTGTGACATGGCAGGTAGAAGCTGATTGGCTGGTTGTTTATCACTCTCCATTTTATCACTTTTGAAGCTTAGTGCATCTGGCACGATGGTATATATTTATCAAAGGAATATTTGCAAAATCAAAGCATTGCCAACATGTATGAGAGCGTCACCCAGCAGATTTCCCTCCATTTCTGATTACAGACACAGCCCCCATAGGTTTCCAGGATGCTATGATGCTAGTGTCTACCAAGCTTCTCATTTTGGAGCTTGACCCCGGTAGCAGCTTAATAGATGATATTTCCCCCCAGACAATGAGTATGCATAAGAATTTTAGAGTAAAGCAAAGCAGAGATATACAGAATCCATGTGATTTATTTTAAAAGTATATTTTTAGTATGGTCAGAATGAAGGGGGTCTCTTTTTTCTGCTATTACATTTTGTGTTTCTGTTAAACACTTTCAAAGCAAAAATGTATCTCTGATTTTTCAACAATAATAAACCTAAAATTTTGAGCTTAATTTAATTTTCTGTTGCTCTTTAGATCAAGTGTTCGGCTGCCGGCTGGATGCTCTTTGCTATCGAGAACACAGCACAGTCCCAAAGTTTGTGCGACTTTGTACAGAAGCTGTCAATGAAAGAGGTACAACAAACACCTGGTACTGTACCTTAAGGTGTCATTTACATATATATATTATACTCTCTGCATTTAGTACAGCAGAGGTGACAAAGAGGACTACAGGATTCCCCTTTTGGATTTCACCAGAAATTGTTCTCAGTAGGATTTATTTATATAACACTATGGCATAGAGGTTAGGTCATTTATCAATACAACATCTTTACAGCATACATACTATAGTTACATCACTTGTCAAAGGACGCATAAATAAGTCATACTTAACCATGATAATTAGATTGACATGCAGTTGTACAATATAATTCATTAAATGATTTAAAACGTTCAGATTTATATATACAGTAGAACTCAATTGCAGGGCAGTGGAGAGCCTGGCCAGGCCCAGGTACTTTTCAGTAGGCGTGGCTTAATGAGAAAGCTACGCAGGGGTAGGGGAACCACACTGAACCCTGTGATTATGCCATCAGAAGATAGCTGCATTATCGAAGGGCTCACTGCAGTGTATTTTTTACATTATTTTTATCACTTACCCCATTACAAGTATGGGAAATTGCATCTGATTACTAAAGAAATGGGAATTGAAGCAGATTTTTCATGAAAACTGCTCCAAAATCCCTTAATACATTTAAAGGGAAATGATACAGTAAAACTATAATAATTTGAAAAGATGTGGATTTGTAGTAAAATAATGATGACAAATAGGCCCCTAATTCGTAACTTTTGTCTTAAAGAACTAAGAGCTGCATTTATCAAACAATATTTGCGACTAAATCCCTGAAAACACCCCTTTTCATGGGTTAGCTGCAAATATTAAGTATCACCGTAATGTACCAAGGGGGGACCGCAGCAGGAATCTCTGATCCCTACTGCGATCCTCCCTGCACCGCCGCTGGGGATGCGAAGCTGCCCGATGTATCAACATCGAGCAGCCTGGCTTCACATCCCTGGGCTATCGCCATACTGAGATAACGATAGCCCATTGTAGCCTATGGGCTACTGATTGTACTGCCGCCAGGGCAGTGCGGTCAGTGGGGTCGGCAGGGGGTCATTGCTAACCGCACATGTGCAGACCCCCCGGCTTCTGACTGAGTGCATCGCAGGAATGGGCTCCTTTCGGAGCCCTGTCCCTGCAAGCGGGGGATGATACATCCCACCGTTAGGATCGTATTTTGCAATGCGATCCTGGGCGGTAATATTCCGTCCAAGTCGCATTGTAAATGCGATCAATGATAAATGGGCTCCTTAATCACCAGAATAACTCCAGCTTTAGTGTGTTCATCATTCTCTGTTTCTATCCTAGGGCTGGATGTAGATGGGATTTACAGGGTGAATGGAAACCTGTCCACCATACAGAAACTCCGGTTCATTGTAGACAGGGGTAAGTAGCTCTATGGGGAAGTTTGCTGGTTCATACTGGACTTGTATGAGAGACTGTGAATATGGCTTATGAGCTGGTGTTATAAGTCTGTTTGCAGTGATTACAATGTAAAAAGATCTGGTTTGTGGCTTCCCCCTTATATGTCAGATCCCTGTACTATTATTTGAATACCAGATTAATATTTTGCAATAGTCATACTTCACCCAAACCTTAAAGCAGACTGCACTCTACTTCCATAATCCTTTTAATTGATCAGAAGGATGACCTGTTATTTTACAGAAAGGGCAGTAACAACGGATGGACGGTACCTTTTCCCGGAACAACTTACCCAAGGTAGCCCTTTGTCTTGTGGCCACATGGCTGTGTATGTGCCAGGTTATGTGTCCAAGCATGTTGCCATATCTGCCATCCCCTTCTATGTCTGCCAATGTGTCTGAAGTTGCAGTGCTATTATTGGCGTTCGCTGCTCAATACTAGCTTTTCTTGTATGTTTGTATGTCAGTGCTTCTGACTAACCTCGTTGGCGCAAAGTATACGGCAATGCATGGTACATAATTAGCAAGGCAAGAAACAAGTGGGCTGTGTTTGTGAACGTGATGTATGCAATCCGAGGTACAATTATTGCCATTACCAACCAATACCAAAAGCTAGCTCCTCCGAACAGCACCAGAGTGCCCTGATTACTATACTGGTCCTAAATCTACAACATGTACTTTCATATATAAAAATAGATCTCAGAATCAATGAAGGATGTTGACAATGTGTAGTACAAAATGCATACACTGGTTAAGGATTTTTTTTTTAAATTACCTGTCACATTTCAAATGTTTTCTAAACCAATAGTTATGTAAATCTTGCTGGGAACTATGATGTTCCTCTATTGCCAATAAATGTCACCAAAAGCCAGTTCATAGTCCAATAGAGGGGCGTGTAACTCCTTGAAGAAGTAGACCACTGGCCTCCGCGCATCAGCTGTCAGAGGGAGGAAGGACTGAGGGGGCTCATGAGCAGGGGTTAAAGTGTGTGTGTGGGTGGGTGGGGGGGACGACACTGTGGAACTGAATTCCACCACCTGTAATGTCAACAGAAAATCCTGTCCCAGCTGCTTCCTTTTCTGGGACGGCATATGTTATGTCATGCCATCACTGCTGTTGATGTGAAAAAGAGAGGAGAGGAAGCTGCCAGGGGGAGGGGGGTGGGGTGGCAAAAGGAGAACTATTGCTGTGGACATAATGTGTATAAGCATTACTACTGTGGGCATTATGTGTAAGAAACACTACTGTGTGGCATACATATGTAAGAAGTACTACTGTGTAGTGTAACTTGAATAAGGGGCACTACTGTGTGTCATAATGTAAATAAGGGGCACTATTTTGTGGTGTACTATGAATCAGGGTCACTACATGTAGTGATTATAATGTTATTATAAATGTTTGTGCTACTGTATGCCATAATTTGAATTGGGGGTACTATTGTGAGATCACTGTCTCTTTATAAAGTTTGGGAGTTAGGGAACAAATGTTGTAGTTTGCAGTGGGTGCAAATCCCTGGTACTGGCCTGGGCTACTCCTAGTGAGGAGAGAGGGGGAGAGATTGGTAATGGGAGAAATTAGTTCCAACACCTCTCCAGGACCACTTTAAGCCCTGGACAGATCTTTCTTTACACATTTCATAGTGATTTTCTAAAGTCACTGTTGTGCTTGCTTACACGACTTGGTGGCCTACTGACATCACCAGCTGACATCACCAGATGTCAGCTGCTCGCCCACTTCCCTCCCAAGGGTGCACGCAAATCTAAGTGACCTGAAAGTCTCTTAGATACAGGTATGCCTGTACGTTCCACATCATTTGATGGTAGGCGACCATTGAATGATGTGGGTGTTCACCTACAGGTTGCGAATGGATATTTATGTTAAACATCCATTC
Source organism: Crinia signifera (assembly GCF_055691185.1). Lineage (NCBI taxonomy): Eukaryota > Metazoa > Chordata > Amphibia > Anura > Myobatrachidae > Crinia > Crinia signifera. The sequence goes on along the minus strand of NC_139218.1, from coordinate 328,643,050 downwards.
GCAGGCCCTGCGTGCGAACACACACACTGCGTGGGGGGCCGGGCGTACCATCTTTTCCAGGGCGGGTTCTGTTGACTCGCAAGGGTGCGAATTCGCATCCGAGCCACTCAACCAGATTAGTGCGCTAATTATTAATATAACATTTTTAGGGCTCTTTTTAGTGTCATATTTATTCTGTCTGATATTACATTAGTAAGTTACTACAATATATTTTGCCTCAGGGCGCCTGGTATGGTCTCACTCCGCTGGTTCAGTAACGCATGACGATTAAGGAAATGAAAATTTGTAGCATTAAAAACAGCACAGAATTTTTATTAGCTTCTCTGCAGCGTTATACGGATTTTTAGAATGAAAACCAGTCGGCAGCTATAAAATCGATTGGGTTTGTGCCAAGCTCTGTTACAGGAAAGTTGCCGCAAAATGTGATGTAAATTGAATTTACAAAGTTCCACTTTTGCTTTTCATTCCACAAAATAGATATTATTTGTAGCTTATACATTTCTGGGCTTAACAAACCTGTCTTTTGGTGGGTATAAACAATTATAAAGCGCAATGGAATCTGCTACGCTATATAAGAAACTGTAAATTAATAATAAAGTTGATTGAAATTTCTAAATTTCTATCTCATGTTTGTTATAGATTGTATGCTTGCGAGCAGGGCCCGCCAACATTTTTAACTGTCTGCAAATACCCAGTTTTAAATAAGCCTGAACTAGAAGCCTTGACAAGTGGTTGTGAACCTGACTTCATTACTTTTAAATGTAGCTAGTTATTACTGTATATACACAATTGTATAAATAACATAATAAGTACTGTATTTCAATTTTTTTTATAATCATTGTTTTATGCATTTATATCAAAGGACAATGTCTATTGTCGATAAAATAAAATAAAAAAATGAATTCAACAGAAAATAAACAAATAAACTGAAAATGATTTACCTTTTACATTAACCCCTTCGCTGGTACTCCCGAGAATTTTCCAGGTTATGCTCCAGTGCGCAGATTGGCAAACCGGCCCGGAAAATTCTTGGGAGTGCCACTGCTTGTGCTCCCTCCTGCCGGGCAGCGCCTCTGAGCTGACCGATGAGATCAGCGCTGCGCTCAGCTTCAGCTGCTGCACATCTCCTGCTGCCCGGTCCTGCCTCCTTCACCGGGCTGTGTGCGGCATGACTTTGCTAACGTCACACTGCACACAGCCGGGTTGCCGGGGCCGGGCAGCGGGGGATGGAGTGCTCAGCGGCGCTGCCCAGCCCCGGGAAACGCAGTGGGCTTTTTTTTTAATGAGCGCTTCCAAAAAAAACTTTCCCAGTGGGGAGAGCTCCTTAAAACAAAACAAAAAAACTCCACTGAAGGGGCTAAGGGTGGGATGTTCAAACATCCGCAGCCCAGCTCTGCCCCCCTTCGCCGCTCATGCATAATTATCGCATATGCTCTAACATGCGGTGAGAGTCAGCGGGTCAGTGCGGGGCGGCGGTGGGTCGCTTTAGAAGCCCATAGGCGTCTATGGGGCATCCCGTCGTGGTAACCCAGCGGGGGATGCATCCCAAAATTAGGTAAAAACCCGATAACAAGGTTTTTACCGCATTTTTAGTTTAGAGAATCTCCGCCCAAGGCTTGTCTATACTTTGCTTATAATGGCATACCATGTATTTTTGAATTCTACAGAGGAGAAGTTAGATCTGAACAGCAGCGAGTGGGAAGATATTCACGTCATCACAGGTGCCCTGAAGATGTTCTTCCGTGAACTTCCTGAGCCGCTCATTCCTTTCAGCATGTTTGATGAATTTGTATCCGCAGTTCGTAAGTAGATCCTATGTTAAAAATAGCAAAGTAATAAATCCTAACATTACATAGATGAAATGAGACTCCATAAAAAAGTTTGATATAGATAACATTGTGTGTATGTTTATTCAGCTGCAAATAATAGTTCACAGCAATATTCCTTCTAATGGTAATATCTGTCTATGTTTCAGTGAGGCAGATACACACAAGGGTATAAAGTGAGGCAGATACACACAAGGGTATAAAATGTAATATAATATTAAATATATTAGTAACTAAGCATCACAACATTAAAAAAAATATGAAGCACTATGGGGGTTATTCTAGTCCATTCTTTCTGACAAAATCCTTCTTAGATGGACAAAACCATGTGCACTGCCGGTGGGGCAGATGTAACTTGTGCAGAGAGAATTAGATTTGGGTGGGGTTTTTCTTCAAAGTGAGATCTATATTGAAGTGTAAAATCATGCAGTCAGTATTTTCCCTGCACAGAAACAAAATAACTCACCCAAATCTAATTCTCTCTGCACATGTTACATCTGCCCCCCTGCAGTGCACATGGTTTTGTCCATCTAAGAAGGATTTTGTCAGAAAGAATGAACTAGAATAAACCCCTATATGTCCAATAAGTCTTAAAATAAAAAGTAATGGAGTACAGATGATATTCCATTGCACCAATATAAACGGCAGATCATTACACCTATAGGGGGTTATTCTGGTTCACTGGCAAAGGCAAATTCACTCTTTAATGGACAAAACCATATGCACTGCAGGTGGGGCTGATGTAACATGTGCAGAGACAGTTAGATTTGGGTTGGGTTTGTACTTCAAACTGGTATCTATATTTCATTGTAAAAATAAAGCAGCCAGTATTTACCCTGCACATAAAAACCCAATTCTGCACATGTTACATCAGCACCACCTGCAGTGCACATGGTTTTGTCCATTAGAGAGTGATTGTGCCTTTGCCAGTGAACCGGAATAACCCCCTTATACTGTAAATTGCAGAGCATTACACCCATACAGATTACAGAACAGTACACCCATATACATGGCAGGACCTTGAGCCCACATACCCAATACTATTGGGGGATCCAGAAAACGATGAACAAGGGGGCTTTGTAAACTGGCCTGTTTTGCTAAGAGGGTGTGTGGGGATGTGGTTAAATCTGTGAGGAGGACTACGGCAATACACCCATTGTGCCACTGTAGAGCAAAACTGTGGGGGCTATGCGTCATTTGACAGCCTGTTGCATTGCTCGGTAAGAGGTATGATAATTCTATACAAGCTAAATTGTCGCAGCTTATAGGATACCGCCCATAGACCATCCTCAGACCAAGTTACTAATCTTTGTAAATCCACAACTATTGAGGTACAACATTTACAATATCCTAGTAAGACAACAATAAAATAAGAATAATGAAGTAAAAAATGCATCTCCAATAAATATTGCTTATTTTTCTCTTAACAGAGATTCCAGACATAGCAGAGAGGGTGGAGACCATGAAAGAGCTTGTGAGTAACCTCCCTGAACCAAACCACGACACCTTGAAGTACATAATATGCCACCTGAACAGGTATGCTATATGTGGTATATGGGGTTTACTGGTAATATACATTAGGCTGTAGCTTACCTCACAACATTCTGATATTAAAAATCGGGACTACAGAACCCACTTGCGTCAAAGGGGTATAGGGGGGATATTTAGATCTGCTTTTTTAGAATATGGGAAAATCATGTTGCATTGCAGGCAGGACAGATATAAGGTGCAGAGAGAGTGACATTTGGTGGAGTTATTTTCTTTCTGTGCAGGGTAAATACTGGCTGCTTTTTTTCTTGCACTGCAATTTAGATTTCAGTTTGAACACACCCATCCCAAATGTAACTCTCTCTGCACATGTTACATCTGCCCCACCTGCAGTGCACATGGTTTTGTCCATTTGTTATAAAAAGCAGCTTTGCAATCAGGTCTGAATAACCCCCATAGTCTCATGTCCTCCTGTCTACGCAGGGCTGCCAATAGGGGGGTGCTGTGGGTGCTGGAAGGGCCCGGGCAGCTCATTTTGCCCACCGCAACCCCCCAACTGCCTCCACTGCTCTGCGCTCAGTGCACTGAACAAAGCAGGTCCCGTAGTGCAGGCTTATTCAACCCTGGATGCCGGCGGCCAATTAAAATGCTCCACTGGATTTTGAGCAAATCAGAGCTCGCGTACCATAGCCAATCAGAGCGGCTGCTGGTACGTAAGCTCTGATTGGCTCACCAGCCGGTGCTGCATTTGAAGCGGAAGAGGAGATGGGTAGTAGGAGCCAGGTTATGGTAAGTCAAGTGAGTAGAAATGAGTCCCGGGCCCCAAAATTCCTGATGGCAGCCCTAAGTCCACGCCCAGCACTCCGGCATCCATTATTGCTACTCAGCAGCGGATACAGAGTGCCCCCAACACTGCTCCCATGACTGAGAGAGTTGGACAGAACCTGAAAAGTGGGACTGTCCCCCTGAAATCAGGACTGTTGGAAGGTATGGGCTAGTAATATGTGATATGAGGAAATAAAGATGACGAGACTGAGAAAACAAAAACAAAATATAAATATATTTTCACTTCTTCCTAATTGCCGGTCATTTACAATTTTAAGGGTCCCAGGTAAATTCTGAAATTTGTAACATATATGTATAGTGGGTGTATACAGCCCGGCACTCTCCTAAACCGGCAATCTCCCCGGTGCCTTTTGGTAAATGATGGATAGTAGCAGTAGAATCAAACAGCGGCAGTCATAGGAATACTGTAGTTTCAAATATTGTGCTTTATAGTAGGAACACGGTAATAACCCAGCCAGAGAGGTAATGGGACCCTAATTGCAAGGCATACAGGTATTGTGAAATAGCATCTTTATATACTGTATGAGGACAGGGGCTGCCTATAGAAAGTGCTGTGTGGACTGTATGATCCATGCACACTGTTAGCAGCATTTGTGTCCTGGCATCAGAAGGTGGTTTGATAAGATTGCACCAGTACATTTTGCTTGTACTTTCTAGAGCTTATGATATTAGGTAGAATAGTTTAAGGAGGTTAATTGGGTGGTTTAAGAAATTAAAATTCACCTAGGGCCAGATGTATCAAGCTTCAAAAAGTGATAAAAATGGAGAGTGATAAACAGCCAGCTAATCAGCTCCAAACTGCCATGTTATAGGCTGGGTTTAAACAATGACAGGTAGGAGCCGATTGGCTGGTTGTTTATTACTCTACATTTTTTTGAAGCTTGATGCATCTGGCCCCTAATGAGCTGAGTTTTCAAGGAGCATATGGCGTATCTATAATGGGTACAAGAGCAGAGCTGTACTGTACGTTGGTGGAGTGTTGTGTATGGCCTTGTATATAGCAGAAGTATTTTATATGGAGATATAGTATTTTATTGTTGAATTTATTTATTAAGGTGCTCAGTCAGAGAACAAGCTGAAACCCATTGGAGTGTTGGGTCGTTCTACATTGGGACCATAGGCGAATCTAGGGGGTGGTCCGGAAGTGCACAGGACCACCCATTAGCTCATTTTATAGCTGAGGGCTGGGGCTTTCCAACAAGCCCAGCCCCGTGTCTCTAGCCCCCTGGGAACCGGAGATACGGCCAGGCAAAGCTGTAACGTTTTCCCTATAGGATAACATGGGACCCGCTAATTCCGACCCCCACCCAGTTCCAACGGCTGCCAGTTCCCCCTTCGGCTTTACTGAAGCTCGAGGTTGATCTCAGTCAAACCCAAATCGCTAGGCCTTCAATCTGATACCAGTCTGGATCCATATGGGTTAATTGGTTCCAGGGATATTGAGGTTAAACCATTTTTTGTTCATTTCTTAAATGTAATTTCATGACTGTTTATGTTCTTTAATGGGCAGATTTCTCTGGAACCAAACAGCCCAGTTTCACGGGACCAACTCAAAAGTTCTTCAATATGATACTGGTGTCATGTGAATGGGTCAGTTGGTTCCAAAGATATAGCTGGTTGGTTAAAGGGGGGTAGGGAGAGGGGAGTGGTTTTCTCTCCCCCTCACACCAGAAAATGCAGGTTGGTGTATAAGGGGTCAGCCTGGGAATGTCCCTGCATGATCCTGGGACCATATTCCCGGGTAAATCCCTGCATTTTCTTTTGTGAAAGGGGTATTATTTCAAATAGCCGTGACCTGCACTGCTCTGAATACAGCCGGGCAGCCCCCTGCCCAGCTGTCAATGATGGTCACCCCTGCAGCTTCTGCTCCAATTCTTCTCCCCGCTTTCACCTCAGCCCACCCCCCCTTTAATCATGTGGTGCCGGCACCCGGCATGCTCCCCCGACGTCACGCACAACAATAGCGCGCACAATATTTCAAATGTCCACTCTGCTAGAGGGGACACCAGGAGGGGAGTGGGAGCGTGCTCTGCGCTGCGCTCTGCTCCTCTCCCCATAGAAGCAGCTGCACTGCTCTCCATCTCTCCCTGCAGCAGCAGCGAAGGCTCATATAAAAATTTACAGTAAGTGGCACTTTGGGGGGGCATTGCTTAAGGGACGCTACAAGTGGCGGTATGTGGGGGCATTATGCATAATGTGTGGCTTAATATGTAAGGGGCATTACGGTGTGCAGCCTCATGTGTAAGGGGCATTATGTGTGCAGCATCATGTGTAAAGAGCATTATGTGTGCAGCATCATGTGTAAGGGACATTATGTGTGCAGCATCATGTGTAAGGGACATTATGTGTGCAGCATCATGTGTAATGGGTACTATGGTGTTCGGCATCATGTGTAATGGGTACTATGGTGTGCGGCATCATGTGTAATGGGCACTATGGTGTGCGGCATCATGTGTAATGGGTACTATGGTGTGCGGCATCATGTGTAATGGGTACTATGGTGCCATCAAGCAAGAACCCCTAGCAATGAACACGTAGGTAAGCTGCACTTATGTGGCAAATATGTAATGGGCATTACATTTTGTTATATAGTATGTAATGGGCATCATGATGTGTGGCACAATGTGTAATGGGCATTATGGTGTGTGGCCTTATGTGTAATTGGCATTACGGTGTGGCTTTATGTGTAATGGGTATTACGGAGTTTGCTAAAATGTGTAATGGGCATTACTGTGTATGGTCTAAAGTGTAATACCACACCCCTTTTGTGATGCCACGCCTCCTTCCCGTGAGGCCACGCCCCCTTTTTGGCGCGCGGCTATGCCGCGCAAAGGTCCCCCTGCTTTTGTATCTAGATCTGGGACCACCCATTACCATAATTCTAGATTCGCCTATGATTGGGACATGTTAGTGGAATGGTATCTGTCTATCATTTAGGTCAGGTTGTATAAGGTAGGGGTGGAGTATACAGCAATGGGGAATGGGTACTCATGCCAGTGTCAGAAAATATGTTGCAACCTTTTAGTCTTATTCAGTCACACATGTGAGCAGTGGCCTCACAGCTGCTGCATGCGTGTCACAGCTGACTTTATACATCTGTAACACTACATAAACAAAATCCTCACTCATTAAGGGAAAGCAGATTCAATAAAAGATGCTTTGTTGAAAGAACAGTGACTGAGCTTCCTCTGTGGCCTCCCCGGGAGCCTTAGAACAACCTCGGTTTACTCCTTCCTGCTCATTCAGTTCACAGTTATGGGACGGGTTAAATAAGAAACGAAAATAATCAGACTACATGAGCTTGCTCTGAAAGGTTTAACATCTAAAAAACAATTCAGTTTCTTTATATAACTTAAACAGGCTTTATTCAATCCCCACTGTCCATACATGCTGTACACTAGGACGCAGGGAGGTCTGTCCTCTAATCTGATGTTGTACTGTGTGAGAGAGGTGTTGGGGCGGTGCAGTGTGGTGCCTGCTGCCGTGCAGGTGTCTCCGGACCACTTACCTGGCGCCGCTCCCTCTCACCTTCAGGCCGTGACAAACCACGGTCCTGGAATTCTCCGGCTCCCGGACACGATGGACCTTCCTCCCAATGGATTTCTCGCCGTACTGTCAGGGACAAAAGGGTGGTTAAGAAGGCTCCACCGTTTAACTCACAGAGTTGAATGTGAAGGGGGTTATGGGTGGCCGCGACCTTCACCGGCTGGGTGAATGGTCGTCATTGGCCGGAGCCTCAGCCACCCAGTTTCACCTATAGGCGCTTGCGCACCCAGGTGTTTAGATAGGGGACTCACACGTCCGTGTACAGTCCCTAAACTGGTACTCAAGGGAAGAGGAGACAGACAAACGTGGAGTATACTCACCTCCGGGCACTTGTCACCTTGACAGTCGTTCTCCCGCACCTATGGGGGAAGCACAGCCCCCCTAACCTATAGCTTTCCTACACGAGGCTAATAAACATGTACACACACTTCTCAATTCTACATAAACTCTTATCTAACCAACTTACTCTCAAATCAATGGCTATGATATGTAAACAGTAGTGAACCAACACTAAACAGGTTAGACAAAATAACCTAAACAGATTAACAGAAACAACCTAAAAGTATCTTGTGAGTATATCCAGAATCTACCTACCCTCCCCTTACCTAGAGCTGGCTATACCCTCGGACAGCCGTCTGGGGCAATGTATGGGAAACAGACGTTCCCTCTTTACTTATTAGGTCCGGGCCCTGGGAAGAACCGCCGCGGAGCCCACTGTTCCCAGGGGCAGGACCTCTCAGGGAAGGATGAAAATCACCCTTGATCCTAACCTGACTGTGGAATCAGGCCTGTTGTAGATTCAGGCCTGAGTGTGGATGCAGGCCTGGAAGGGCCTCATATGGATGCAGGTCCAGGGACCTGGACAGTAACGCAGGCCTAGGGGCCTGCCTACCCGGTGTTGGGAGAGGTAGCGGGGGGAGATTTGTCAGCTCTAGTGCTTTCCACCCCCACTGGCCTTTCCTTGTTCGGCCGCCATCTTTCTTCTTCTGCCGCTGGCCTGTCCTGGCCAGCGGCGGCGCCACTTATTTTCTTCTTGCAGGAGGTGCCGGAGATCTTCTGGCTTGATCCCGGCCGCTGTCTTCTGCGCCGTCCTCCGGCACCTTCCGGTGTCTTCCTCCTCCTGCTGCACGCTCCTGCACTCCTCTCTTGGGGGACTTCCTCCCCCCCCCTCCCCGACAGCTTCTGACATCAGACGCTGGCGAGCGCTGATTGGCTCGTTTCCTATTGGCTGCCGATACGGGAGCCGTGATTGGCTCCCGAATGGCGCCAATGTTCAAATGCTGCAGACGGCATTTTTTATTGGCTGCCAAAAAGGCACCAACTTCAAACAGCCGCCGCTCCAACGCTCCCCGCTGCCTCACCGCAGGGATCAGACAACTGATCCCTGCGCCGGGTGGAGCTGTGTCCAGTGGAGGACACAGCTCCGTCTCTTCCCACTGCTGCTGCTGTCCCTCTGGTGCTGGGAGCAGGGGAGCTGTCCCAGCACCGGGGCACCTTATTACATATTGCACATGTAGAGCTTTATTTAGGGCCAGATGCACTAAGATTCAGAAGTGATAAAACGGAGAGTGATAAACAGCCAGCCAATCAGTTCCTATCTGCCATGTCACAGACTGTGTTTGAAAAATGTCAGGCAGGAACTGATTGGCTGGCTGTTTATCACTCTCCATTTTATCACTTTTGAAGTTTAGTGCATCTGGCCCTTAATACTGAGTAGTGTGACATGATGGAGACAAAAGTCTCACATTTAGCTCCAATAGGCCTTAAATATAAAGCTTTTCCAGTATCCTCCTTGTTGCGGGCATGCTAGAGTGGATCCATGTCAGATCCCTTATACAGTGCTGCTGAGAGAAGCCCATAGATTTCTATGGGGTAATGTTGCGTTCCCCTCCACAACGGAGTCCAGCCATTCACTAATGCAGTAAAAAAACAACAGAAAATTGTGTTTTTAACTGCATTGCTTCTGTAGTGCATCCAGCTCAAAGCAAGGTATTTAGGACAATTAGAGCACCCATACTTATGCTGGAAACCATCTTGTTTTAATGTAGCACATTACATTATTCTCATACTTATTGGAAAGCACTTGGGAGCATATCTGGATCAGCTGGGGATGATCACTCTAATGCCACAGATAATGTGATTCACCACATATTCAGGGTTGAATAAGTACAACCCTAAAAATGTTGTAGCCAACAGAGTTCACACGGACCAGAACATATGCATGGGGACCGATGGTGGGCATGTGCGCATGCGCAGGTTCATTTCTGCACATGTGCATAAGCCGGGTGCGTGCAGCCATGGCGAACAGGCTGTTCGCTGAATGCACACACCCAAGGCTGCAACCAGCCTGGGGCGTGGTGCGGCGTTGTATAGTCACAGGGGGCGTTCCCATGTAAACGCTGGGTGTCCCCATGGTAATCGGCCCGTAATGTCGGTGCCGGGGGTGGGCAGCTGACATCACCGGATGTCAACTATCTGCCCACTTCCTCCCAAGGGTGCACGCAAATCTAAGTGAGCTGAGAGTCACTTGCATGCATGTTCCACATCATTGGATGGTCGGCGTGTTCTCTATTGTTTGATCATTTCTACATTAAAGGCATACTTGCCTACCCTCCCGCATTTTGCGGGAGTCTCCCGACTTTTCACTCCTCCTCCCGGTCTCCCGCAAGTCCATCCGTTTCTCCCGGTTTTTGATCCATTCCCCTCCCCAAAATGCACTGCGCATGCGCGAGCATCATGTCTAGGGGCGGGGCCCTAGTGCGCGACGTCGTGACGTCATTGAGCATGCCGGGTACCGCGCGGGGCTGTATGGGTATCCGGCAGAAGCAGCAGAGTGAGCGGAAGCCGGGAAGCGCAGGAGTAGGAGGGCAGCGTGGACGGAGAGGAGCAGCAACTGTGCGTGGCAGCGGGACTGTGAGTGACAGCGGGAGCCGGGAGCAGCGATCAGCGGTAAGTATAACAGTCTGCAATCTCTCTCCCCCAGCCACTAAGCCTGCTTCTTTTTTTTTTTTTGGAGCTCCCAACATAGCACACAATGAATGCACTACAGCGCTTTAGAGGGGGGGAGGGGGAACCGACCATTTACATCCCCTGCTTGCCTATATGGAAGTACCACCTCCTGCAGAGGTTCTGTGGAAGCATACCTCTCCAGCGAGTTTGTTTTGTCCCCTGACAACAGTGTATTAGCGCATGTGAAGCGTAGCGGTAAGGCCACACATGCAACAAAACAGTCTAGCCAATTTTAGACTGCGCATGATGGACTGTAACAAATGTAATAATGGGATGTACTAATATTAATGACAGTGGAATGACAGTCCGGTCTGCTGAAAAGGAATGCCAATTGACTATAATGGGAGAAAATATCATTTATTTGTATATTTCAGAAATTATTACAGCTATTAACTATATTTTGGGTACACATCTTGCTAAGACCATTACACATATGTTACATGAAGAATGACGCGGAATGACGGCTGCTTTCTATGGAATGACGGCCTTTTAATTCGTCACCCCTAAGCAAAACTAGCATTAAAACAGCTCCATTATGCGATATTAAGACCCCGATGTTAGGGTGATCCCCTTAGTGCACTAAGTGTCACTAGACACACCTTTTGGTTGATGACACACCCCTTCAATGGTGCGCGACGCTGCGCTCGGTGCATTTTGCTAACTATCTAAAATCTCCCTCATTTTGCTTTTCAAAAGTAGGCAAGTATGATTAAAGGTAATATTTAAATGTTTCATTATATTCATACCCCTGTTTTTGTTACACTTGTTTTAGTATTTTCACCTTGCTTATAAAAGTAAAGAACAATAACAAAATAAAATAAACACATGAATGAAAGTGTCACGGTAATAGAATATAGCAGTCAGGTACCATTATAGCACTTTTTGTGAGGGTCAGTTTACTTTGCTAATAAGATATATTTACTTTTTTTTTTTTTTTAAATTCAATTTGTCAGACGAGTTAATATTTTTAGCCTGTAGGTGGCACCAGAGTGTAGAGCAGCAGCATATTAAGTACCGCATCGCTTGTTGAATTACACAAGACTTAAAGGCGATTATCCACTAGTGCGATTTGGGCACTTTTCATCCGATTCTGAGCTCCTGGGACGAGGTATTAGATGAAAAGTTGTCATATGGCATGCATTTTCCACCGACTCCGATCCTTGGCGCATTCCCGTGCTCTTCAGATCGGAGTCGCAGAGGTTAAGGGCTGCCATTAATATTTATGCCTGTTGCCAAGAATGGGATCTCATATGATACATTGTATGCAATAGGAACGCATATGATGTATAGTTTGCGATCCTGCTGCTTGGCAGCTGCCAGGAGAGTTGGCGTGATATCACATGCGACGTATCACATACAATACCTTGCACTAGTGCAGTGGTTCTCAAACTTAAAGTCAGTGATTTAAGGAGTCAGAAAAACCTGTTGAATTGTCTGTTGTTTTAGACTTCTCACATTATTTTGTGCCTCCACAATGCTGCCATATATGTGCGGTCTGCTGCCTACACATGTGATGTGATGACCTCCTGCAGTAACTTGCTGGGATACTGTCATTATTTTTATTGTCTGATAGGGTCCCGGAGCAAACTAGTTTGAGGACCCCTGAAATAGTGTGTTTATGATAATTGTGTATGTACAAATATTAACATACCTCCCAACTGTCCCGCTTATCGCGGGAACGTCCCAGTTTTTTTGTCCTACCCGTGGCCGGCAGTGTCCTTCAGCGGTGGGCGGGGGGGATGGGTTTGTGAGTTGGGAGTCCCCCCTGTCACCCTGAATAGACGCTGTGCGCATGCCCACAGAGTCTTTTCCTGCAGCTGGAGGGGCTGGGGGCATAGCCAGCAGCTCACAGAGCACGTCCCATTTTCGCCGTTGCGCTGGGGAGCCGTGAGTATAGGCCACGCCCCTTTCGTTCGGCCGAAATGTTTGGTGCGCATATGGGTGTCCTTACTCCATAGGCAAGGAAGTTGGGAGGTATGTATTAATAGAAAAACCCTCTTTGTTTATTCCTTCTGCACTGTAAGCTATAGTTAATAGGTGTGACTGTGTACACGGCTGACAATAATGCTATTCCAGTTACACATTACTGTCACACCCCATGTGGAAAAATGTTAGTAGTTACCATAAATTTGCAACACATCTAATATACGGGATATGGGATATCTTTCCAGGCAAACCACCAGCCCCAGTAACTTACAGTGCAGATATATCAGTGAGCATATGACTAACATTTGAGCCTGTACTAAATGTAAGATGTATCTCTGTATCAGTGCATACAGTACCGGAGAATGACTCAGCCGGATAGTGGTATTTCTAAATAAACACGTCTAAAGGCAGGCCGCCCACCATAGTCCCACAGGTATTCTAGAAATGAGAAGCCATTAACCAAAAGCCCAGGTGATATTAATTTACAGTGAAAGGCCGGTTTCTCCCCCAGCTGCTCAGATGTATTCTCATTCTGCCAGAATGCTTGTGTCACAATCCGGAAATGACATTCTCTGTATAATACTTATGATAACTGTTATGCTTTCAGAATAAAATTTCCCTTGGCAGCTTGTATACTTCTACACTGGAAGGCAAATGGCTTTTGTTAAATCTGCCATAAATAGCAGGTAATGAGGAGAGAGTTACTAAGAAGTTGCTCAGATCTGACATAATTCCTTGGCCCTGCCAGATCTCCTACAAAGAAATTACCCGTATAACTGGCTGTAATGTACATCAGACTTGTTCTGCAATGCCATTTACCAATCTATGCCACCTTCCCCCCGGAGTAGGAAGTGTAATATACATCAGGTCAGAGCCAAGGATTGCAGAACGTGGATTCCCCTGACTTAGTTCTAGCAGTGAACATCATATTCCCAGAATTGTTGTCACCTTTTGGTAATGTAGATGAGTCACAATTGATAAGTTGTAGTTTGACTCTGGCATACCTGCCAACATTCAAGGCGGCGGAGGCGGGACGGTGTGCGCGCCGAAGACGCGCAGCGAATTTTGGGGGGCGTGGCCTGCCGGAAAGGGGGCATGGCCTATACTCGTGATGCTTCCGCGAGGCCACGCCCCCGTTTTCACCGCGGTGGGGGCATGCCCAGCAGCTCTGTGAGCTGCTGGCCAGCCCCTCTGCCTGCACGAATAGACGCATGCGCACAGAGTCTATTCACAGACCACAGGGGGGACTCCCAACTCCCCCCCCCCCCCCACGCTGCGGGACACTGCCGGCGGCGGGAGGGATGCGAGAATGTCCCAAAATATCGGGACGTTCCTGCGATAAGCGGGACAGTTGGGAGGTATGCTCTGTTGAATTTGGTTGTTCACTTCCATATACAGGGCCGCCGACAGGGGAGTGCTATGGGTACAACTGTCCCAGGCCTGGCCACTCTGACAGTGGGTAGGGCCCCGGCAGTAGCCCGCCAGCACCCGCATTCACTGCAGCCGCAGTGACATGGGTCAGCTGGCCGCCGTCCCCCACTTCACAGCAGCACATACACAGCGGTCCCCAGGCTCGGCCGGATCCTCCTGCTGCCCGCTGCCCAGGGACATACACAGCAAGGCAGTGCAGTGGGCAGCAGGAATGCTGGGCGCCCGCGTTGTAAGCCGCGCGTGGTGTGACTTCATTAAGCGGCTTACAGTGCAGGTGCCCAGCATGCCAGGGAGGATGAGCCGGAGAAGCCGTAGGTATCCTCTCAATACACGGGGGGGATTTTGTCAGTCCCGGGCCCCACAATTTCTGACAGCAGCCCTGTCCATAAATATAAATGAAGTTTAAGCACAATCCTCTTTCATCCATATTTCATTTTAAAGATACTGCCCAGAACTTCCTTATTCACCACCTTCAAATGTGATGATCTGGGTATTTGTTTGATGTCTTTGACAGTGTTAATGCTTTGAGAGTCCATAAACTTATACAGAAAAACACAGCAGGTGTAGTACTTTCAGTGCACATCTGTCTGTATACACAGGCCCAGTAGAACGGTGCTGGCTGTTTGTGATTAGGCAGTTATTGGGTGCCAGTTCCTTCAGTCCTGCAGTATTGAGTGTGACCTGTCATAATACACAAGTGTATGACACCTACTTGCCTACTTCTTTGTACTCCCGGAGAGGAGTCCCAGATGCTAAATGTCGGATGGAGCGGGGACGAGGCTGACATTATAAAGGCCCTCCCCCATGCCACACAAATGCCGTGATTTGCGGGTGTGGGGAGAAGGGAAGGGGCTGAAATGATGCAAAATGGCACTATTTGCTGCAATTTTTTCCCCTGCTCTCTGTGGACCCGCAAATTCTGGTATGTGTTTCAGCAGGGAAGGGGGTGAGGGAGCTCGAGGGAGAATGTGAAAGTCCTGCCCATGTTCCCAGGGGACCAGGAGGGGGACACAATTTTCAGGAGCCTCCCGGCCATTCCGGGAGGGTAGGCAAGTATGGTATGACGTCATACGTACAGACATTGGAGCTAATACTAAGAAAAGCATGAGGTCTTTGGGCCTGATTCAGACCAGTTCACTAGGCTGCGTATACTTGCAGCCTAGTGAACAGGTCAGTGCCACCTGTCGCTCTGTATCATTTTATATTATGCAAATTATAAATGTTGCTTCAGTGCTAATTGGTTGCGATGGGCTCCTTCTCCTCTGCCTCACTTCTCCTCCCTTATCACTGCTTCATACATCTACCTCTCAGATCACATTGTCCTTATTGCAATTGTGTGCGATGTTTGGCAGTGCAGGGCGTGGCTCTCTGCACAGCACGACTCCCTAATGTACTTGTTCCCCACAGTGAAGGGCAGAGGCCCTTATTCAGATCTGATTGCAGTACACATTTTTTCTCAAAATTGGCAAAACCATGTGTACTGCAGGTGGGGCAGATGTAACGTGCAGAGAGAGTTAGATTTGTGTGAGTTATTTTGTTTCTGTGCAGGGTAAATACTGGCACAATTATTTTTACACTGCAATTTAGATTTCAGTTTCAACACCCCCCACCCAAATCTAACTCTCTATGCAAATGTTTCTATCTGCCCCACTTGCAGTGCACATGGTTTTGCAGATTTTGAGAACAAATTTGTACTGCCTGAATAAGGCCCAGAGCTCCCAGGCAGCAGGAACCACCCAGTTCCTTGCTGGGCTAGTCTGACATAGCCATATAGAAAAGCTTGTTGATAAGACACAATCATATGCACTGAGCACCTTTAAAGTCAGAACCTGATTCTGCTTGTTGCTATAGATTCTCTAAATGGGCCAATATTAGTCTTTGCCTAATATAATGGGGGCTGTACATCCCAATACTGTTATATAAAAAATCAAACATCTGTTTCCTATTGAGGATATACCAATATTAATTCAAGGTTTTGTGTCCCGCTGTTACTGCAACACTCTGTAGGAAAGGAGGGGCAGCCATTGCAGATGTTTCAGATGCTGACTCACTTTGTTATTGACATATTACACCAACACACATTCAATTTGGACTTTTTAGTCCAGATCTGTTCCTATATAGTCTTGCCTGCCAAGACTATTTTTCTATTCGATTTACACTACACGGGAGTGCACATCGAATCTGCGTCGAATGTAGAAAAACCATTCGATGTCCATTCGATTTTCTATTCTAAATCGAATAGAAACATAGTACATATTTCACCGTGTGTACCCTCTATAAGTCTGTATACTGAGTAGAACAGAACCTGTATTGGAAAAAGCTGTAGCAAAAGTGACCACGGTATAATACTATATGACTGCCATATAATACGTAGAACAGTAACAACCACCATATAATACAGAGGATTATATCCTCCATACAGAGGCGGAACCAAGGTGGGCACACCAGGTGCAGCCATGTGTGTATTCAAAAAGGTTGTGACCTTGCTAAAAGGAGCATGGCCTCACAGGAAGTCCCTGTGGGAGCGTGGATTCATGAGAAGTCATCCGCCTAGGGTGCCCAGGGTTGCCAGAGATGCTGGGTTGCCCCTGGAGACTGTTTGTACTGCTGGTTCCTTCTCAGTAATAACACCTGAACACCTGCTCAAACTGAAGCTGAAAACACATTAGATGATATCGCCCATGAACGATATCGTTAATGATATCGTTAACTGTCTGGAACTCCCTGAGAAATTGATATAGTACAAACAATTGAAATGATATTGTTAACGATATCGTTCTGTGGCCACATCCAGGAGCATGCTTTCATTGCAATAAATTCAGGATTAGACTTCATGTACAGTTGCAGTTTCAGCTCCCCCTCTGGCAACCACCCCCATTACCCAGGGCCCATTTCCCACCTGCCGCCCCCCTGCAGTAGGGGCCACCAACATTGCCAAATTTCTCTCACACCGTAGAGACTTGCATAATGAAATGAGTAATGTTTTGCTACCCTGATTCTCAGGGATGGTTGCAGCCAGATGTTACCAAAAATTGAATTCCTCCCGTAGAATATCTTTGGGTCAGATGATTTTATATAGAAGTGTGAGAAACAATCCTCACCTAAAAAATGCTTAACAACGTAGTACACAACTAAATAGTTCAGTTTATTATACAGTATGCTTCAGTTCTTGAATTTTCCATCAGTCCATGTGAACAATATAGTGCAGTATTTGTGAAAAAGTAATATGAAAAAAGAACACAATAATCAAACCATTGTCTATAATTCTCAACAACAGTTGTCAGTTGCAAAATCCATAATATCATAATATCCATAATAGCACACAACCGGTGAAACTAGGAACTCTCAATTCCAATTGATTGTCACTCAAGGAACCCAAAGGGCAGTATTCAATGCGGAGGGCGAGCTGTGACAGTAAGCAGTGCTGCCTGCTTGCTGTCACAGCTCGCACGGTCAGTATTCAACTGACCCCCTGCATACGCCGTTTCCCCCTTGCTAGCTTTTTGGAGTGAGGGGGAAATGCCGTAAGCGGCCGCTAAAACAGCGAGACTCGCGGCTAAATGCAGTGGGCTCTCTGCATTAGCTGCGAGCCTCGCTGTTTGGGGGAATCCTTGCCGTCCTCCAACAGCGAGGATTCCGCCGGAACGTTGAATAGGATCAGCGGCCAGCGTGGGGGTTAAACGGCGAGATCGCTTGTTTTTGGCAATCCCCGCCGTTTAACCCCCTCGTTGGCCGCATTAAATACACCCCAAAGTGTCAAACGCATTTCATCTATGTAGCAGACTTCACCAGGGTGCTTTAATATACTCCACCACAGCACTGTGAGTTCTGGGAAGTTAGGGCAAATTTATATGCATTGACTTTCATGTACCACAATTTAGCTATTTATGATTTTAGAGTGAATCTCACCCACCCGCACCCCTGTACAGCAGCTTACCTTTAGGCTGTGTTTCTTGGTTTATTCACATGACATGTTTTTAAACAGAAAATTTCCCTCTAGCAATAGAAACACAATAGAAGTATAAAATGAATGATATGTTGTATAAAGCGTCACACTCCTTTCAGCTGCTGGTAATAGAAATTGGATGGGGAAATAAACGCTGTCCTTTTTCATTTGGAAAATGAGAAACAATAGTGCTTACACTAATAAAGCAGCGCTGTTGTATTTTATATTCTTTAATAAGGCAAATGAAACAGTTTTATCCCTTTTGGCTAGTTTTCAGGTCTCTGCGAGCCCATTTGTTTTGGCAAGTTTCACTGTGATGCTGTATGTCCCCCCTTATCCCCCCATATTAATTTAAAACCTATATGAAAGGAAATGTCCCGGAATTGTTACTAGTCATCTGATTAAATCTACCAGTCACCTAATGCTAAAATGCACCTGCTACTATGGAGAGACCACTCTCTGCCTGGACGCGGTTATTTGCATGCTGAGCACCTTGGCAGATGAGTTTAGATTAGATGAAGCGAGTGAAGAAATAGTTACATTCTCGGTATTCTGGTTCATTTTTTGCATTGAGTCATTTTCAGTCCACTTCCTGCCTGCCCAAGTACAAATCTCATTTCTCTAGGGTTAAGAAAAGCAGCTGCACATGTACTTCTCCGCTGGCCAGGTTATCCTGTATGATTCAGGATCTGTGTGTCTGACAAATCCACTGAGGAAGTGACTGAGCTTCTTACAAGAGCCTCAACCGCATAGAGGCAAACCACGTTATTCTGTGCTATGCAGAGGAAATACATATCATGCCCCACTAATGATATTCAGACACCAACTTTAATAGCAACATCTTACATGTATGAACTTTATTATTATTTACATACATTTATAAGAACTGTAAAAGGGAGGAATGTCCTATGGAAAGGGGAGTCGCTAAAAGACACTCCTAAACCCCAAAATGGTCAGCACAGATGCCCTTATTCTGATTGAGTCAGATGGCTGCGTTTTCAGTTGGGTGGCCGATGTATTGTGTTTGTGCATGTGCAGAGGCGTTTCTGCGCATGTGCGAACGCCGCGGACGTCCAAATACGGCGTGAATTCCGCACAGAAACGATCGGTCGGAACAATCCGAGCAGGGGGCGGAGAGGGGCGTGAAGGGCTGTTTGGGCTCATTACCATATGCGTACGCCCTGCGTTTCATGGGCGTTACCATGAAAACGCTGGGCGTATGTATGGTAATCCGGCCATGACGCACGTGTGGGGGGCGGACAGCTGACATAGCCGGATGCCAGCTGCCCGCCCATATCCCTGCTTTCGCATGGAGAAATGTCCGAGTGGTCTGGAGCACTCGGAGCTGTCTGACCGCTCGGTCCATCATTCGATGGTCGGCAACCATCAGAGGATGGGGGAGGTTCCCACAGATGGGGGAGTTGTTCACATGAAACATCCACTCACGGTCCGTTCGCTCGGCGTCTTACCGCATTCGGACAGGGTGAGCGATCTGTACGGTTGGCGGGGCTAAGAACACTCGGTGGCCGTCTGAAAACACGCATCCATCCGAGTCAACTAGAATAAAGTGGGGATATTAAGCATTGTGTATTTTTAGGGCTCCAGAGCCACTTAGTTTACATAGCCGGCATACTGTAGTGCTGTATTGGTATTCTCAATACACCACTACATAAACTACGTAATGGGCACCCTGATAATACACAAGTATCGGGAAATGTAATAGGGTGTGAGTTTGTGGAGGTCCAGGATTTCTGACAAAATTTCCCAATCTAGTTATGTCTTGTAACGATTTAAAAAATGCGGCTGTATTTCAGACCCCTCCAACTGAGGTCCAATAAAAATCATGGTCTTCTTTACCTGCAGTGCAGATTTTCTCAGTGCATTTGGTTCATCTGGGGTCTGAGGGTGAGATGGATTTTCTATAAGTCTGTTAAGGATAGAGGCATCATAGTTGCCAGCCTACAGGTGTCCATTTTAGCTACTTTGGAACTACTTTTCTGGCTCCAGAATCATTTCTGTTGTATCCTACTTAGCCTGTACCGTTTCAACTTCCTACACACGTTGGTTTCACAACCAAAGTAGAGGCCCTGAATTTAAGTGGTTCCCACTGTGGTTTTCTCACTAAATATTTTGGAAAAAAAAATAGAAAAAAATCTTTAATCTTCTCTCTAAAACCCTTGTTCTTTTGCCACTGACAACCCAGCATTTAACTTGGATTTGATTATCCTTATGGCTTAAACAGGCCTCTATTTTTCCCATAAGTGGCTTTTTTTTCCATTGCAAAATTTCAGAACAAATACCAGATCCTGAACACAGACGTTGTAGCGGAAGCATATTCAATTCTCTTGTGTTCAGTACACAGTCATATAATTCTCTGAATCAACAGGAGTTCTTTTTTTTATTGCTGGGATGTATCTTATGAATAGTCTACAACTATTAGAATGAGTGGGAGTAGAGGAAAGAAAGAAAACACCACAGATAATAAAACAACATTCAACAATTTTGAATTCCCACACTGATAAGTACCAAAATGTTAAAATAGCTTATCTAGAGCTTAGTGGATGTTCTGACTGAGCTCATGCCCAATCCTTGTGGATTCGTGTATTCCACTGTCCCACAGAAAATCCTGTCCCTAGAGCTTAATGAACATCCTGACTGAGCTGATTCCCAATCCTTGTGGACTCATGCATTCCACTGTCCCACAGAAAAACCTGTCCCTAGAGTTTAGAGATCATTCTGACTTCGCTCATGGCCAGTTCTTATGGACTTGTGCTTTCCATTGTCCCACAGGAAATCCTGTTCCTAGAGCTTAGTGGACGTCCTGACTGCGTTCTTGTGGACTCATGGATTCCACTGTCCCACAGGAAATCCTGCACCTAGCGCATAGTGGATGTCCTGACTGCGTTCATGCCCAGTTCTTGTGGACTCATGGATTCCACTGTCCCACAGGAAATCCTGTACCTAGCTCTTAGTGGACGTCCTGACTGCGTTCATGCCCAGTTCTTGTGGACTCATGGATTCCAATGTCCCACAGGAAATCATGTACCTAGCGCTTAGTGGATGTTCTAACTGAGCTCATGTACAAACCTTCTGGACTCATGTATTCCTCTGTCCCACAGGAAATCCTTTACCCACATTATAAAGGAGGCTCTGACTGAGCTCATGGCCAGTCCTTGTGGATTCATGTCCTCCATTGTCCCACAGGATATCCTCTCCTCTATATTCAGTAGAATGAGCATTGGGATGGCGTAATCGAATGCATTGTTAAACTACTCTACAATGTATTTTGTCACAACAACTTCTCCAGGCAGTACAATTAATTTAATAATTTAATTAATAATTAGACTGCAGTGCTGCAAGAATACATACATATTCAACACTGTGTTATTAAAATTAAGTGATTAATAAATCTAATGATCACCAATTTATAGATTAGCAATGCTTGTCTAATCATAGTCGACATAAAGGAGTCCTCAGTATTAGGGTGTTTGGCTTTAAAAATCTAAAAACCCAGGTCAGAGGAGGGACTACCACTGCTGCCCAAATGAGCAATGACTTATCCCCTGGCCCTCCCATAGACCATTTTGAGCAATATTGAATGAATGGCCCAGTGCAGGGAGCAGGGTGGGCTCCACTGCCTGAGGGACCTGGCTCTTACCTCAGAGAGGCAGACATGACCTTGTGTTCCGGACTGATAGCGGAGTCCTGCCAGCTATGAGCGCTGATGATCACAGTCACATGCTGCCTCTAATTAACATACAGCTGGACATTTTTTATGATTCACTGTGAATTTAATGAATCCCATAGCTGGTGTAATTGGCACTGTCAGAGTATGTCTGACTGAGTGCCAAACTGAGGAAAGCTAAGGGGTGGGGGGCCTGTCAAAAACAGAGCAGAGACCACTGTATTTCTGCCTCCACCAAGGTACATGCCGTTTTCCCCACCTCGCAGGACATTGTGCTTGTACCCCTCACACCCACTGTCTTCCCCTGTCACACACTCTTTCTTCCTGTCACATGTTACCTCCCCTCCCCACTGTCACCCTCAGTCTTCCTGTCACCCATTGCCACTGCTAAATAGAGGACATGTTACTCAAATGAATCACTAAATTGTGATTAAAACATACCCTACTGTAGCTATTCTCTATCTTTATTTGCAGTGTTCATTAAAGAACATTAGGGGTAAATGTAATAAAGCTACTAATGCATCCTAGAAAATGATAGACAGAACCTGATTGGATATTACTATGGGTAACAGCACCGGTTTACACATTTACATAGTTACATAGTAGGTAAGGCTGAAAAAAGACTTGCGTCCATCTAGTTCAACCTGGTATAGATATCCATTGCTGATTTGGTAGGTTCTGGTATTTTACAGACAAATTATATTTCTTATTTGTACCCATGGATGTTTTTCTCCAGTAAATGTTTGTCCAACTTTGCCTTGAACGCATTTAATGAGCCAGCCGTTACCTAAAGCTTTAGAAGCTTTAGTGTGTATACTGTATAATCTTATGATGGGACATTTGTGATTCTGTGATAATTTGCATTATAATATAGTAATATAACAAAACTTTACCATAATTTACCAAGTACATGCAGAGTCCAGGTGGGCCCGCACCACACACACTGCATCCCGAGACGATGGCAACAGCGCTGGTGAAATTGCTGAAAAAAATGGACGCCGCACCATTTTTTCAAGAGATCTACACATGTGCAGCTGGGTCTGAGTGCTCTAGTACAGCGCTGAACTACTGCCGACAGGGTGCATAGGGTCCTCCTCCTCTCTTAAAACGCTAACATACACTTTGTGTGGTATTCCATTAACCCTTATCTTCTGTCCACAGAGTGAAAGAACAGTCCGAGATGAACCGCATGACCACTCAGAATGTTGGCATTGTTTTTGGTCCAACACTGATGAGGCCGGAGAAAGAACTGTTTGCTAATATTGCAGCCAATATGGTTTATCAGAACCAAGTGGTGGAACATTTTCTCACTCACTACGAGGAGATCTTTCCAAGTGATCCAGAGGAGTAGAGACATTGAGAAACTATGAAGAAACAGAGTTGGTTGTTTTTAAAAACATAAGCACTATGCAGTGATATTCCAGTTCTACATGGGCCGTGAAAGGAGAACTGATCTAATGTTATCCAGTCCCTCTGCATCAGATACAGTATGAGCCTTTATCTTGGAGTTTTACAAAGTACATTACATATAATATAAAGTTACTGCACTGGCAGATAAAAAAAAACTTTATTAGTGAACTACTGGACAAAGATCAGATAATGGTATTGGCAGAGACAATTCCACCTTGAAATCCTAATGCATCTTTTTTTGGCTCACATTCGAAGTGATTCGAGGTCAATCATATGCTGTTTTATAGCAGATGTTCAGATTCATTGCAGATTTTTTTTTGTTTTTTTACCTTATGCTTAAAGATTGAATTATGTCATTTGCAGTGTGTGTTCTTTTCTTCATTTTTTTTTTTTGTTCAAGGACATATTATTATTAACTGGAAAGAGTTGGGACAGAGTAAACATCGTGTCTCACATGAAACTGTTGCCTCACAGATAGATAAATACCCCTCTGACACAGCGCCAAGAACCCGTGTTATTGCCAGGACAATCTAGTGCGACCCAGGTCCAAGCTCTGTGTGAAAAGATTAAGGGTGGGATGTTGTAACATCCGCAGCCCTGTTCGCCCCCACTTCGCCGGCCACCGCATTATTAATAACGGCATATGCTCTAACATATGCTATCATAAACACAAGGGACAGCTCTTGCGATAAGAGCTGTCCCTTGCGATGCGGTGCCGCCTGTGACCCGGGAGTCCATATGCGCATGCGCAGAGTGACGCGCCGGCCGCAGGGCATGCTGGGAGGGATCTGTGACGGATCCCTCACACAGCGCTGCGGTAAAAAGCCCATAGGCTTCTGCAAGGAATCGCCAGCTTTTGCTGGCGATTCCCTCCGCAGCGCTCCCACTGCGGAGGGGGGTTAGAGCATACAGAAATGCGGTAAAAACCCTGATAACGGGGTTTTTACAGCATTTCTGTCTTAGAGAATCGCCCCCTTATCTGGGTCTTGCATCCCAAGTCCAATCATTGATGATCTGGATCATGCCTAAACAGCTTTTGATTGGCTGTCTCAGCAGTGCTTGATGATGTAATCTCCAAGTGCAATGTGTGAGTGGCGCCAACCACCCAGCTCCCAGTGGCCTTGTGAAAAGGGTAAATATATCTGTAGCACTGGCTCTGTCCTGTGTTCAGTATATTGGGCTTCAGTGTGAATGGGGTATAACAAACATCCATTCACCTCCTCCCAGCCTCCGCTGCTGTCTGCATAATACCGCAGACAGCAGCAGAGGCTTTACACAGCCCCTGCACAACCTCTGGACTGACCGCAGGGCACTGTGGTCCGGAGATATGGGCTCCCCTATTGGTGGAAATAGGTCCCCAGATCAGATGACACGGGTTATCCATTTATATCCATTTACATGCCCCCCTGACTCCGGGGAAGCCCCTGACCCTGAACATTTGCCGGGTCGGACACCCAGGGAACAGGACTCGTATTATTTTTTTAACCACTTTTACACCAAGCCCTGGCCTGCAGTGGAGCGGCAATAACCAGGCTTGAGGCTCTGGTGTCAAAGGGGTAAGAGACAGCAGCTTTTTGAGGCAGCTTTCCCTGCATCGGAGTAAAACTGAATTGCTCTTCTACTGTAGTGCTGTTGCTCTATACCGAACTGTTTTAGTACTGTATCTACCAATACAAGTAGAGGTAAGTTGGATAATTAGTTATCAGGGGCTACCTGTTCCCCAATGATAACTCGACCCCTTGATGAGGTGCCATATTCAGACTTACGAGGGCAGAACATTATATATATATTGTTTTGCTTTCATGTCTCAAACAATGAAGAATGAAACACGAGATTCGGATTTTGCTAGACATAACACTGACCAACCACTCAAAAAAGGAAAAATACCTGAATGCGCAATATGCATACTGAGTATATATTCTGGGTGATAGATGAAGAGGCCTGGGGATACACTACTGAGCTGTGCACTGTTGTCTGATCATGAGGTCCTATGGCCAGTTAAGCAGTACTGTACTGTTTGTCACTTACTGACATAAGCACAAATTACAGTTGAGTATAATATACAACAAAGTAACAAACTCAAATATTCTGGCAATAAATTATGTATCCAGTTGCACATTGTGAGTAATTGCTAATCATGCCAAAGTGCTATATTACTGGTAAGAAATGTTTTATATCACTCAGATGGCCCTTCCTCCAATTGCAACCAATACCTGGGCCACAGCCTATATGGTTCACCCCTAGAAATAGGCATTATGTAGATTGCAATAAATCCTTCCATTGATATTTCATTGTAAACCAGTGACAGAAAAGCATTGTTATTGGGAATTTCTTATTTTTGCACTACTGATTTTGCCAATTTCCAGCCCAGGGCTAAGATGGCAAACTGAGAAGAAAGGGTCAGCCCAGAGCCGTCAATAAACAATTTGATACACTAGGCAAGATTTTGGCTGGTGCCTGCTAGCACCACAGCCATTTCTGCCTCTGTGCCAGCACTTCTCTCCCAGCTCAGATTCCATTACACAGCAGCACAGATCACAGCAGCAGCCAGCAGCACCCATCACCCCTTACCCATAGCAATCCTCATCCACAGAGCTGTAACTAAACATTTTGGTGCTCTGTGCCAGCAAAACTTCAATATTTTAAATAAGGACAGAAAGGGGTGTCGTCTTGCTTGGGGTGTGTCCACAAAATAGTACTAAATCAAATGATATACCACAGTAGTGCATCCTTATTTACATTATATCACATGATATTGTCCCTTATTCAATTTATGTCACACAGTAATGTCCATTATTCACATTACATGACACATAGTGTCCCTTAATAATGATATACCACACAGTAGTATCTTTTTACTTTATACACATTATGCCCGTCCAAGTCCTGCCACAGCCTGCTGTCAAGGTAATATGGCCTAATGCTTGGAATGCATGCCTAGGCATTCCAGATACCAGAGACATTTGCCAAGGTTGCCTATGCCCAGGGCCAACTCTGGGTCACATAGGCAAATGCAGGGGGGGGGGGATCTGGTTGCCCAGAAACCCCCTCCTCTTGACAAGTGCCTTAATTTATGACAATGGTGTATAATATGATTACTAGGGCTGGTGCCACATCATCCAGTGTAAAGGACAGAGATCAGCTGGTGCACATGCCCAGTGGTAGCCGCTTCTTCTCCCACATATACTGTTTGTGTGGATCTGAACCCTCATTCAGTGCACTGGATCAGAGAGCAGCTGCCAGGAGGAAGAGACCGGAGCCTTACCATGAAGTGGGAGATTGTGAGCCTAGAAAGTGCAGTACTGCTTCTATTATGTTTATTTATTTATTTATTATGCTGTGTAACTTTTTGCTGACCAATTATCTTATTTAAATGTTTGAAACAGCCTATACCAGTGGTTCCCAAACTGTGTGCCTCAGGATACTTGCAGGGGTGCCTTAGGTTGGTGGACCAAGGTCAATTCATATTATTTATGGTCATTGTACCAGGCAAAACCAGTGCTGGTGGCTGCCAATCATAAAATATGTGGACAAACAGAAGCAAATCCTGTCCCTCACCACATAACTGTGACATATAAACGGGTTGGGATCATTTGGTCTATTGCATTATGGTAGAAAGTCATTAGGTCGAATCCATTAGGTCGACATGCTAAAAGGTCGACATGATTCTAGGTCGACATGGGAAAAGGTCGACATGATTCTAGGTCGAAAGGTCATTAGTTCGACAGGTCATTAGTTCGACAAGGTCATTAGTTCGACATTGTCTATGTCGACATTCACAAGGTCGACATGGGGTTTTTCACTGTTTTTTTTACCTGAATGTCAACACAGTCGACATGGACACAGTTTAAAGTGCACTGCATCCCCTCGCATCGCTCGCTGCGCTCGCTATGCGTCGGGCACGGTGCCTCGCTACGCTCGGCACACTATTTTATTCTCCCACCACGCCCTAGTGGATGGTAGGGCATGAAATACCGCCTGTCGGCACATGTTGGCTCAAAAAACAGTGAAAAACTCCATGTCGACCTTGTGAATGTCGACATAGACAATGTCGAACTAATGACCTTGTCGAACTAATGACCTGTCGAACTAATGACCTTTCGAACTAGAATCATGTCGACCTTTTCCCATGTCGACCTAGAGTCATGTCGACCTTTTAGCATGTCGACCTAATGGATTCGACCTAATGACTTTCTACCATAATGCAGTAGACCAAATGACCGCATCCCATATAAACACAATGTACTTAATTTAATATTTTTTTTCTGAATTTCTCGATAAGAAGCATTTGGCCTAGGGGTGCCTTGAAATTATTTTGATGCTCTAGGGTGCCGTGATTCAAAAAAGTTTGGGAACCACCGGCCTATACTATAGACCATCTATATTGTTAAATAGTAATACTGTATTCCATACAGTATCCAGTGTAGATAAAGACCAATTTTCAGGACTGTTACCACTCCCACAGACTCCTGGACCTACTCCAATGTGCTGCAGAGAGGGAGATTTTGGATTACATTGGGAAACCCCCCTCTAAAAATCCTGTGTTTGCCACTGAGTCAGATGCAAGGGTGGAGTGTTGAAATTATTCTCTACAGCCATATGCCAGTGGAGTGGTACTGTTATTTTGGCAGGCTGGTACCTTAACAAATATCCTTCAGTCATCAGTGATGTGTATCGTATATACAGATTTGGATTCTTATGAAGGACATTATTATTACTGTACTAATACATGCCTCCCAAATTTATAAGAAGATGAAGCGTGATGCTCGCTTGCTTCCAAAAAGGGGGCGTGGTCTCTGAAAAGGACCTTACGAAAATGGGGGTGTGGCTCATGGGCACGGCATTCCCGTGCGGCCATGGCCCCATTTTGTCACTATGGGGGCATGGCTAGCGCCCAATGAGCTGCTGACCATGCCTCCTGTCTCTCTGTCTCCTTTGGGTAGACGATGTGTGCATGCATACACATCTATTCACCGCAGAGCAGTGAGGGACAGGGGAACTCCCAACTGCCCCCCAAATCGTGGGACACTGCTGCCTGGGGTGGGACAGTCCTATAAAAATCAGGGCAGTTGGGAATATGCATATGTCCCATCCCTACTAAGATCTGGGGATTCAGTGCCTTATTTATCATTAGGACAAATTCAGGAGGAAAGTACAATTTAAGACCATGGCATAAACATGTGCTGCATTTATGGCAAGTCTAAAGCCCCATACACATTAGATGACTAGGGGCAACATCAATATAGTTAACAATATCATTGGTGCCGCTAGTCAAATGATATTGAGTGTACACACTGAACGAAATTGGTAAACTATATGGTTCGTTGATGCCATCGGGACCCAGTGAACATGCTGGTCAGATCAAATGCGGAACTACCATTGGTGCAGCAGGTGCATTGCCCAGGGGCCTCTGAGGACTTAGGGGCCCACCTCGGCCACCCACTGCTGTGTGGTATATTGTGAATCTGGGTTGGAATGGAGGAGGGAGACACAAATTATATTTTTGCACCTGGGCCAACCACTCACAAGTTCTGGGCAATGATCTTCCCCAGAGCTCTAAGGGTATTTTATGATTGGAGGCCACTTGCAATGGTTTGTCCTATTACATTAACTATAAATAGTTTGAATTAATCCTGGACCACCAACCCAGGGTACCCCTGCCATTGCCCCGAGGCACCACAGGATGCCATGACAACCAGTTTGGGAACTTTGCAGCCAAATTATTCTGCTAGACTACAACCATGCTACCCTCTGGATAACATTACACTGGATACCAATCACTGTCAGCAGAAAGCAGGTAAGGGGATATTTATTATCTACAACAACTTTAGTCCAAGTTTGTAGGGCTTGTTAACTTGGAGATTTTCAGTTACCAAAAGGAAATCATACATTTTCAGTCTTACTTGTGAGTGTAAAAATTCAATATATTACATAAAAATATACAGTATAGTGGAAAAGCATTTTATATTAATGTAAAAATAATACATGCTGTATTAGTTAATCTAGTAAATATATTATCTTTGATATATTTTTATGTACATTTATTCATCTGATTTAGTTGAACAAGTCTGGTGTTATCCAATATATAGTATGCGGTACTTGTAGCACTAATACAATTTATTAAATTAATACAATGAATCATTTCTTATACAGTATATAAACATCTCTCTATATTGTATGATTTACCTGCTCATATAGATGTTGGCATATAACTCCAACAGGAGGGTGGTGCAGACTGTGCACAGCACACAGCGTACTTAATCTGTGGGTGCACCGTCCGCATCCACCTACATCATAGTTGCCGACTTTTATGCTGCCCTCCGGGAGAGCCAGCCAGCTCACTGAAGTAGGGGGGCGGGGCCATCACCGAGAGGGGAAAGGGCGGTTCGGGGGCAGAGCCACGTGCGGGCTGCTCTATCAGGGGCGTGGCTATAGCAAACATGACATTTTAGCACCGCCAACCGCAGTGCAATGTCGGTATTTCAGTCATTGCACTGCGGGTGGCAGGGCAAAAATGATGCGATCGCGTCATTTGACCCACGGACCCCCCCCCCCCGAGTATGCGGGTGGGTTGCCCCCCTTTCCGGGGGGCCGGGAGGGGGACCCAATTTCCGGGACCCTCCCGGCCATTCCGGGAGGGTTGGCAACCCTGACCTACATGTACGTGCCACCATCAGTTGAGTGCTTCTTGCTGTATTGTATACATTACAGTGGGCAGTGCTGCACCTGTCTGCCTGTGCCTTATATTTGATTGTCTAGGATCATTTATAGGAGTTGTATTTTTAAATTCCCTGGCCATTATTTCCCGTATTCCCATTAGATCCCACTAACTATGTATATTACACAACCACTTACAATAGCACAATAATCTGTCTGTTATTTTATGTGGGTGACTGAGGAGGACCTTCTGCAGTCACAGAAGCACAGGACTCGTTCTGTGGTTGGCTGTTGCATAAAATTCTGTGGTGTAACCTGTATAGGTAAGCATACTGTGGTGTAATGTGTATAAGAGGCTCTACTGTGGTGTAACATGTACA
The DNA here is from genome assembly GCF_055691185.1 of Crinia signifera. Classification (NCBI taxonomy): domain Eukaryota; kingdom Metazoa; phylum Chordata; class Amphibia; order Anura; family Myobatrachidae; genus Crinia; species Crinia signifera. The sequence goes on along the minus strand of NC_139218.1, from coordinate 328,612,900 downwards.
GTTGTGCTCATAAGTTTACATACCCTAGCAAAATTTGTGATTTACTGGCCATTTGTCATAGGATATGAATGATAACTCACAAACTTTTCTTTCACTCATGGTTAGTGGTTGGGTGAAGTCAGGAGACTGACATGGCCACTCCAGAACCTTCACTTTATTCTGCTCTAGCCAATGACAGGTCGACTTGGCCTTGTGTTTTGGATCATTGTCGTGTTGCAACGTCCAAGTACGTTCTATGCACAGCTTCGGGGCTGATGAGTGCAAATTTTCCTCCATGCTGCATCCAACTTGCCATCAATTTTTACCAAGTTTCCAGTGCCTTTGTAGCTCACACATCCCCAAAACATCAGCGATCCACCTCCATATTTCACAGTAGGAATGTTGTACCCTTCATCATAGGCCTTGTTGACTTTCTCCAAATGTAAAGTTTATGTTTGTGGCCAAAAAGTAAAATTTTGGTCTGATCACTCCAAATGGCTTTGTTCCAGAAGTTTTGAGGCTTGTCTCTGTGTTGTTTGGAGCATTGTAAGCGGATACTTTGTGGCATTTGCGTAGTAATGGCTTTCTTTTGGCGACTCGACCATGCAGCCCATTTTTCTTCAAATGCCTCCTTATTGTGCATCTTGAAACAACCACACCACTTTTTCCCCTGTATTTCCGCTGAAGATATTTGTGGATTTTTCTTTGCATCCTGAACAATTTTCCTGGCAGTTGCGGCTGAAATTTTTGTTGGTCAACCTTATTGCAGGACATCAATAAAATGGCATTAAAAGGAGAGGTGATAATCATGGGGGACTTTAATCTACCTGATGTAAACTGGGAGCTGCCTGTTGCAAGTTCCACCAGAAGTAGGGACATGCTGAATTCCTTGCAAGGAGCATCCCTCCAGCAATTGGTGAGGGAGCCCACTCGTAAGGACGCAATATTAGACTTAATACTTACAAATGGTGACAGAATATCTGACATAAATGTGGGTGAAAATCTGGGATCCAGTGACCATCAAGCAGTATGGTTCAAAATAAAGACAGAGACTGACTCATCGCACACAAAAACAAAGGTGTTAGATTTTAGGAAGGCTGATTTTGTAGAGATGGGAAACTCTGTAAGGGATTCTTTGGCAGAGTGGAAGAACTTGGAAGGAGTGCAGGATAAGTGGGAAAAATTAAAAAGTGCAATTCTAAAAGCAACAGAACTTTGTGTCAAAAGAGTTAGGAAAAACACAAGAAAAAGAAAGCCATTGTGGTTTGCAAAAGAAGTAGCAAGTATTGTGAAAGCAAAAAAGTTGGCCTTTAAGAAATTTAAGCAGACGCAGAAGAATGAGGACAAAGAGGTGTATCTTGTTAGACAGAAGGAGGCTAAGAAGGTAATCAGATGTGCAAAAGCACAGGCTGAAGAGAAAATGGCCCAGTCAGTGGGTAAAGGGGGGGGGAAACTTTTTTTTAGGTATATAAGTGAAAGGAGAAAAACAAAAAGTGGAATAATTAGACTGAAGACAGAGAGTGGAAGTTTTCTTGAGGGGGACAATGTAATAGCAGATAATATTAATAATTATTTCTGCTCAGTATTCACTGCTGAAAGAGAGGGGAAGGGGCCACAGTTAAGTTGCAAGTATAGTCAGAAAACTGAGGGAGAGACAAGTACATTTACAGAGGAGAAAGTCCTCACAGAACTCTCAAAACTGAAAGTGGATAAATCAATGGGGCCAGATGGGATACATCCAAGGATACTAAAAGAGCTTAAATGGGAGCTGGTAAAACCAATAACAGAATTATTCAACCAGTCACTAGCTACTGGAGTAATCCCAGAGGACTGGAAAACAGCTAATGTAGTCCCACTGCACAAAAGTGGAAGCAAGGAAGAGGTAAGCAACTATCGACCAGTGAGCCTTACATCAGTAGTAGGGAAATTGATGGAAACACTCTTAAAACAAAGAGTTGTAGAATATCTCAAAACCAGCAATTTACAGGATACAAAACAGCATGGGTTTACTGGGGGAAGATCATCTCAAACAAATCTTATTGACTTTTTTGACTGGGTGACTAAAGTAATAGATCAAGGTGGGGCTGTAGATGTAGCTTATCTAGACTTTAGTAAAGCTTTTGACACTGTCCCACATCGCAGACTGTTAAATAAACTTGAAAGCGTGGGATTGGATTCTAAGATAGTTGAATGGATAAGAGCGTGGTTGCAGGACAGAAAACAGAGAGTTGTAGTAAACGGAGTACAGTCAAAGGAGGGAAAGGTTACAAGTGGAGTACCCCAGGGATCTGTACTTGGACCGGTGCTTTTTAATATCTTTATTGGTGATATTGCAAATGGAATTGAGGGTAAAATGTGCCTTTTTGCAGATGACACAAAGGTATGCAACAGGGTAGACACACCAGGAGGGGTAAAACAAATGATTGAGGATCTAGGCAGATTAGAGAAATGGTCAAGAGAATGGCAACTACAGTTTAATGCCAAAAAATGCAAAATCATGCACTTGGGTCTCAGAAATCCAAAGACTCAATATAGTATAAATGGCACTATAATGGAAACTACTGAGGAAGAGAGGGATCTAGGTGTCACTATTTCAGGGGACTTAAAAGCAGGTAGGCAATGTAACAAAGCAATGAAAAAGGCAAGTCAGATGCTTGGTTGCATAGGGAGAGGTATCAGCAGTAGAAAGAAAGAAGTAATAATGCCACTGTATAGGTCACTGGTACGACCTCACCTAGAGTATTGTGTTCAGTTCTGGAGGCCATATCTCCAGAAGGATATAAATACATTAGAGACTGTACAAAGAAGAGCAACTAAAATGGTGCATGGCCTACATCACAAAACGTACCAGGAAAGACTAAAAGATCTTAATATGTATACTTTAGAGCAGAGAAGAGAAAGGGGGGACATGATAGAAACTTTCAAATATATCAAGGGCTTTAACAAGGTACAGGTGGGAGACATTCTTCACAGGAAAAGGAGCAACAGAAGACGAGGACATGCACTGAAACTAGAGGGAGGAAGATTCAGGGGAAATGCGAGGAAGATTTTTTTCACAGAAAGAGTAGTAGATAAGTGGAATAGCCTCCCAACAGAGGTGGTAGACGCAAATACAGTAGTACAATTTAAACATGCTTGGGATAAGCATATTGATATCCTTACAAAAAAATAAGGATCAAATATGGTTTGAGGTAACATGTTTAAAAAAAGGGGCAGACTAGATGGGCCAAGTGGTTCTTATCTGCCGTCAAATTCTATGTTTCTATGTAACCTGATCGTGATTTGGTTTCCACAGAATCCCTCATTTTCCACTTCTTAATTAGAGTTTGGACACTGCTGATTGGCATTCTCAATTGCTTGGATATCTTTTTATATCCCTTTGTTTTATACAGTTAAATTACCTTTTCCCGCAGATCCTTTGACAATTCTTTTGCTTCCCTATGACTCAGAATCCAGACACATCAGGGCAGCACTGGATAAAAGATGCAAGGGTCTTTCAGGGGGGATGCAGTTTAAATCCCCGCTGGAATCCCAACCGCCGAAATCCCGACACGTTCTCCCTCCGTGGGTGTCCACGACACCCCTGGGGGGAGAATAAATTAGTGTGCCGAGTGTAGCGAGGCACCGGGCCCGCTGCGTGGCGAGCGCAGCGAGCCTGCAAGGTAGGGCGATCTACGTCCCGCCATTGTCGGGATTTCGGTGGTCAGGATTTTGAACGCCGGGATCCCGACCGCCGGGATTTCATACTGAATGCTTTCAGGGGACCAGAAACTCACTAACCTTTATACACACACACACACACACACACACTGATTACAAGCAAACAGATCACAGGTGAGGATGGTTACCTTTAGTAGCCATTCAAACCCGTTTGTGTCAACTTGTGTGTTATCAGGCAAAAATCTCCAGGGTATGTAAACTTTTGTTCAGGGTCATTTGGGTAGTTTCTTTTGTCACTATGATTTAAAAGAGTAAACACAGATGTTTGACGATAAATGGCTTCACCCAACCACTAACCATGATTGAAAGAAATGTTTGTGAGTTATCATTCATATTCTCTGACAAATGGCTCAAAAATCACAAATTCTGCTAGGATATGTAACCTTATGAGCACAACTGTATAACCAACTCAACTGTAGTGTAACATGTATAACAGGCTCTACTGGCATAGCATGTATAAGGGGTATTGCTTTTTGGGGTAACATGTATAAGTGGTACTTCTGAGTGAATAATGAACAGTGTAATGTAAATTGATACTATTCTTTGGCCACACCCCTCCTCATGAAGTCACACACAGGGCACTAAATGTCTACTTATGGCTCTGATTTCATGGTGTGATATATGTGATATTGTAAACAACATAACTATTGTATCTATAAAATTAAAGCTGTAGGGAAAAAGAAATGCATTATATTGGGTGTGTAGCATTTCTACAGTGCTGGGTAACACATGGCTGTTGTACTGTTGTAAAGGTAATGATTTGATTTACTAGAAAAGAGGGAACTAGAATAAGGCCCAATATGTCAATGGTCAACAAATGAAAATATCAAACTGAGGTTTTCACAATTTTTTTCTTTCTTTGGACTTTTTCATGTTTTATGATCCACATGGACTACAATTGTCTATGGGAAAGTGTGCCAAGTGAAGAACCATGCGAGGGTATGCATTATACTAAATTGGGGGTCCATATCGACATATGTCGTCAGTGACACCATAAAGTTTGTGAAAAACTCATGTTGATCTTTTCATGAGTCGGCCATTGTCATGTCGACCTTTTGCTTGTGTTGACCCTTTGTCTGTGTTGATCTCGTCCATGGGTCTTCAAACTGCGGCCCTCCAGATGTTGTGAAACTACAAATCCCAGCATGCCTTGCCACAGTTTTGCTATAAGGGAGTGTTAAAACTGTAGCAAGGCATGCTGGGATTTGTAGTTTCACAACATCTGGAGGGCCACAGTTTGAAGACCCATGTCCATTTTGACCTTTTTGACATATCAACATTGTGCCTGTTGACCATTCATGGACGACCTATTCACTGTTGACCTAGTCACTGTCGATTCATTGATTTGATAAGTCTCCCCCTAATAGCACAGGAACTACTGTTGCATGTGTACTAAATTACCCCCAAAATCTGTACTAAATGACCCCCAAAATCTGTTTCAGTCATATTTAAATACAAAACCTACAAATCTGTAACAGCATTCACCAGTGGTTCCCACACTGTGCACTGTGGCACCCTGGGGTGCCTTGAGACCCTTGCAGGGGGGCCTCGGATTGGTGGTCCAAGACCAATTCAGATTAATTACGATCAAGGTAATAGACAAACCAGTCCTTGCGGCTGCCAATCATAAAATATGTGTTCATTTTTCAATAACTTTTGGCCTAGGGGTGCCGTGGATACAATTCTGAAACTATAGGGCGCCGTGATTTTTAAATGTTTGGGAACCAATGGCATACACTAGGATCCTGTTTCGTCTGTAAAATAAAACTGGTGATTATTCAAGTATGAAGATTTCATTTGCTTGGTATGCGTGCTCCCTGTGGATCTGAGTGCTCATCATAGTTGGTCCATGTTCCCGGGTTCTTCAGTAGAATGCAGTGCTGAGTCGTTTATCCGCTGACTGGTCTTGTCCCCCCACGCAGCCCCCCCATTGTCCGAGAGACCAGCAGTGTCCCTATGACAATAAGAATAGCGATGGTTCATGTGCTGAGAGAAGGATCCAGAGTGGGAGAATCTCTTGCCGCACTTGTCACAGCGATATGGCTTCTCTCCCGAGTGTAGGCGGATGTGCTCTATGAGGTGATGTTTGTGCTTGAAGGCCTTATTGCAGATGTCACACTGATGCGGCCTATTTCCTATAAAAAAACACATCCACATAGAATGTTGAATGTATGCACTAAACCTGAACACCATTGAAATGATGAAGTTACCTTTTTGTACAGTATATAATGTATTGATTTCACTCTTTATACACAGCAGACATGGCTTACTTGGGTCTGCGCTAGAATAAATATCTGTAAAACCATTGACCAAAAAAGTCTTCAAACCACAAAGAATACAATGAATAATTGAATACGCAGACATAATAATCTGGTTCCTCTTGTTCAATTGCTGTGGGCCCCACTTCGTCCATTATGTATAAAGGTAATTTCCCCTTTGTTCTGAAGATCTCATAGCATATTTATTGATTGGTTTGGCATCAGCTAAACCTGCTTATGCACATGGCTCTCTCACTGGCTTCCTAATGCTACCCTAATGCTTCCATAGTCAGTGGTTCAAGCGCGTTTATAACTCTCTCCCCTATAATAATGTACCAACAAGGGCATCATGGATGGTGTAATGGTTAACATTACTGCCTCACAGCGCTGAGGTCATGGGTTCAATGCCCACCAGGGCCCTAACTGTGCGTAGTTTATTATTATTATTATTATTATTATAATTTTATTTATAAGGCGCCACAAGTGTTTCGCAGCGCCGTACAAAGGAACAATACAGGGAAACAAAACTTGGCATAACATTGAATAAATAACAAAAATACAGTACAAATAAAGAGCGCCACAGATCAATACACATTACAGTTTGTATAGTCTCCCCGTGTTTGCGTGGGTTTACTCCGGGTACTCCGGTTTCCATCCACAAATATACTGGTAGGCCGATTGGCTTCCAACAAAAATTAACCGTAGAATGTCTGTGTACATGTGGTAGGGAATATAGATTGTAAGCTCCACTGGGACAAGGACTGATGTGAATGTTCAACTATACTCTGTAAAGTGCTGCGTAATATGTATGCGCGATATAAGAAACTGTAAATAAATATATAAAATACCTTGATTAGCATCATAACATCTATCAGATCTGTCTGGAAAGCCATGAACATTTCTGTGGAGCAAAATTACTAAAATAGGAGTTCTGTTGAAGATAGGCTATCAGATTCTACTTTGTTCTAATTTATTTTGCACCTTCTAGAACAGTGATTTTCAACCTTTTTCAGGTCGCGGCACACCAGACAAGACTTCAAAATTGCCAAGGCACACCAACATTTTTTAATCAGATATTCCAGATATTTTGCATACCATAATGCCAGTTACATGTTATATCACACACATTAATGGCCATTACAAGTTATGCCACACATCGTGATGCCAATTACAAGCTATGCCATATACCGCAATGGCCATTACACATTATGCCAGGACTCACCAAATTTCTTTCAAACGAGGGACAATATGGACAGTGCGCGCCGAAGGCGCGCGCCAAATTTTTTAACATAATGCCAACACACCGCACACCCATTATATAGTATACCACATGCCATAATGGCCATTACATGTTATGCCACACACCGTAATGCCCATTGCACATTTTAGTGAACTTTGTAATTCCGATTACACATAAGCCCACACATGATGCCCATGACATACTATGTAACACTCCGCAATGCCCATGACATACTATATAACACTCCGCAATGCCCATGACATACTATATAACACACCGCAATGCCCATGACATACTATATAACACACCATACACATTTGACACATAAGTGCCACTTACCTACATGCTCAATGCCAGGGGCTTCATGCTCGATGCCAAGGTGGACTGAATTTGCTCGTTGCCAAGGGGGACAGAACTGTGCAGTGGCCCACTCCTGGCTCCCGTCCGCTATTTGCAATTCAATGCACCGCCAGTAGTGTGCAGCAGGGAGGGAGGGTGGGAGCAGTAGGGTGGGAGGGTATCTGCAGTGGGGTGGGAGAGTGGCTGGGAGGGTATCTGCAGTGGGGTGGGAGGGTATCTGCAGTGGGGTGGGAGGGTGGCTGGGAGGGTATCTGCAGTGGGGTGGGAGGGTGGCTGGGAGGGTATCTGCAGTGGGGTGGGAGGGTGGCTGGGAGGGTATCTGCAGTGGGGTGGGAGGGTGGCTGGGAGGGTATCTGCAGTGGGCTGGGAGGGTGGCTGGGAGGGTATCTGCAGTGGGCTGGGAGGGTGGCTGGGAGGGTATCTGCAGTGGGGTGGGAGGGTGGCTGGGAGGGTATCTGCAGTGGGGTGGAAGGGTGGCTGGGAGGGTATCTGCAGTGGGGTGGAAGGGTGGCTGGGAGGGTATCTGCAGTGGAGTGGGAGGGTGGCTGGGTGAGTGCAGGAGGGTGGGAGAGTGGGTGGGAGTACACCATAGCCAGCCGATGGTTAGCCGGCCCGCTCACCTCACTCCCCCCCACCTCCTCCTCCCAGTGTGCGTCCGTGTGCAAACCCCCCTCCTGCCTCTGCTTACACGCCGACGACCCCTCCCCCCTGTCAGTGTGCGTCCAGTGTGCCGCTCACGGCTCCCCCGCTATGTACGGGAGAGAGACGTGCTGTGCTGATATGTAATATTCATATCTCCCGCTGCTGGACCACTAGCCAATGGGCGCTCGCGGTCCAGCAGCCACCAGTTGATTGGCTGCTGGACCGCAAGCGCCCATTGGCTAGTGGTCCAGCGGGATATATGATTATTGCATAGCAGCACAGCACGTCTCTCGAGTCCCGGACAGTGCACAGCGGGGGAGCCGTGAGCGGGCGGGCAGTGCGCACATGGACGCACACTGACAGGGGGGGGCGGATGATGCCGAGCCGCCTGCCCGTCCTCCCTGTCAAATAGAAACTCCGCTGGTGTGTCGCCGTGACCCGAGGCATGGCGGCACACCTGTCAGCTGGCCGCGGCACACTAGTGTGCCGCGGCACACCGGTTGAAAATCACTGTTCTAGAAGATAATAGCTATGGGCAACACCCCATCATCAATAGAACTCTCATAGCAGTAAAGTTACCCCTGTGTGTCTGGCAGAAGTAGGATCACATATTACATGGAACCTCACCTTATCCTAACTGGCATTTTTGAAGCTCCGCTTTGTCTATAAAAATAGTCAAAGTGATAAATCTCCCAGTGGTTTTAATATTTCATCCACTTATATTATATTTTATAATCCCATAAACAACTATTTAGACAACTGAATTGCTAGCAAAGGGGCCACAGCCAATTTATTAATCAAATTAGAATTGTCCTTAAGTGCGGCAAAAAGAAGCATTGCCTACCGTCGGTAACAGCCTCATATAGATATTCCTTCCACCCCTGCGCAACTGGGTTGAGCATTACCACTCCCCTTTACTTTGGATAGCACTGGCCCCTCCTCAGAGATGGTGGTCAGGCCCTCCCTCGATGGTAGCGACAATCTAGCCATGGGGAAATGCTGGCCAACCATTACTGCGCCACCAAGGAGTACTGTTTCCTGCCACCGCCAGATTCAAGTAACCAAGCCCGCCACCCCCTCCATACCCCTAGCTTCCTACCTACCCTACCAGTCCTACATAAACCTCCCCAAACATTCACCCATCACTTGTCTCCATGGAGCCTGTAAAGAGCCTTACTCTAAGGAGCTTGATGTGCCTTCCGTACCTTAACCACCACAAAGCAGAGTATGCTTGTATTCTCCTTCCTTCTGTTCCAAGAATTAAAAGTTCACAGTTTATTCATTTGCATATAAATGTACTAATACTTTTTCCATTGGCTAAGAGAGCACTGTGGGGCAACAGCCCTTAACGCCACTGAATCATGTAACCAACCTGGGCGGTCAGGATTCCCATCTCGCTACTGAATCCTTTAACCTCCTGGGGCTCCCTTTCTGCCCACTGATGACATATACTGCAACTGAATCATGTAAATGACCTGGGCGGGCAGGATCCCCTTTTCTCAACTTCATCCTGTAATCGACCGGGGTTACCCTTTCTGCCCCCAAATCTAACATCACACTTAATTATTCGGCTTCTTAAACAGTATTACTACCTGTATGTTCATATTTATGCCGTAAAAGAGAGCTACTTTTCTGGAAGTTTTTATTGCACTGATCACATGCATATAACCCATTTTCTGACTTCTTTGACTTCTTTCGGGGTGAGTTGGCGCATTGTTTCTCCTCTTCTGGGATATTCTTGAAGACAAAAAGAGATAGGTTACTAATCACATGTAGGGATGCCAATCCTGAGGCATTTTTTCAATCCCGGGAATTGGGAATGAAAAATGCTCAATCCCGGTATTCCTAAAAGAAAACCGCCCCTGTCCCCCTTACTTTAGTGCGGCAGGGCCGTCTTAACAGCAGTGTGGGCCCCTGGGCAAAGCAATGCACTGGGACCCTTACCCATTCTCCCCTCCTAGGGGTGGGGGGTGCTATCAGCAGCAGCTTTGATGTCCCACGGGTGGCAGGGGGTGCTCTATATTCCACTCAACATGTAGGACCTGGAGCAGTAACTTCTGCTAATTACTCCTTTACTGCACAGGTGGTGGGAGGGAGAACACTAATGTGTGGAAGGGGGCACTGAGCTGAATGAAGGGTCCCTTGTATATGACTTCCAGAGAGGTAGGGGCTGTTTTATACACAGGGGACGGTTGGATAATGGAGTGGGCTTAAAATTCGTCATTTTCCGGTGGAAGGGCAGTTTGTTTGACTGCAGATATCGCCATTATCTGTAAATAGATTTCTTAGCCTTTACTAGTATAAAAACCTAGAGTCCCAACTTTCAGGAGGTGCTGGGGACTTGGGGATCAGAGATCAGGAGCCAGAGCAATCCATTGACAAAAAAATAAAACTGTACACCAGATGTTTGGAGCTGGAGCAGGGACCGGCTGCTGGAAGGCTGATATCTCTAGTTCTGCGCATGATAGAGACAAGCCGCTAGTGTTGACAGAAAGCGGAAAGTCCCAGATTTTGGAATACACTCTCAGAAAAACTCTGTCAGAGAGAACCTGAGAAATATGACTGGGAAATGCAATTGACAGGTTGGATGTGGACTGCTGCTTTGAAGTTGGATATCTCCAGTTCTCCAGGGCCGATTTTCAAAAGTTTGGTATCGCTGGAAAAAGGGGATCCTCAGCTATCAGCCTAGGGCCCTTATACACCTGGGCCGGTACTTGTGTAGTTTCACGGCGCCAGCATGGCACCGAGCCCGCAAGGGGACTCAGACGTGAAACTACACAAGTACCCCTGTGCCCATTAAGCCCATATGAAAAGACAGCCCTGTAGTGCGGGGTAGCGGGGCAGGTGGCGGCTGTCCCCCTTAGATAAGTGGTGGAGCGGGGCAGGCAGTGTCTGTGACGCCAGATGGAGAGGAATGCTGTGTGCAGCCGTGAGCGTGTTCTGGCCCTGGAGGTGCTGTGGCCTGTGGTCACGCTGCGCAGGCCACAGCGCTGCACCTCCGGCGCTGAAACCCGCTCGCCCTCCCACCCCTCCAGTGTCACGGGAACAAGTCACAGAGGCCGGAACCTGCTCGCCATCCAACAGAGTGAGTGACAGAGGGCGGAATCCTCTCCCCGCCTGACCTCTCTCGGCCGTACCCAGCCAGGCATCATTTTTTCATTTTTTTCATTTTTGAGAATTCTCATATGTAATGTATTGTTTATTATTTGTATTTCATCTCTTTTAATATTGTAATAAATTCAGTAAATACCCGAGCGCTGTATCAAATTTTTATATATATTATTCTTGCATTTTTGGGAGCCTTACACCCTCCCGATACAGCAGCTATAGTTACACTGGTGGTTCTCTTCTTCTTACGCTGCCCGGCAATAGACTGCACAATCCCGAAATCCGGGCATTGGATAGTCGAATACCGGGATTGAAATCCCAGACATTTTGGGGCCAAATCCCGGGATCCCTCCGATCCCGATCCCGGGATTGGCCACCCTAATCACATGTGAGCAAGTCTGCCAACATAGCTGTGTAGTTATAGCCTTTATGCTTTGTATTTCTAAACAGGTTTATACAGAAGATGATCTGGCTATACAGGTGATGTCATAAGGGGCGGGATGTAATCTTGGATGATTATTTAAAGGGGCATTTATTTACAAGGCAGGGTTTCTGGGCAACTAGAAACCCACCTAAAGTGTACCCCTGACATGGCAAATGGTCTGTTTAGTCTTGGTCAAGTCATCAATGCAAAATTCAGTACCTGACACTGGTACATTTTCCTTTATGAACATTGCAATTACTTGTATCATGTATGGAGAAAAGTTAATGGCATGGGTCATTAGGTCGACACAAGTTAGGTTGATCACTAAAGGTCGACATGCATAAGGTTCACATGTTTTTTTGTGTGTGTCATTGTCGTCGTAGGTCAACATGGACACCGTATCAATGTACCGTGTCCCCTCGCTTTGCTAGACATGCTTCGGGCGCGGTGTCTCGCTATGCCTGGCACACTATTATATTCTCACTCTGGGCCTTATTCTGATCGGTGCGGCCCGATCAGAATATGCGGCCGCAACCGTGCAGGCGAATCCCCGCCTTCCATACGGATCGCCACCTGCCGTCCGTACGCGGATATGTGGCGATCCGCATGAAATGGGACGGGGATACGCCTCCTCCGTCTTGGGAGCAGCCCCTGCATTCGATGGTCGCCGAACATCGAATGCAGGGCCGCACGCTCCACCAGTTCCCGCAACACAAGACCACACGGACACTTGTCCGTGTGAAATCATGTATGGGGGCGGGCAGCTGACATCCGGCGATGTCAGATGCCCGCCCCGTACCCACGCGTCACGGCCTCATTACCATGCATACGCCCCGCGTTTGCATGGGAAAGCCCATGAAACGCGGGGCGTATGCATAGGGTAATGAGGCTAAGTAGCCCCTCACGCCCCTCTACGCCCCCTGTGCGGCGTATAAAGAATCCGTGCGGCGAAATCGCCTGCACATGCGCAGAGTGACCTCTGCACATGCGCAGACGATCAACATCGGCGGTCCGTCCGCATGCGGGAATATCCGCACCGATCAGAATAAGGCCCTCTGTGCCCACATGGATAGTGAAGAATGAAAAACCACCTGTTTTTGAAGAAAAACATGAAAAACACATGTGGACCTTATGCACGTCGGTCTTTGTCATGTTGACCTAATGCTTGTGTCGACATTTTGACCATGTCAACCTTACTTATGTCGACCTTATTGTGTCGACCATACGACCGTATCCCCAAAGTTAAACAGTATAGGTAACGGACTTACCATTGCTGTACAGTCTTCGCTTCCTCTTGGTATATTTGTGGGCTTGTTTTCATAAATGCAGTTTATACAGGGGCAACATGGGAGACCACTAAAACTATGGTTCATATGCAGAAATGGATAGTGGCTCTGGAAGAAGCTTTCTAGTACATTAGGCAGGAAGCAGGACAAGGTGATGGACTCATTGCGTGGGTGTGTATAGTTTATCATTGGGAGTGAATCAGGCCGGGGACTTTTAAATGTGTAAGTTACATCTTTCATGGAGTCTTCACCTAAAGTTGTCTTCACATGGGACATGTTGCTGATTTTTGGAATAGATAAGTCCAATGGCTCAAGCTGCGGCTCTTTCAATACAGTGATAGTTGGGGTGTGAAGAAGTAATTTGGCATTTGAGTTAATCTGTTCTTTTAAATCCCAATTCTCAGGGGTAAAGCAGCACTCTGGGGTTTTGGACCTGTACTCAGAGCATTCCAATGTCTTCTTGGTCATCTCTTTATGGTATGGAACTAAAGTCATTCTGTTGCCTTCTGTCCCCATACTTTGATAGTGCTGACTGAGCAGTGTTTCTGGGTGGTACCTTAAGGATGGAGTGGAATCGGTACCCTGGTGTCCAACTCCTGGTTTCTTGAGAGAAGACCACTCTTTGTGTCTGATGTCGCCTTCTGGCCATCCACTGGCACCAATCTGAATGCTATGCAAATTGCTCCACCAATTGCTGCTAAAATGGTGAAGAGCTGGAATATCTTCCAGGGATGAACTCATAGCTATGTCAACAGATCTAGGTGACACAGTAAAATCATGACTACACTGAGCAACATGAGACATGGTGAAAGATTCAGCAACAGGGCTGTATATTAGCCAATCTGTGCTGAGGTTATGAAGGGAGGGGAGGAGCTTGACTGGATCACCATATTTTTCTCTGTAGCTACTTCCTCCTGAGAAAGAGCAGGGATGCACCAATGAGGGGACTGCGTCTTTGGAGGGAAAGCATTTCCTGTTGTTTAGGTGAGAGCTATATGATCCGGAGTGGGAGAATCTTCTTTTGCACTTGGAACATTCATATGGTTTCTCACCTGCATATACAGAAGGTACAAATCATTGACATTCTCAATTATCACCTTTCACTTTATCACTTCACCAGCTTAATAAATCCGTCCCGTTGCTTCTTATTTTTTGTACATTAATAATTCAGGGCAAACCCATACATTTGAATGTACCAGTTCACACAGTGCGGCACTCTGTTTCCTTTGAAATCCAGTCAGCATTGGCCAGATCCTAACTTGTGACCCAAGTGGATCCCGCTGATCGGGATCCGTTTGGCCGCTATGTGTGGCCCTATCCTAAATGTGCCTTTCTAAAGCTCATGGCATTTACTCACCACTGTGTATGCGGATGTGCTCTTTTAAATGATGTTTAAACTTAAATGCTTTTCCACACTCCACACACTTAAATTTTCTGGTTTCAGCCATGTTCTTAACTGTGATCTAAAACAGAGATGAGTACCAAGTTAAATGTATTACCAGTACAATTGCAGTTGTGTGTGTGTGTGTGTGTGTGTGTGTGTATATATATATATATATAGATATATATATCTATATATATATATATATAGATATATATATATCTATATATAGTATATATATTATAGAAAAATATAGGGCCTTATTTTGGTTCATTCTTTCTGACAAAATCCTTCTTAGATGGACAAAACCATGTGCACTGCAGGGGGGGCAGATGTAACGTGCAGAGAGAATTAGATTTGGGTGAGTAATTTTGTTTCTGTGCAGGGAAAATACTGACTGCTTTATTTTTACACTGCAATATAGATCTCACTTTGCAGTAAAACCCCACCCAAATCTAATTCTCTCTGCACAAGTAACACCTGCCCCACCTGCAGTGCACATGGTTTTGCCCATCTAAGAAGGATTTTGTCAGAAAGAATGAACCAAAATAAGGCCGTCGTTTATATGGCGCTTAGTGATTTTAACAACCACGGGTAAGATAGATAAATAAATAAATATATTGCACGAAGAATACTTAAACCAAAGTGGCAAAATTCTCCAGCAGGATTCTTGTTTAGCAATTTAAATGTCCTAATTAAAGAACAAAAATCATAGTGCAATGTGTTTGCACACTTTAGCAATTTAATATTCTCACATTACACTCACGGCAGGCAGTCTGCAGTGTTTGGGAAGCACTGAGCGGACACTGGACAGCGACAGCACAATTAAAAAAAAATAAAAAAAATAGGCCTGCCGCTGATTGGCTGAGAGTGCGCTTTCTCAGCCAATTAGCGGCCTCGCTGCCTCACCGCTGATTGCTTGGCAATCAAAATCATTGACATTCAAAATCAATGTCTGAGATTGTACACATTTTTTATTTCATGTTTTAAAACCTTGTTTCATGCAAAATAATATATATTTGTCTGTTTTTCATGTGTTTGATGTGTTTATACAACATAAATGCAAGATACCTCTAGATACCTCATTCAAATATAAACATATTCCAAAATACGGAATAATCCATTATCCAAAATGCTTCTGGATAAGGGATACTCAACCTGTATTTTATATTGGTGCACTATCAAAGCGGTACTGGTTACACTTTATGGTGACAATATTGGACCACACTGGAGTAACGTGGGCAATGCTGCTATATCATAGCAACAATACGCTGCAACGTGGATTCAATGATGGTAAAATATGAGTGCAACACTAAAATAGTACAATATGGAAAGATGATAATAGATGTGGGTGTTTCGGGTGTAGCATGGGGTAATTCTGGTAAATGTGAGTAATGCAGAACAAATATGCCAAAACCATTCTGCCCTCACCAGGGGTATGGATCATTAGGTCACCAGCATGTTGGTCGACATACATTTAGTTTGACGTGCAGGAAGGTCGACATGAGACTAGGTCGACACGGGTTAGGTTTCACATGGTCATTAGGTCGACAGGGTCAAAAGGTCGACATGGCTTTTTAAAAAAAAAAAATTGTCCCGAATTTCGACATGGACACTGAAACGTGGCACCGCGTCCCCTCGCATGGCTCACTGCCCTCGCCATGCTTTGGGCACAGTGCCTTGTTACACTTGGCACACTATTTTATTCTTCCACCACGCCCTAGTGGATGGTAGGGCCAGGGCCGGTGCAAGGCACCGGAGCGCCCCAGCGAGTCGGGGTGGGGGCGCCCCGGTGCCGGGGGGAGGGGGGGGTGGTACCTGTTGAAAAACTTGCGTCCCTGCAGTGCTGCTGGACCGGTCAGGGGTGTCCGTTCCGCAGGAGTACCTGCGGCGCCGTCATGTGTATAAAGCTGGCTGCGGCCGGCGGGGTCCCTGTAGTGAATAGAAAATAACTAGCGCTTCCCGCGCAGCCGCGCGCATAGGACACCCCTGACCTGCGGCACGGACACACCTGACCGGTCCAGCAGCACTGCAGGGACGCCGGGGCGCAAGTTTTTTCCACAGTTCGCTGGGGGTGAGGGGCGAACTGCCGCCCTCCAGGTGCCGGCGCCCTAGGCAAATGCCTAGAGCTGCCTAGTGGTGGCGCCGGCCCTGGGTAGGGCATGAAATACTGCCTGTCCGCACATGTCGGCTTGAAAAAAAAGGTCGACCTAATGACCCTGTCGACCTAGACCATGTTGACCTAGACTCATGTTGACCTTCCTGCATGTCGACCTAGACTCATGTCGAACTAAATGCATGTCGACCAACATGCTGGTGACCCAATGACCTTATCCCCTTACCAGGGTCTCAGTTCGTTTTACCCCTGTCTCTGAGATGTTCTCTACGTGGCCACAATGACACCATTTATTTACAACCTAATAGATTTCTTGTGACAAATGACTGAATCAGCAAATACAGTAGCTAGTACAAGTTGGGGGGTGTTGCTATGATATTAAGTAAGTACAAGCACATTGCCTACCTGCAGGTCCTCCTGGCACGGAGCTGAGCAATGACACACATTCAGGGACAGGTCAGTCTGTAAAGCACCATCAGATGAGCTGCAAGGCTTCCCGCAGAGACCGCAGGCTTCCATGGCAGTTCCTTAAACATAACAACAGTAACTTGTAAGGACTAAAGAATTCCAGACGTATTATGATGAAGAGGTTTAATGGTATATTTAGTAAAGTGCAGGTTTCTAGAAGTGGAGATTTTGTCCTTAGCAACCAGACAGATTCTACTTATCATTTATCTAGCACCTCCTAGAATATAACTGATTTGTTGATTTACTAATCTGCCATATTTACTGATTCGTATTCTGAGGATGCGGATGTCATAATATCGTTCCAATTTGCACTGGATATTTCAAGTATCCTGATGGTTTGCATATATCTCCGAAGTCTTCAGATCTGTACATGTGCAGGATCTTTAATGTGGCAGTATCTCTAATTCTCAGCCTGATTGACAGTCTGCATCCATTTAGGGACAAGAAATGGGCAACAATCATAAGTAATGGGACTTATAGGCCCTGATTTCTGGGCATCAGGCCATTGGCTGCATTTTTGGTTGCAGCATCCCTTTCCCTGGCTGTGTGAAAGCATCGGTCACCCTGGGGCTTAGTCAGATGACTGAGGGTCATGCAGAATGATCCAATGGTGCACGTTTGTACACAGCAGCGGATCACAGAAGTCATCTATTTACAGAATACGCCTATTGCTGCCGCGTACCAATAAGCAGTGGCGTTGCTAATGTGTCTATCTCTGAATTAGGCCCTGCCTGTCTTTCTGTACTGAAAGAAAAAAGTTACCTTCAAACTACAGGTTGAGTATCCCGTATCCGAGTATCCGTTATCCGAATTATTCCGAAAACCATACATTCCAGAAAGTGAAAAAAAAATATTTTTTTTACTAAAAACTCACTGGGGACATTTGTAACAGCATCACTGGGGACATGATATGTAACTGGCACTATATACATGTATGTGCAAGAAAATGATTGCTTGGCATTCAAATTCAATATCTGAGATAGTACACAAATTTTGTTTCATGTTTTGAAACCTTGTTTTTTGAACAAATAAAATATATTTGTGTGTATTTTATGTGGTAATAAAATATATTTGTGTGTATTTTATGTGTTTATACAGCATACATGCAAGATACTTCAAAATACATAATTGAAATATTAAAATATTCCGAAATACGGAATAATCCGTTATCCAAAATTCTCCTGGTCCCGAGCATTTTGGATACGGGATACTCAACCTGTATTATTTTATTGTGCAAGCTTTAGGCCAGTGTAGGAAACATCTAAAACATCACAATTAACAATAATGGTATAATAGGGATGCAATCAGTATCCTGGCTGTCTGGCTACTGATTGGAGAATACACAGAGGGATCCTGATGGTCATATTGTCAAGGTAAGTACTGGCCTTGAGGCTAGGCTAGGCACTAGGAGGAGGGTTAGGGTTACAGGGGCAAACGCAGGATTTTCAGAAGGGGGTTTCCAGAGGGGTGGAGCAAAGCACGGAGATGGACACTTAGGTGACCCAATATATGCCGGGTCAGTTAAAGTATTATAGATAGACCAAATGTATATAAATAATAATAATAATAATATATATATATATATATATATATATATATATATATATATACATATATACACACACACATATATCTATATATATAGATATATATATATATACACATATATATATATATATATATATATATATACTAGGTGATTCATCACGCCCTACGGGCGCTCTTCACACCGTCGTAAGGGGCTGCGCCCCCTTAATTTGTGAACATTTGTATATGAGAAAGATGGTTAGAATTGTATGAAAGATGGCCTGTATTGCAACTTGAGTTATAGGTGAAATGTGTTAAATAGAGAGCATATGATTTGGAAGGGGGTGTGTATTGTTTTGTTTAATTAAAAAGCGGTTACAGAGTAAGATGTTCATTGATAGTGTGGAGGGTACAGTGACATTTGTGGGTGGGGGGGGGGCTGTGTGTGCGTGTTGTTTAGGTGTGTGTGTGTGCAATAGGATAGTAGGGTGTTTCTGAGTCAGCGGCTCCCCACTGGCGGAGGTCACGACACAGGAAAACAGGAGGCTGGGTAGTGATAGGGGTGTGTGGGCATAAGGGGGACTAAAGAGGAGGGTGTCAGATACTGTGCAGTTTCTGCCAGTGGGTGAGGGTCCAGTGTGGCAGTACAGGAGTACAGGATGGTGGCCCTGAGTCAGTGCCTCCTCCTACTGGATGGGAGTTAGGGTACATGAGAGCAGGAGGCTGGGCTATGAGGCATGATAGGGGCATGTGGGCAAAACAGCGTAAGCGACTCCCCAGTGGTGGAAGTTACGGTTCAGGAGAGCAGGAAGCTGGGTAGTGATAGGGGTGTGTGAGTATACGGGGGACTAAAGAGGGGCTTAGGGGTGCCGTGAATTGTGGGAGGGGTGTGGGGGGTGCCGTGAATCAAGGGAGGGAGGGGGCGCAGGTGTCCGCGGATCGCGGGAGAGGGCGGGGGTCCGCAAAGCGTGGAAGGGGGCGTGAATTGCGGGAGGGGGGGGTTGCGAATTGCGGGAGGGGGGTGTGTGCGGGGGGTGACGTGAATCGTGGGAGGGGCGTGAATCGTGGGGGGGGGGGTGCGCGGGGGGTCCGTGAATTGCGGGAGGGGGGGGCACGGGGCGCGATAAATCACCTAGTTGGTTATATATTCTTGTAGAAGGATGGTAGGATGTTGCTGTCATTCAGAATGCATTTACATAAACAGTAATAGTAGCAGTAAAAGATCTGACTTAAAACACCTACAGTAAAACAGAACAGGTGTTATATATTATACAAAGAATTGGTTGATGATGTGTAGGCTGACGTGCACATAGTTGTCACTGTAAAAAAATTGCTACAAGAAAAAATCAACACAGAAAGGTCAACACATGTAAATGTTGACATAAGTGTGGCACTTCATTGGTGTCCATGTCGACACATGAGAATGAATATGAAAACATTCAAAAAAGAAAAATAAATCTTCAAAAACTTATGTCAACCTTTTTCATTGTCGACCATAGCCGTGTCAGTGTTTTGCATGTGCCATTTAATCCTGGGGTTGCCGTGAAACGCGAGCGGGGGTGGGGGGGGAGGGAGGAGGTGAGGTGTGTCCGCGAATCACAGGAGGAGGGGTCGTGGGTGGATGCTGTGAATTGCAGGAGGGGGGGTCGCGGGGGGGTGTGTGGGTGCCGTGAATCGTGGGAGGGGGGAACGCGGGGGGTTGCAGTGAATTGTGGGAGGGTGGGTCGCAGGGGCGGGGGGTTGCCGCAATGACAGGGGGGGGGGAATCGCGGTAGGGGGGGTCGCGGGGGGTGGGGGGTACCGGGAGGAAGGGGGGGCCTGGGGGGTTGGCACAAATCGTGGGAGGGGGGGGGGGTCGCGGGGTGCCACGAATCGCAGGAGGGGGTGTGTCACGGGGTGGGGCCGCAAATCGCGGGAGTCGCCGCGAATTGGGGGAGTGTGCTGTGAATCGCGGGAGGGGGGTCGCCGGGGGGTGCCGCGAATCGCCACAAGAAAAAATCAACACAGAAAGGTCAACACATGTAAATGTTGACATAAGTGTGGCACTTCATTGGTGTCCATGTCGACACATGAGAATGAATATGAAAACATTGAAAAAGTGAAAAATAAATCTTCAAAAACTCATGTCAACCTTTTTCATTGTCGACCATAGCCGTGTCAGTGTTTTTCATGTGCCATTTAATCATGAGGTTGCCGTGAATGGGGGGGAGGGGGAGGGACACATTGTTCTGTTTCTGGACTTTCTTCTTAATTTATGGATTACCATCACCTGTGCTTAAACACCTTTCTTATCAATTACCCTGTTTAAAACAGGTGATGACAATCATAAATTAAGATGGAAGTCCACAAACAGAGCATTCTGTCCCTCCTGGAGAGGGTCATGTTGGGAGGTATGGAGGTGTGGGGCGCTCACCTGGTGTGTCTGGTGAGTAGCTGTGTCTTTGCTGTGTAACATGGAGAGGCAGAGGGTGTCTGGCACTGTCTGTGGGCTCACTGGGCTGGTTCTCTGTCGTGTGAGTCAGTCATGTGAGTCAGAGGCTCCACCCAGCGTTACAGCTTCAGACACACTTTGAGTGACAGATGTAGCCAAATATATAAGAGATGGCAGAAACTCACTCTCGTCAGGTTTGCTGCATCCTGTGGTATCAGTTTGTGGTGTTGTTGGTAATGACAATGGCAGAGGGGTCTCGGATGTTGTCTCTCCTGTACCTGCTATTGTTTCTGCTGGTTCCATCCCCTCTTGGAGGTTCTTATGATAAACTCCTGAAACAGAATCAGAAGAACACTTAACGCATAAGTATAATTGAACAATGTTTTTGTGTGTGTGTGTATGTGTATGTGTGTCTGTGTGCATGGATGTTCCACGATAATTCTCGAATTCTTTAACTAATCGTTTTCAAACTTTGCATTGTACCATATCATCTTAAGGGACAATCTAAGTTCAAAGATGGGTTTAATCGGACGACCCATTAAGGGTGTTGTCATAAGTCTCCATGCTTTTTCTGTTGTTTTCAACAATTTGCATGGGGTGCGGGCTGTGTGCTGGAACACAGGCTGCTGTTGCAACTGCCTCTCAGCACACAGCACTGAGCCGGGGAGAGAGGCTGCACTGCTGCGGCAGCCTAGCCTAGCAGGGGATGGGGGACACTGGGCTTTGGCCCCTCCATCAGACCCAGTGTAAAAACTACCTCTGCCCCCCCACCCCCTCTGGACAGCACTGAATAAACACAATAAACAGACTCCCTTAAGTGGACACAACCCCTACCAGGGCAGGTTTGTCCTGTCCCAGAAATACTCACCACAGAAGGGGCAGCCACTGCTCTCCAAAGTATAAAAAGTAAAAACAATGCTTCCAAAGCAAACACATTTAAAATTTTTTGTTAATAATGATGCAATTCATTACTGGTAAATATACAAATTACAATGTATTTTATATGGTGTGTAAAACAAAACAAAATGGTTTGCTTTCTCCACCTGTGCAGTTCTATACCTTTTATTGCCAATATCCATACTTGTGGAGCTCTACAGAGGTTCAATTATATTGCTGCAGTGGTAACAAAACAAAAAAAAAAGACACACAAGGCGCAAAAATAAAGAATAACTATTTATAGATCCTTTGAGTAAATGAGGTTGTTTTTGAGCTGTTTATCTACCCTGTACTTGTCCTCTATTGTATTCAACTGCAAGTTACTGTTTTGCTTACTTATGTACAGTACAAAAACATAGAAAAATTGTTTAGAATAGCTTAGGCCCATTCACACACTGGGCAATTTTGAGATAAAATCAGATCAGTTTTACTGTTTGAGCTGCTTTCACCTCAAAAACCATCCAGTGTGTAGGGGCCAGCGATGAGTGCTGATGCGCACTACCACCTCATCGCGGGCCACTGCTTCTCATCTGTGGGTATTAACTGCTCATCTGCTGGTATTATGGGGCAGCACGGATGGTGTAATGGTTAGCATTACTGCCTCACAGCGCTGAGGTCATGGTCAAACATTCTCTGTAAAGTGCTGCGGAATATGTATGCGCTATATAAAAAACTGTAAATAAAAAAATAAATTACCTGCTATGTAAAGCCATCCACCCCTGGGGATAAATGCTTGGATAAGTGAAAATTGCCCAGTATGCATTAAGCAATGTTCAACCCAGCAATGTTCCCCATCATCGTTCTGCAAAGACACTGGGCCTTTAGTTCTGAACAGAATTCAAAATATTCTATGGCCCAAATGAATACAATTAATATAGAAGAATTTATATATTACATATTCCTGAATAATCATTGATAAAAGATTAGTTCTTTTACAGGTAGTTAATATGTAATAGTCTATTATTACTCCACTGTGACAGGGCTAACAACGGGCCTAATAAATGAAGACCATAACACTGTTATACTGTAGTACATCTACCACATTCTGCTTTTCATTTTATGCCCATCAAGAACCAGTCACAAATGTTTCTAATATTAAAATGGACAAAAATGATATAAAGTTTAGCAGTAGCAGTGATGATATTAATAATAATAATAATAATAGTAATAATCATAGAAACATAGAATTTGACGGCAGATAAGAACCATTTGGCCCATCTAGTCTGCCCCTTTTTTATCCTTCAGGTAATCTCAACCCTTTTTGATCCTTATTTCTTTGTAAGGATATTCATATGCCTATCCCAAGCATGTTTAAATTGTTCTACTGTCTTAGCCTCTACCCCTAATCCTTACCCCTCTTTGCCTGAGTGATATGACTTACACATACATGCACGGTAAGGGTTAAAACTGTATTTGAAGTTACTGTGAGAATCAAATGTGTGTCATATTCTCTTGGGAGGCTGCAGCAAATGAGGTGATAATTCCGTGTATAGGGCATGTAAAAGACACAGCTACATAAGAAACTTCCCTGCTGCATGACACAACCTTTCATGGTTAACACATCTACACAGCTCATTGCAAATTACTGCCACTTGCGGTCTTTTATAATATTCTAAAGGCCCACACACACTGGGCGATTTTGAGCTGAAAGCAGCTCAATTTTGCCATTTCTGATGCTTTGGTATTACCAGCAGATGAGTGATAGGGTGGACGGCTTTCCATATCCGATATCATCCTGTTATGGAAAGCCATCCACACCTGGGAAAATCGCTCAGTGTGTATACACTAAGCCAGGGGCGGGTTAAGAACTAAAAGTGGCCCTGGAATAAATTGTAGTAATGGCCTCACGTGAGCAGCACCAAAGTAAATGAAGGTGGAGCCAACACATCACTACACCTGGGTGAAAGCTGTTGGTGTCACATATGCTTGGCAGTTTAGTGATTCCCAGACTGTTAAAAGCTGTTGTGACAAACTATAAACATCAACATTTCAAATCATATCCAACTCCCCCCACTGAGACAGAAAACACACTGCAATACCCAATCAAGCAAAAAAAAAACCAACAACTAATTATTATTACCATATCCCCTAAATATACTATAACCATCCCAAATCCTCCCCAGTGGAGCCCAAACACACCACATAAACTGTTACACCACCAGATAGCACCCACTCCTGTCCCGTTAACAGATGTCACAATGGGTATACTGTAGATGGGCACCTGCCTTAGATCAGTATTTGCAGTATTGAGTGCTCTGCTCTGAGAACTGGCAAATGTTGTGTGTGGGGGATATAGGAGTGGGACACGGCCACTACTCTGGGCAGGGCCAGATCATAAAAATAAGTGATTGGCCTATAAGTGGTCTCACATGTGTGTCGGCCTACCGGGAATCTTAAACCCTGTAAGGTCTATGGCCAATCCGCCCGTGCACTAAGCTATTTTCAGCCCAACGATATTCCACATCATCGTTTTCCATACACGCTGGGCAGAATCGCCTTTAAACCAATTGTATCTCTTTATGCTATATTTACTCAATAAAATGTATACTGTGAATTGTTTGACTGAAATGTCTCAAATGCAGGTTAATTGTTCATGACTGCCTGGATTAATCAAAAATGTAAATAAAATAAAACTGAAGCAAACTATCAATTACATTTATTTAACTGAATGTATGTGAAATGAACACTCAAAAACAATGTCTATATATATATTTCTTGTCTTTACATAAACATGAACTATAGTGCAGATCTTCTAAATCCAGGGGTCCAATGTAATATGGTAAGAGAATCAGGAAGTGAGAGATTATGGCAGAGTTTTCCCATTTTTTTAAAAGCGGCAATAAATTACACTTAATAGAAATAGTTGATTTTTTTGTGATGTAATGATAACTGCCTCACAGTGATGAGGTCATGGGTTTGATTACCACCATGGCCCTAACTGTGCGGAGTTTGTATATTCTCCCTGTGTTTGCGTGGGTTTCCTACGGGTACTCTGGTTTCCTCCAACAATTCAAAAATATACTGGTAGGTTACTTGGCTCACAGCTAAAAATAACCCTAGAATGTTGGTGTGTGTGTGTGTACATGTGGTAGGGAATATAGACTGTAAGCTTCACTGGGGCAGGGACTGATGTGAGTGTTCAACTATACTCTGTAAAGTGCTGCAGAATATGTGTGCGCTATATAAGAAACTGTTAATAAATAATAATTATTGACTCTAATTGAATTGACCCTTAACTATACAATCACAAACCTAACACAACTGCCTGAAGGTTATTCGGAATACTGTCCTTTTATGTTTGTCAGGTTTGCAGGTAGTCCACGAATGCATTAGACTGTTTTTTCTAGTCTAGGATACACGATAAAACCGCCACATGAGTTGATAGGGCCATGAACATATCCGTCAACAGATAAACATGAATGTGTCAATATGTGTTGCCATCTCTTGATAGGTTCTTGTGGTCTTTGTTACCTGCACAATAATCTGGTTCTTTATATTGGTGTAGTTACACATGCTTTAAGCAAAGTTCCCATGAGGGTGGAGGGCCTGTGCCCAACCACAGAAGGTCAGGCTTGCATTGAAAGTATATAATAAAAGTGTCACTTTATAAAATGCCCTCCTTGTGGTAAAATATAATATTGAAGATATATGGCCAGAGTGTCATCTTTAAAGGTGTGATCTGTGGTTTCTGGTGGAGTACATGAAGGTGGTGAAGGTTCTTTACTAAGTAACACAAACCAATATTTATCACATAGTACATTTTATCCAATAAGCACAAATGTTTCTTACATTTCAGGATTAGTTATATGATTTTCTAACAAAAAAATATGTAAATAAAATGAGGCTCAACTTTCGGTAACACAGATGAATGGACAAATGTAATAGGGTGAGAGAATCTGAAAGTGAGGGATTTTGGGAGACTTTTCCCCTTTTTTAAAAGCGGCAATCATTTACACTGAAAAAAACAATTTGATTTTGCCATGTAATTGATTGCCGCTTTAAAAATAAAAGGGAAAACTCTCCAAAAATCTCTCACTTTCTGATTCTCACACACTAATACATTTGGCCCAAATTCTGACAAGTTGATTACAAGAAGTGATTCTATGTGATTCAGGTCAGCCATGTAATTCTGACCATACAGTACATAACATACATAATGCAGAGCTGCAATGTAACTCATCCACATTTATGGTCTGCATTGTTTTAGTTCCTACTCTATAACAGTACTCTAACCTTATCTAATCCTACCTTATTGGCACCACATTACTGTCTGATCGCTATTCTCTTGTTTCTCTGGTCCTCTGGCCTAGCACTAAATATCAGTTATGGTATAAAGGGTTGACAGCTAGGTTGACATGCACAAGGTCATACCTACCACATTTTTATTACGGGCAAGAGGAACATGCACGTGGTAAAAATTAGGGGCATGCTTAAGGGGCACAATCAATGGAATTCCTGTGAGGCCATGTCAGCACTTAATGAGCTGCTGGCATACCCCATCCCTCTCTTCCAGTGAATAGAGCCTGTGCGAGGGTCTCCCAACTGGCACTGCAGAATAAAGCCAGGAACTAATGAGAGCTGATTTAAGTGGCTCCGAAAAAGTCACTCCAAATCGTACCGTAAATTTTCCGACTTATTTCCGTAACGGCTAATGCAATGGTGGTATTTAGACCAGGAAGCGTCTCAACTTGAATGCAACATACTGTATAAAGTATAACATTTGCAGGACAGGAAGTAATGATAGCCGAGTTAGCAAGTTTCACCCAAAAACAGCTCTATAAAGTCGAGCATAAGTTAATGTTAGAAACAATATTTAAAATGTTTATTAATTACAGATGTGCTCTAATTTTGTACTTGTAACTTAATTACAATATCGTTGACTATAACTCGCCCCAAACAAACCAGTTCTAAAAATATTCGACTTTATTGAGCTGTTTTTTTTGTCCAAGTTACAAACTCAATTCCATTACATTGGCCTGAGTTGTATGTTTAATATGGTCAAAACATCTGAATCTGACTTTTTACCAATAGTTCATGTTTGGAGCTGAAAGCTTCCGATTTTTACTCAACTTGGACGGTATTACATTGGCCGACGTTGTAAAATTTCAAAGTTTCGTATAAAAATCAGTCATTTCCCAAACTTTTACCAAAAATCTTATTTCATCCCGGCCCATGTCTTTGAAAGTTAGCACATGCTATTGCTGTAGAAAAAAACTATAAAAAACATACAGTATAACAATGCTAAGAAAAAAATGTTATAAACTAAATCTTGGCATATTAAATTATTGAATCTATTATTTTACTATGGACCAAAACATGCCGCAAACTCCAATTGAGTGCCTATCCCCATACTGCTAGACACTGCTCATTATTTTCCATAAGGAAGGTGAAGCCAGCTAATGATTGTCTATTACTATTATGTGGAAATAAATGTAATTGAAGATTAGAAGGATTTCCCATTCACAGATCTCCATTAGTTTATTCATAATTAACCCATTAAAACCTTGACCCCCTAATGAATAACCTTACCCACCTTAACCAAAACCTTAATAATTATAATACCTTGAAACCAGAATTAAATAATAAACTATCTTAGCTAATTAACCTTACATAATGAAATAGCCAACACGGACACAGTAACAGGTCACAGCTCTCTATTCAATTGTGATTCACCTGCAAGAAAAAAAAAGGTGGCGAGGAGTTGCTGCAATCTCCATTCCAGCTTTGTCTCTCGGACCATGCTCTGCTGATGACTGAAACAACCCCTTTTTGACACATCACTGGGGACAACTGAAACCCCCCCCCCCCTCCCCATTGATACATATCCAACATTGCGGGGACTCACTTAACACCTTTCAGATCAGTCTGAAAGTTCCTGTACGAGACACAGCTTCATCAGCTTTCCTATCCAACTATATCCCCACTGTACAGTCCATGCATATACTCCACATATCTTCTTTTTTTTACATTTTTTCTTCCTTCAGACCCCGGTTCATCATTGCTGTGATGTGATATCAACTCAAGTAGCCCACCTAGAACCCTTGCAATCTGGTGGACAACTACAGTATGCAATAGATAGCATCTATCCTTAAGTATTTATGCCTACTTTCTTATAGATTATAAGCTTGTGAGCAGGGCCTTCGTACCTCTATTACTGTTTATTATTACCCAGTTTTCATTTATCTGTGTGTGTCCAATTATAAAGCACAACGGAATTTGCTGCACTATATTAGAAACTGCTAATAAATAATTAAATATATATATATAGACTCCAATTCAAACTTCTCACACTCCCAAAGCTTTCATTCATTCCTCTCCCATTTATACCTCTGATCTCATCTCCCTATACACTCCTGACCATTTTCTTTGCTCTGATAATGAAGCTACTTCTTCTACCTACGGATTACTTCCTCCCATTCCTACCTACAAGACTTTTCATGTGCTGCTCCCTACCTCTGGAGCTCTCCAGACCCATTTCTTTACCAAGCCCAGCTAACTCTCATTCTAAACCACTGTTATTTGCTAATTTCTACCCTATCTGTGTCACCTCTGTCTGTCTGCCCCTCCCCTTCAGAATGTAAGCTCTCATGAGCAGGGCCCTCTTCCCTAATGTGCTTTTCCTTCTCTTACTTAAGCCATCTTTGATGGCACCAAATCCTGTGGTTTTCTGCACCACTGATACTTATCGTAGTGTCCTCTGCTGATGCAGCTATGGTTATGTACCCTGTAATTGTCCTCTACTGTATTCAATTTAGTCATTGTTTTGCTTATTCATTTATCCCATAAGAGGTGGTAGAGGCTACGACAGTAGAACAATTTAAACATGCTTGGGATAGGCATATGAATATCCTTACAAAGAAATAAGGATTAAAAAGGGTTGAGATTACCTGAAGGGTAAAAAAAGGGGCAGACTAGATGGGCCAAATGGTTCTTATCTGCCGTCAAATTCTATGTTTCTATGTTTCTATGTACTCTGTAATTGGGTGCTGCAGATCCTTTGTGGTGCCATATAAATATAGGATAATAATAATAATAATAATAATAATAATAATAAAAATATATAGGAGGAAAAATTACAAAATGTTACTTGTTTGTGTTTAAATGGTCTGCAGTCACTTATACCTCTTTCAGACATGAGCCGGGTTGTGACACAGCTCTGACCTGGGATTTGAACACAGCTATTTCAGTTAGGGACCCCCTTTCACACTACATCTTGGATGTGTTCGTATATCTGTCACTGTTTAACTGTACCTAAGTGGCTGTTGCACAGCAATCCAAGTCAAATTCCACGGCCAATAAAGCTGATTCTGATCTGGGAAAATCCTAGGTCAAAGCCATTCACACTGACATACAGTGTGAGTTTTGTTCTGGTGACTGTAGATGAGGTCATCTGCAAGCACACCAAACAGGCAATCAAGTACTTTCAGCATAACTCCGGTTGCACTATTCATGTTAGAAGTGACCTGGAACGGTATCGCGAATAACCCTTGCGCCGTCCAGAGTCATGGATCTGGGACATCCAAACCGGATCACATCTGTTCATGCATAGCTGCGATACAGGTTAAGCTGCCAGCGCCAGAAAATACCGGGCCAAAGGCAATGTCTCGAAGGGGTATAAGTTTATAGAATGTTGACAGTCATGATGTATATCTGGTTAAAATTTCGACAAAATAAATGTTTACATGTGGGAATTATCAACATGGAAAGAATTTTATTATAAGAAATGTCAACAGTGCATTACATCATTGTCAATATGCTAAATATCAACATGTCAACATAAGTCCAATGTCATGAATGTACACATTGTCACTGATGACATAATATACCACAACCACTTATATGACTACTTATACTCCTTTCACACTGCAGCTCTTAAACGGTAAATTGCTGATTTTTTAGCCTTTTAAAACGGGTAGAGCTGCAGTGTGAAGCTCCAGGGTGCTTTGAACGTTTAACAAATACCTGTATTTGTTAAACGGTTAAAAAGCAGTGTCATACCCGTTTCAGAGCCATTTTTTGGCAGTGTGGACGGCCCTATTTCTATGGCTTGAAACGTGTCCCTTGGGGGTTAAACGGGTTGAATTTGTGAATGGTATTAAATGCTTTTTAAAACGTGTTGCACCTGCAATGTGAAAGGTCTTAAGGCTCAGACCCTTTTCAAAGTCCCGTTTAAGAATACCGGTTCTGTACCCGTTTCTGCAGTGTGAAAGCAGCATTACAGTGTACAAGTCAAAACAAAACAAAGTTCACTGCTTGCAAAATATAAGAAATACTATGCGCTTTAACCATTGAAATATGTTTAATCCTGTTTACCATACTCAGATGTACAGAGACATTTTGCAGTCTATTGAAGAAATGTATTGAGATTTTTTTCAATTTAGGAGCTGATTTGATAAACCAGATAAAGAACCAATTTAAACCAAACTCAGAGCTCTCTAATGATTTCACTAATCACCTAATTATTAAATATAATAAAAACAGTTGTCAACCCTTAACCCTAAATGGCTTGGAAAAGAGCTTAGCCTAATTGCATTCTGTTATACAGTTACAGTAGTTATTGCTGATAGTTTCCATACTGGATGTTATTCTGCTCTTTGGGGAAAAAGAATATTCTATACAGGTTGGGTATCCTTTACCTGGAGAGAGATTGTGTTTGTTACAATCGCACAAGACTGTGTATATCTGGTGATTGCAAATGACATTGAGGCCCCGTTTGTTCTTTATAGAGACCAGACAGGTAAGAGTGAATTCAGGGGTGTGCTACCACAGACAAATTACAAGTCATATTACACAAGAAAGGAGCAAAATGATTTGTCGTGGTGTGGTGCACCAAGTAAATAATTAGACATAAAATATACATTTTATTAGTACGTTTAAAGCGAGCGAAATATTAAAAAGAATCACATAAATTGACAAACAAGTGAAAGTTGCGCGTGCTTAAAGCTGCACGTGCGGGCAGGCCGTGAGTGTTTAATAACTGTATCAATTGTTATTGTCCAGCACTTATTCAGCTATTTCACTCTTAAGGCCCATACACACTTGGCGACTTTGAGATGAAAGTCGCTCAAAACAGCAGGTTTGAGCGGCTTTCTGCTCAAAGCCGCCCAGTGTGTATGCCCCAGCGACGAGCGGTGAGCGCTGCTGCGCGCTCCCGCAACATCGCCGGGAAAGCCGTTCATGTGCTGGTTATACCAGCACATGAGCGGCTTTCAGGATGGCTTTGCATAGTGCTCCGCTATGCAAAGCCGTCCTCCCCCCTCCGTCGGTGCCGGGCAGGGGCAAAGCTTTCCCCGCTGCAATGATTCTCATCATCGCTGTCCATACACGCTGGGCATAGTCACCCAGTGTGTATGGACCTTTAGTGATTCTCATTTTCGTTAATTGGTTTCTCCTTTTATATATTCAAGAGTGATTGTTCCCTTTGAGAACAGGGTTGACACAGTTGTAACAATGTTTCATATATCGTTGTATTATGAGAGTTCAGTACTGCTCGTACATAAAGAATAGTTTGTATCCCTTAGGAAATAAATATTAAACAATTGTACCTCCATCTCTTATACTTTTTTTTTTTTTGAAAATATGTTTATTCAAGAGCCATTGCATACAAAATTTAAACAATACACAATAAATAACTTCCCGAACATAGCAGACGCAGTGATAGCAGATACATGTTACACAGTTTCAAAGACTTATTATCTGTGGTAATACTGAACACCTAACTTCTTTAGGCCGTTTGGCCCTTTGAAACGGGATCTTATAAACCAGTATTATAGATGCCAGTTGAGATTTGTTGATTACCGGTATAGGTAAGAGTGTTGTGTCTGCTTATACATTCGGGGGCTACTAGGCCCATCATTTTCATATAATATAAGGGGGGGGAGGGTGGAGATTTCTATATAAAGGTGTAAATAGAGAACAAAGGGTTGGGGAGGGGTGAAGGGGGGGGGGGGGGGGGGAGGGTACCTTATCGGATTTCTGCATTGCAGATCATTATGATATCTTTAAACATTCATTCAAATTACAATGTCCCTACGAGTCTCAAGTATCTTATAGATATTCTGTCTCAGTTCTGGGTCCCGACTGTCTATGAATGGTGCCCAGACCGCGTAGAAACGTGAAGAGGGAGACTCCGCGTTTCGAAGGGTGTCGTATCGATCGTAATACATATATTTTAAGAGGAGGGTCTCGACTTCAGTTACAGTGGGTACATGGGGGGTGATCCAGGCATTTAAGATAGCTTTTTTGGCTACCGTCACTAAAAGTGTCAGGATGGGGATTAGGTATAGCTGGGAGGGGGGGAGTGACCATGGGTCGAAATTTGCAAAAAGAAGTGGGATCGGGTGGAGTGAAACTTTCATTTGGAAGTTCCGATTTATAAAATATATTAGTTTAAACCAAAATTTCTTTATACACCTACAGTTCCAAAAGTTATGGAGGTAGTTTGCTAACTGGTGTTTACATTTAGGGCATTTCCCCGTTTCCTCTGGTACATAGTGACTGCGTTGTTGTTGGGTGATATAAGCTCTATGGAGCGTTTTGATATGCACCTCCTGGAGAATTGAGGCTTTCAGTATACGTATGGTGGAGTGGTAATATTTATAGAGGAGTGTTTTGTCGTCCGATAGCTCTATATCTTGTGACCACTTATGCGATATCTTTTCCCATACGACCTCCGCCGGCAATTCCGCTAAGTTTTGATATAAAAATTTGGTTTTGTATTTGCCGTTTTGGAGTTTCATGATTAAAACCTTTAGCCACGGTGGTGTTTGGCTTTGGGTGTTCATTTTGGGAAGAGATCTGGCATAGTGCAGTAGTTGATATATAGCGAAATCGCTATTTGCGGGGAGACCAAACCCATCTTGAAGTTCAGAGGCCGCCAGTATTCTGCCCCCGGGGTCAAATACCTGCGATATAGCTTTGAGGCCTTTGTTTCGCAGACGGAGGAAATTCGAGCTATCCACTCCTGGTGGGAACATTGGATTTCCCCAGATGGGAAGCCATTGTGATACGCGGGGGTCGTGGCCCAGAGCAGTGGAGACCGTCCACCAGGCTGTGTGGACGTCTTTGAAAAGAGGGTTTTTGTAAATGTGTGTTGGTATGTGAGTCTTAGGTGTGTGTAGGAGAGCGGCTGGGGAGTAAGGGGAAAACATAGCGCTGTCCACGTGGAAGTCCGAGTAGTCACTTTTCTCTAGTAGCCAACCCAGAGCAAATCTACATAGGAGTGATCTTGAGTATTGCTTCAGGTTTGGGACATTGAGGCCTCCCAGATTCTTGGGGAGGTG
Source organism: Crinia signifera (assembly GCF_055691185.1). NCBI lineage: Eukaryota > Metazoa > Chordata > Amphibia > Anura > Myobatrachidae > Crinia > Crinia signifera. The sequence goes on along the minus strand of NC_139218.1, from coordinate 328,579,742 downwards.
TAGTTTGTGTAGTGCGATTTTTGTTTTTTTGCCATTCCAAAGAAACTGGGAGAGTAGGGAGTTAATTTTAAGAATGTCTTTATTCTTTAGTGGGATAGGAAGCATTTGCATCACGTACATCAGTTTGGGCAGAATCATAGATTTTATGACTTCCGCCCTGCCAAGCAGTGACAGAGGCAAGTCTTTCCACGCGGACAGTGACTTGGTTATGTTTTGAATAATAGGGTCATAGTTGCTGGGATATAGTTGGTCGATTGTTGCGGGTATGTATATGCCTAGATATTTTATCTGGGTTTTTTGAATCTTTATGCTGTGGAGGTTTTGATCGTCTGGAAAAGATGGGGGTGATCCTCTCAATGTCATCAGTTCTGATTTGTGGATGTTGATTTTATAGCCTGAAAAAGTGCCAAATTGTTGGATAATATGGTAGGCTTCGGGAAGTGAATGTTGTGGGGCAGTGAAAAATAGAAGCATATCATCTGCGAACAGAGATACTCTTAGGTCCTCAGATCCAATTTGAATTCCTTGAAACCTCGGGGATTGTCGGAGGGCAATTGCCAAGGGTTCCAGGGCTAGGGCAAATAGGAGGGGTGATAAAGGGCACCCCTGCCTGGTGCCTCTTAAAATAGGGAACGGATCTGAAAGTATCCCATTACAGTGTATTCTGGATGCAGAGTTGCTATACAATGTGTTTAGTATGGAAATAAATTTTTCGGGGAAAGAGAATTTACGCAAAGTAGTGTATAGATGGTCCCAGTGGACCATGTCAAAAGCTTTTTCCGCATCCAGCGAAAGTATCGCCAGCGCGGGGCCCGACCTGGCCCACTGGGACTGCTGCAGCACCGACAGCACCCTCCGGATGTTCGTTACCGGATTGCGTCCCATAACGAATCCAGTTTGGTCTTTGTGTACAAGGGTAGGTAACATTGGTTTTAGTCTCTCGGCCAGGATCTTAGTTAGGATTTTGTAATCCAGGTCTAGCAGGGATATGGGTCTGTAGGAGCCTGGGTCCGATAAATCACGGCCCGGTTTGGGGAGTACTTTAATTGTGGCTGTATTGAAGTAAAGAGGGGTTTGGTCTGAGTGGAGAATAGAGTTGTACATGTCCATTAGTATGGGGGCGATTTGTGGTGCAAGGAGTTTGAAATATTCTGACGTCAGGCCGTCTGGGCCTGGGGCTTTTCCGGGTTTAAGACCTGCTATAGCGTTCAATACTTCGTCTAGTGAAAAATCTTTACAAAGAGAATCTGACATGGGTTCTGTTAAGTGTGGCGTCGGAAGATGTTCCCAGAATTGTGTGGCTGCACACTCATCGGAAATGGGGGCTGAGTATAATGATTTATAATAGGCATTTAAGGTATCGGCAATTTGTATATTAGTGGAGGTTATGGTGCCATCTTGGCGTTTAGAGGATGGATTGTGGTGGGGGTGTTGTATCCTTTGAGTAAATTTGATAGTAATCTACTAGATTTGTTACCGTATCTATAAAATTTGGCATTGGAGGCGAAGGTGTAGAGTGCTTCAGATTTTATGAAAAGACCCTCAAATGTGGCCTTGGCCTGGGAATAGCTAAGCTTAGTGGCTAGGGTGGGAGAGGATTTATAACTCAAGAAAGCTGTAGTAAGGTCTGTTTGGGCTTGGGCAAAAGCTTGGGCTATCGTTTTACGTTGGTATGAGGTGTGTGCGATTATAGCTCCTCTGATTGCAGCTTTGGAAGCCTGCCAGAATAGAGCAGGGTTAGTACGGGCCGTTTCTATATTGTTGTGTGTGTATTCATCCCATGCTTTTAAGATCACTGCTTTTAGGGAGTCGGATGTAGTAATAGATGAGGGGCATCTCCATGATATGAACGAGCTTTTTTCTGGTGACACTTTTAGGGAAATCCAAATCACAGCATGATCGGATAGCGAGATTGGTTCTATATGGGACATGAGGATTTTTGGGAAAAGGTCTGTAGAAGTAAGTATATAGTCTATCCTGGATAGTGTGCTGGTGGCTGAGGAGAGACACGTATAGTCACGGTCCGTGGGATGGAAGATCCTCCATATATCCTGTAGGTGTAGTTGAGCTGCTAGGGCCGGGACACCTAAGCTAGGGAGCTTTCTTGAAGTAGGGAATTGTTTATCTAATTCTGGGTGAGAAATTAAATTGAGATCTCCACAAAGAATGATTGGAAGATGCATGTGTGGGGTAAGTTTTTTAATGATAGTCTGAAAGAACGTTTTTGAATAGACATTAGGGGCATAAGCGTTAAGGAGGATGTATTGTGTTTGTGCTATAGTGAGGCGTGTTAGAGTATATCTACCCTCTGGGTCAGAGTATAAGGTGTCTGCTGTCAGCGGAATGCGTCTCTTGCTCAGGACCACGACCCCCCGGGCCTTGGAGTTATAGGATGCAGAAGAATGTACCTGCCACTGGAGAGCATTAAGCTTGGCGACCTCGGAAGGCATCAGATGGGTTTCCTGCAAGCATACAATGTCAAGGTTTAATTTGTTTAAGTACATTAGAATCTTTTTGCGTTTTTGTGGGGAATTGATGCCACCTACATTCCAGCTACCCAATGTTAACGTGGTCATTTAGGTAAAAGGAAGGGGAAAGGAGACAGTGATATATAAAGCGTATATTGATCTATATTTGTGAGTAATAGTATCCGCATAATGGTACCTTATTAGGGGAGAGGAAGTAAAGGGTGGAGGGGGGGGGGGTGGGTAAATGAATTAAAATTGAAGTGTAGACTTCCAAACATGAAAATAACAAAACATTTCGTCATCGATATTTTGCTCATCGATGAGATGTGGCGCTCCTTAACCTCGGAGCCCATAGGTGAACATAACAGTAGAGGTACCTAAACCTCTAATTAACCGTCTGTCGCCCGCCAGGCGAAACTAGAAAATGGGTAGATGTGATAACAGGGGGAGGGGAGGGGAGGGGGGGGTATATGATATGGTAGGAGAGAAGAGAAAGGGGGTAGACACATAGTATTGCATTGTAACTATCAAGAACACTTTGGTGTAACCCTACAGTGTATGCCTGCAAAACCCAAATAGTTAGTTCAGTTTAATTAGGGGGGGGGGGGGGGGGGAGTTAAGCAGTTAAGCGTTAGAGTAGCAACAAGGGAGAGGGGGGGGGGGAGAGGTACAGTGATGGAAGGGTGACTGTCCATCCATAAATGGAGCGCTTTTACCTTTTTCCAGTGTATAACTGGCATATGGAGTAAAGTGAGAGGTGAGGGAAAGGTTAGGGGGGGGGGGGGGGAGGCTAGAGCCTCTACAGTTAAGGATTACGCATGTTAATCCAGGAGACATTATCTATCTACAATTGCTGAACTGGGCCTGCCAACATTCAGCAAAAGAGGTAGGAAATGGTAGACAGCTTTCAATATTATCTTGTAGTAACAACAGTGGGGAGGAGAGTTTATAGACCATTGTCTTGCTGCTTAAGTGTCTGCCGCCCATTCCGTTCGTTGGTCTGCGGGTGGTGGTGCGGCTTCATTTAGGTAGGCTTCGGCGTCTAGATGGGAGAGAAAGTCTTTAAATGAGTTCCCCTCATAGATGCGCAGTCGCGCTGGGTACAGCATGGCAAACTTTATCCCATCACGGATGAGTCTGGAGCAGGTGGGGGCGAAGTCTCTCCTAGCTTTGGAGAGCTCGGCGGAGTAATCTTGGAAAACAAGGATTTTATGGCCTTGCCATGTAATGTCTCTGGTTTTGCGAGATGATGACCATATGAGTTCCTTATGTAGGAAGTTTAAAGTTTTAAATATTACAGCACGGGGCCTGGCGCCTTCTTGTGGGCGTTGAGAGCCCAGTCTGTGTGCGCGTTCAATTATTAGATCATTACATCTGTCTGAAATATGTAAGAGTTCTGGCAAGGTGATTTTAATAAAGTCAAAGAGATCCTGCCCTTTCACAGATTCAGGGATGCCTATCAGCCGTAGGTTGCATCTCCTGGATCTATTCTCGAGATCCTGGACTTTGTTATGGAGGAAATTTATTTCTTTGTTTGCAGATTTAAGAGAGGATTTCAAGTCATTGATGTCAGCGAAGTTTGCGCCTACTGTTTGCTCTGTGGAGATAACTCTCTGTTGGAGCTGATCTATCCTTCTGCCTAGATCGTCAGTCTGTGCCTTTAGCAGTGGTCCTATAGCTGTCCTGATGGCCATAATCATGTCCCCATATGTGACTGGGGAATCGGGGGAAGGCAGGGTCTGGAGCGGTTGTGGACACTCACTGTGGAGATCGCTCTGGTTATCTTGGTGTGGGAAGCGCAGGGGGGAAGTAGGACCCCTTGAGTCTGGGGCCGGTGAGGTTGATGCAGGTCGGCGGGAGTTGGTGTCTTGCGCCATCTTAGGACCTGGTGTCTGGCGGTCTTTGTCCCTCCTGCGTGTTTGGTTGTTCGGCATAGCGTTGTAATAGCGCTTCATACAATGGGGTGTAGATGAGGGGAGGCGAGTTGTTGGCAGGCGGCGGTTATGGAGGCAAAAAGCCGTGTATATTAGGTTTTCGGGCTACCGGGTAGTGGAGCTGAGGCTCCCTGCTACTGCTGCATCAGGGGGCAGGACCGGGAGTCCTCACTCGTATAGAATTTCTAGAGTTGTTGAGCCCGATGTTAAGTCAGTTTAAAGGTAAAATAGAATAAATTATATTCCTGGGTAATATGTAAACATCGTTGAGCTTTGGTGGGGGGTGGTGGGGGATGGTAGTTACCACCTGTGGCTATAGACCTGGGAAAAGAGCAGGGTGTATTGTACTCAACATGCAGCACCTGTGTCCCTGTTGCCTGGCAGTTTATATCTGTATAAGACTACAGATCAATGTGGCTCTTATGGTGAGAGAGCTCACATTCTCTTCTAAGTGCAGCAGCCTGATGTTGGGAGGGTTGTGAGGCTTATTATTAGCCTGGGGGCTGAAACAGATAGCCCAGGGTCTGTTATGTGCTGCTGGAGCGTTTTAAGATGGCGGCCGGGCTCTGGAAGCAGGGGGGCTTAATAGCCTGAAATCGCTCCCACAATAGATACTGGAGGGAGGGCTGCCTTTGGGGAAGCCTCCGGGGGTGGTGGAAGATGTGCAGTGGGAATTTGGGTACCTGCGGCGGGCTTAAAAGCCCGCGATAGCGTCCGCGCTCCGGCCTGCTCCAAAATTTAGGCCCCGGCTTCACCGGCCGCTCCGTCGGAGTAGGCCGCAACCCGCAAAGACGCTTAGAAGCGTCCCCCGGCTCCGCTGCTCTACCCGGCGGGCGTCTCCGGTGTCAGGATGCTTCGGTGGGTGAGTTAAGGCAGTTCAGGGGGGGACCAGGCACCCGCAATCTGTGTTTTTTTGGCGTCCTCAGACGGAGCTCTAATGAACAGCGTCTGGTCTGGTTCCCGGTCAGGCCACGCCCCCCTCATCTCTTATACTTTAATTAGTCTGCCATTTGATAATATTGAAATAGCTGATTTAAATTCACATGTGTGAGTTACTGATAAAATCAATCTATCATTTAAAGATTATGCTCCTATTGTATATAGAATAATATTCAGGCGTCAGCCATTTACCTATATCAGAGCATTTTTGGTATCTGTATAGATAAAGCTATTTCTTAATGTCTGCTCGTTCAGAGATTGGGCGAGACTCACCAAACTAAAAGTGCCGTAAAAACCCAGTTTTCGGGGTTTTTACCGCATTTTCATATGCAGCAAAGCCCCACCGCCGGGGCTTCGCTGCGGGGGTTACGCCAGTCCTAGATGGCGTAACCCCATGGAAGCCTATGGGCTTCCCTTCGCGTCCCCCGCCGCCCCGCGTGCCCCCTGCCAATTCGCGACGCACCCCCCTTACCTGTGTCCGGGCAGCCTCCTGCTGTGCTGCCCGGACCAGTGATCTTATCCTCCCTGCACCTCTTCCGAGTGCAGGGAGGAGGAAACGGAGCCCTCACAGCCGGGTGAGGGTTCCCAGAGGGAGGAGGGACCCGCAGCAGATCGCCGTCCATCGCTTTGGCATTAATAATCGCATATGTTACTGCATATGCGATTATTAAAACTGCGAATGCCGGCGATGTGCTGCGGGAGTTATTAGAGAATCCTGCCCATTATGAGGCAAATATTTAATAACACTGAAGTCTCAACTGTCACCCTTGTGGGTGTCTGCCCATTTCAAATATTATGGGGCCAATAATAAGCAATATTAGAAATGTGCTGCTTTAAATATCACAAGGTTAAGTGGTCACCAACACAGGATGTTAGCCTTGAATATCATAGAGTTAACAATCACCAGCATTATTATATGCCACCTAAGGTATCACAGGGTTAGTAAGCACCAGTGTCGGGATAGGCTGTCTCTATTGAAGTCTATATACGGCAGACATTCTGGCAGGAGAAAGAAGGAATAAGTACATAGGTGGCTTGTATATGGCAGTACAATTATAGCCCTGGTAAGGGCTAACGCTGAGAGTCTGGGAATCGGTATCACACACACATTCACACACGGATAACCACCCGCATGGCTGATGGTGCCGAGCGCGCGTTTTCGCTGTCTGCTTCCTCGAATAATCCCCAATGAGAAACACTAAGTGAAATAGCTGAATAAGTGCTGGACAATAACAATTGATAATGTTATTAAACACACATGGCCCGCCTGCACGGGCAGTTTTAAACACACATGATTTTCACTTGTTTGTCAATTCATGTATTTCTTATTAATATTTTGCTCGCTTTAAGTACTAATAAAAGTTTTTTTTTTTTTTTTTTGGTATACAGGTAGCTCTTTATTAGAACATTGGTGCAAAACATATGCTTTCTTCTGCACTCATGTAAACAAGCTTTTCAAAATATATAGACTAACAAATTTTAAATATTATGTATTCACATGTTTAGTTTGAGTACACACGTTAATAATTATAGTGGTTTCTGTATGTACAGATTACAAACAAAGAGGGAGAATATTTTCCAAGAGCTATAGAGAATTTTCAGTTATATTAATAAAAGTTATATTTTATGTCTAATTATTGGTGCACCACACCCTGACATATCTTTTTTCAGTACTTGTTTCCTAGCACGGCGCCCACGATATTCAGTCGTATGGCATTGTATTCAATTTAAAATTGTATACCATTGTATATGGCATACAATGCATTGCGATGCGATTTTAAATTGTATAAGCACCCTAATGGGTTTTTTCAATGTTAAATGGTCCCCCTATACGATTTTTAATTGTATAAGCACCTTAATAGGGGCTTACAATGTTAAATGTACCCCCACGCCACCGCCACTATCAACGCCAACCCGAAGCATGGTGAGCGCAGTGAGCCCGCGAGGGGCGGCGGTACGCATCCTTCGACCTTTTCATACCCCCACTATCCACGTCGGCGTGAAGTTGATTTTATATAGTTTGGCGAGCGCATCGAGCCACCGAGCCCAAAGCATGGCAAGTGCAGCGAGCCCCACAAGGGGACGCACATTACTTTACATGTATTCCGTGTCCCCTCGCGGGGCTCGCTGCATTCGCAACGCTTCGGGCCTCGGAGGCTCGCTGCGCTCGACACACTAGATAAAATCCACTCCACACCAAAATGGATAGTGAGGGTATGAAAAGGTCGGAGGACGCGTACCGCTGCTGCGCTCGCCACGCTTCGGGTTGGTGTTGATAGTAAGGGTGGCGTAGGGGTGCTTTTAACATTGTAAGCACCTATAACGGTGCTTATACAATTATTTATCTTATAGGGGGCACATTTAACATTGAAAACACCCATTAGGGTGCTTATACAATTTAAAATCGTATACCATTGTATATGCCATATTCGATGGTATACAATTTAAAATTGTATAACATCGGCTAACATCGCATCGCATACCAGCGTATGCCTTATGGTATGCGATGGGCGCCGTGCTAGGAAACAAGTACCCCTTTTTCTCCTTTCTTGTGTAATATCCTTTACCTGGACCAGAAGTATTTTGGATAATGCATTATTCCATAATTCTGAATATTTTTATATTCAATTAGGTATCTTGGGGACGGGGCCATTTGTAAACACAAAATGCATTTGTGTTGTATAAACACATCAAACACATTAAATACACACAAATATATTTTACTTGTGCATGAAACAAGGTTTCAAACCATAAAACAAAGTTCAGTCAGTCAGGCACTGAATTTGAATGGCAAGCAATTATTTTCTTGCACATATTTAATGCCAGTTACATATAGTAGTGTAAGTTACATATCATGTCCCCAGTATTGCCAGTTACAGATCATGTCACCAGTAGTTCCAGTTACATGTCATGTCCCCAGTAGTGTTAGTTACATATCATGTCCCCAGTAGTGCCAGTCGCAGATCATGTCCCCAGAAGTGCCAGTTACATATAATGTCCCCAGTAGTGCCAGTTACATAAAATGCCCCAGTAGTGCTAGTTACATATCATGTCCCCAGTAGTGCCTGTTACATACCATGTCCCCAATAGTACCAGTTACATATAATGTCCCCAGTAGTGCCAGTTACATATAATGTCCCCAGTAGCATACCTCCCAACTGTCACGATTCCGTCGGGACAGTCCCGATTTTCGGGTCCTGTCCCGACGTCCCACCCGCGGCAGGCATTGTCCCGCTGCGGGGGGGGTGGCAGTTGGGAGACCCCCCAATGTAGTAGAATAGACGCTGTGCGCATGCGCACAGCGTCTATTCTCGTATGAAAATGAGGGCGCGGCTAATTAGCATAAGCCGCGCCCTCATTTGCATACGCCACGCCCCCTTTTCGGACGCTCGGTCCCTATTTCTTCACATGAAAAGTTGGGAGGTATGCCAGTAGTGCCAGTTACAGATCATTTCCCCAGTAGTTCCAGTTACATATAATGTCCCCAGTAGTGCCAGTTACAGATAATGTTCCCAGTAGTCCCATTTACAGATCATGTCCCCAGTAGTGCCAGTTACCTATCATGTCCCCAGTAGTGCCAGTTACATATTATGTCCCCAAGTAGTTCCAGTTACAGATGTCCCCAGTAGTGCCAGTTACAGATAATGTAACCAGTAGTCGCATTTACAGATGTCCACAGTATTGCCAGTTACATATCATATCCCCAGTAGTGCCAGTTACAGATCATGTCCCCAGAACTGCCAGTTACATATAGGGGGAAATTTACTAAAGTAAATTTGTAAATAATAGGTGTATTTGTATCCAGAAATACACTTATTTTTGACATTTACTATCCCGAAAATACGGCAATTTGTATTCGTATTGATGTGCTATCAATACGAATACGAATTGCCGTATTTTCGGGATAGTAAATGTCAAAAATAAGTGTATTTCTGGATACAAATACACCTATTTTTTTTACAAATTTCCTTTAGTAAATTTCCCCCATAATGTCCATACAAGTACATTCTATAAACAATGGTTTTCAGAATTATTTGGATATCCAGATAAAGGATACTCAACCTGTTTTACCAACATAAAATAATTTATATAATATGAAAAAGATGTTATATTACCAATTTTACTGTGAAATCTGAAGCTGGAATTTACTTATTAGTAAGTAACCTTATTTAGCATGTATGATACATAGAAAACATATAACAAATCTTTGGTCCCTTACAATACTGTAGGTAATTATGTTACAAAAAGAAGGCGTTTGAAGTTCCTGTTTTGAGTCATTTTTGCCACATCTGAAAGCCACCTCTTCTACAGAGGTAACAGTGCTCTTCATTTATTTATTACTTTTTGTCTTAGGTCACAATGACACCAATATGCAGTTCTATTGCAGTATGTGCAGTATATGTTCTATTTAGTGGAATAATATTTATGGACTGCATGCCACAGCAGTTCTGTTAAAAACTAAAATAACATCCCCTGCTCCTCCAGAGAACGTTTCCACAACTTTCTCACCTGCCACATCTTCAGGACTGTGTTCTAACAGGATGTCATGCTGGTCAGAAATGAAATACAGTATGATACCACTAACCCAGCTCCTATGTACAAATCAAGCATTCCGCTCCAGACAGTACATATCTGCACATAGGCCTTGATTCTTATCTACTTGGTAAGCCGCGAAGCTCACAGCTTACCCAGCAGTTGTTGCGAGGGGGTGTGTTATGTGAGGGGGTGTGTTATGCGAGGGGGTGTGTTATGAAAACACATCCCCTCGCATGTGCCTGCTACGACCATCGAATGATTTCTCCAGGGCTCGCAAATATAAGTCAGCGGAGACTGACTTATATTTTTGGGCTCTGAACCGAACCCCGGGGTGGGCGGCTGATGTCATGTGACATCAGCCGCCAGCCTCCGGCACACCGCATCACTCCCGCATTTACATGGGAAGGGCCAGCGTTTGCATGGGAACGCCCATGAAATGCTGGGTGTTCCCATGTTGGAGCGCCGTCACTGCCCCCATCCTCCCTCCCCATGTGAGCACCAAGCAGACAGTGCAGGTCGACGAGGACACCCGCACAGCAGCCCTGCACATGCACATCACTGATTATGTGCATGCACAGGGCGCGACCATCGGCCCCGCATGTGAATGCGCGGGGACCAAATCGATAACAATCAGGGCCATAATTCGAATAACTACAAGGCTCTGATATAGCGTACTTGCCTACTCTACCAAAAGTTGTGGGAGACTCGCGATTTTTCAGATAGTCACTCTTGGAAGAGTAGGAGGTCTCCCACATTCAGCCTGCTTCTGGTAAAGCGGGAATGATTGCATCCATTATAAATACGCCACTGGCCCAAGCCAAGTAGTGTATGGCCGTTCGTCCTCTCTAAACTTCTCCCAGAGACATAGGGCCTTATTCTAGTTCACTCTTAGAGGCAAATTCCTTCTTAGCTGGACAAAACCATGTGCACTGCAGGGGGGCAGATGTAACATGTGCATAGAGAATTAGATTTGGCTGGGGTTTTTCTTCAAAGTGAGATCTATATTGCAGTGTAAAAATAAAGCAGTCAGTATTTTCCCTGCACAGAAACAAAATAACTCACCCAAATATAATTCTATCTTCACCTGTTACATCTGCCCCCCTGCAGTGAACATGGTTTTGTCCAGCTAAGAAGGAATTTGCCTCTAAGGGGGGTATTCAATGTCTGTCGAGCTCCTTATTTTTGTCGAGCTTTGTTGTTTTCTCGACGAGAGGTTGGTTATTTATGAGGTCGCCTATTCATTGTCTAGTTTTCTCGACTTGTCGAGCAGAGCTCACCTGATTTGGTTTTCGTTTTCGATTTTGGTTTGCTCGACTGTCGAGTTGAACATTTCTCGAATTGTCGAGTTATTTTGGGTAAAATCTGTCGAGATAATTCCTGCATCCTATTCAATGTCAAAGAATTCACCTGACCTCGACTGTTTGAAATTACTCTTCCCTCAAATTTAACTCGACAATTATTTCTGTCGTGACAAGGGAGTTTCTCTTGTTGCATGTTCATAAATTGTGTTAAATGTATATGCAGGATTGTACTAATGTTTGTAGTGCTTATCTTGACTTCTGTCTTTGTGATATTTTGCTAAATATTCCTCTTTTGATTAACTTTACATTTGCTGCATGTTTATATGGTATGCTTTAACCCATTATTCCATTGTCAGCATCAGTTTTCAGCTTGTATTATTACGCATTTGTTTAAATTATTCCATTTGGCATATAAGAAGTACTGTATTATCTTTTTTTCTGCTCACCTTTCATGTTCACTGTGCTGCATTTTGCCCATTGAAAGTCTTCTGTATACATGTCTATTTATGTCTACTTCTGGTTTGATCAAACACCTATGTTTAGGTCCCTTGTATCCATGCTGGGGCAGAATTACTCAGGATACAATGTTTGTTTGTTGCCATTCTTTTGTTTACTTCTACAATGCAATGCATTGCAATTTACCTCAGAGCTCTCATTCCTGTACTGAGACTTCAGGGAGATACCAGCATTGTGCAGTCTGCTGATTTGGAAATGGTTTTTATAGGAGAATTTTCATTTTTAACAAGATATCTACTTTTATATAATTGACTATAAAAATGAAGCCTATCTCTGACAATTGCCACTTTCCTCTCTAGGGGAGAACTCGACTTGTCGAGCAGGGGAGAACTCGACTTGTCGAGCAGATGAGAACTCGACTTGTCAAGCTAAATTTTCAATTAGCAAAATGAGAAAAACAAATGCAAATGCTCGACAATTCGGACTGTTACTGGTGGGATTGAAATTACAGTTTGAATAGGCGAGAACTCGACTTGTCGAGCTAAATATTCATGTCGAGCAAAACGAGAAAAACAAATGCTCGACAATTCGGATTGAATACCCCCCGAAGAGTGAACTAGACTAAGGCCCAATGTACATACTGTATAATGTAGGTGTGTATCTTTAGTTGCCTCACACATTGGGGCTGATTTAAAATGTGCACATGTTAGATTTAGGAGACGCATGTCCATACTCAAAAAATGCTTTTTAAATAAAGCTGTCCAGCATTTGTGAGTCACACGCAGTGCTGGCCCTAGGGATAGGTAAACTATGCAATTGCCTAGGGCATGTAGAATGTTTTGGAGCACGGGTGAAGATTGCTGGTGTGCCGACCCATCAATTGCCTTTAAGCTGCTTGAGTGGATTGTCTATATCCACCTTACCACCTTCCATTCCTCTCACTCCCTACTGGATCTACTCCAGTCTGGATTTTGTACTTTCCACAGAACCAAAGACCATTATACTCCACACATTCTCCTTGACCTCTCCACACTTTTGCACTCTGGATCAGCCTCTCTTCTTGCATATCTTTATTCCCTAACACTGACAATGGTACTTGTGTAGTTTCACGGCGCCAGCATGGCACAAACCCCTCAATTTCACTATCTTTTCAACCTAACCATCTTTCTACCTTGCTTTTCTTATTCACATTTGTTTCTTTATCCCCCATATTTAGTATCTCTCATAGTCATATCACTTTCATCAATTCTCTATCTGGCGGAGGGCACAAAAAGTTAATTCTTTTCTGCTAACATCAACCATTAGGGCCTGCAAAATCTAGGACACGTCTCTTGCTGACTAGAGCTCTACTCTTCTTGCTGACACAGCATCCTTGCGGGTTCTTGTGCAGATGTTTAGACATTACCTGTGTTCAGAATAGTAAATAACAGCCTCTTGTCAGTGATAAGCAAAGATGACAATAACATTTGTCAGCAGAATGTGTCGACCGTCCTCAGTAAACCTACAAATTACAATGAGTGAGCATAATATTGTTGACAAGTAGTGTTTCAACTAATCTTAAGTATAGCATTAGATTAGCTTGGTAAATACTTTGGTGATACTACTACTACTACTACTACTACTACTACTACTACTATTAATAATAATATAATCTATTATTATTATTATTCACAAATTATTTATTTTCTATTGCTATTTTTTTAATACAATTGCTGCTGGAAGCCCTAGTATGGCTTCCAGTGCAATGTGTGTGTGTGTGTGTGTGTATGACTTGGCAATGCTGCACCAAGCATGCTCAGAGAGACCGGTACTGGCTTGTGAAGTGTTAAAAGGCTCATTTATCAATGAGAGCTAAAACTCATTGGGGGCTAGATGTACTAAGCCTCGGAAAGTGATAAAATGGAGAGTGGAAAAACCACCAACCAATCAACCCCTATCTGTCATTTTTTAAACACAGTCTGTGACATGGCATTTAAGCACTGATTGGCTGGTGGTTTATCACTCTCCATTTGATCACTTTTTAAGCTTAGTACATCTGGCCCTAAGGCCGATGTATTAAGCCTGGTAAAGTGATAAAGTGGTGATAAAGTGGAAGGTGACAATGCACCAGCCAATCATCTGTGTTTCAAAAAGGACAGTAAGGAATTGATTGGCTGGTACGTTATCACCTTCCACTTTATCACTGCTTTGTCACCACTTTATCACTTTACCAGGCTTAATACTGTACATCTGCCACATTGTGAATAATACAATTTGTTACATATTATAATGATAAATGGTGCTCCTGCCAATCAGCTCTTAACGGTCATGTGTTCAGCTCCTGTCATGCGCTTGAAAAATTAAGCTTTATTTAGCATATGCAGCAAGTTTCATCACTCACAGTGGGGGAGATTCTCTAAGCTAAAAATGCGGTAAAAACCCCGTTATCCGGGTTTTTACCGCATTTTGGGATGCTGTAAGCATCCCCCGCCGGGTTACCGCGGCGGGGGGCATCGCCAGAAAAATCTGGCGATGCCCCATAGAAGCCAATGGGCTTCTATCGCAACCCTCCGCCGCCCCGCGCCGACCCCCCGCCGCCCCGCATCGCCCCCTCCCCCCTCACCTGTGTCCGGGCAGCACAGCGCAGTGCTGCCCGGACCTGTGACCTCCTCCCTGCACTGATCCTCTTCCGGGTGCAGGGAGGAGGAGAGCCCGGCGCAGCAGCAGCAGCGCCAGGTGTGGGAGGGAGGGGGGAGCCGCCGGGACTTGCTGGGACCCGGTGACTCTCACCGCAAAGGACAGCTCTTAACGCAAGAGCTGTCCTTTGCCTTAATTATCGCATATGTTACAGCATATGCGATAATTAAATATGCGATGGGCGGCGAAGGGGGGCGGAGATTCTTAGAGAATCTCCCCCACTGACTTTTATCACTCCTTAATAAATGGACCCCTGAGTTTATTGTTGCTTTCAATATCCCTAGGAAGCTCAGTAGCGCCGCCATAGGATTTGTTTTTTGGAGAAGATTATATTTGCCAATAAAATATCTTTACTATCAACCCTCACTGATAATTATTCCCATTAGCTTTTCTGATAGTGATATAGCTGAAACTGTTACAAAATGATTTAATTGTTTGAAAATGATCTTTATTTTGCTACAAAACATTTCAGTCACTCAATACAACAAATGCTAATCTAAATTTAAATACATTATGCAGTATACAGTTAATTGTTTACATGTACATAAGCCTGCTTGAAGCAAAAGCTTCAAAAGCTAGTCTGCCACCTTCTGTGTTTGTGCATGTGTGAGAAAGAGATGTAGTTTCACTCTCTGCCGGCAGATGGCAGTGTTTTGGAGCCTCACGGACACTAGACATCTATATATATATATATATATATATATATATATATATATATATATATATATATGTCACAGGGCATCACGTTGAAAGTGCAGCCAAAGTGCTGAGTAACAATAGTTTAAGGTGGTACATAATGCTGAGATATCCACCACAGCTCATGAGTTTCCAGAGCAAGATGGTGGGAGAACAGGTGTCCACACTGGCCAATGACTTAGCAAGTAGCCTGGTTTTGTGGAGTGATGCAAAGTAGAGATTTCCTGATGAACAGCATAATTCATTAAAGTGACTGGTAAGAGCACATTTGTAGAGCAGTAGGGTGCATACATGGGATAGATATAAATATATTCGTACAAAGAAATAAGGATCAAATATAGGTAACAATAAGGTTAAAAAAAGGGACATACTTGATGGGCCAAATGGTTATCTGCTTTCAAATTCTATGTTTTTATGTTTCTAGGCAATGTATGAACAGCCAGTGGCACTGTTAAACAGGAGTTAAAGTGGGCCGGAATGGGGCGGAACTGCGTTCTGTCAGTTCAAATCTTTAAGTGAAGCGGTTCAGCCCCTATCTGCCCACTGCCAACCCACCCACCAACAGCAGCACAGCTCCCTTTAAACACTTGACACTTAGGGGAAAATTTACTAAGATGTAAATTCTACTTCACATGTGATGTTGCTATGGACAACCAATCAGAATCGACTTATTTATTTAGCACCATCTAGAAGATAGTAGACAGGATCTGATTGGTTGCCCATAGCAATATCACATGTGAAGTAGAATTCACATCTTAGTAAAAGTCATGTCCGGAGCCCTAGGAGCCACAACCCACTACCATTAGAAATCAAGAGCTGTCCTCCTCGCTCCCAGGCTGCAGCCGGTACAGAAATAACGAGAGGCCCGGGGCTGCACTGCATCCCCCCCACCCCCAGCCAGAAGATGTATGGGTGAGAGTAGTGGGGCTGGAGAGCAGGAAGCCTGGAGTGGGTGAGCAGTAGATGAAAGTTCAAGTAATTTGAAATATTAGTGCAGCAGCAGTGCGGCCAGGACTATACATATAACCCCTGGCACTGGTACCGGGCATTCTACTCCTGGCACTGTGCATGAAACCCCTGGCATCGAGCCATAAACCCCTGGAAAGGAGCATGAAACCCCTGGCACTGTGCATGTAATGCCTTGCATCGAGCAAGAAAACCCTAGCAATGAGCATGTAGGTAAGCAGCAATTATGTGGCATAATATGTAATGGGCATTACAGTGTGTGGCATACTGTGTAATGGTCACTACGGTGTGTGGCATACTGTGTAATTGGCATTACAGTGTGCATAATCCCCTGCCCCACAAAGCCATGCCCTAAATGTAAGCTGGGGGAGGGAGGGGTTCCAGCATCTGGGAGGGTTGCCCACATTTCCGGGGGACCTGATTTTCTGGAGCCTCCTGGCCATTCCGGGAGGGTAGGCAACCCTGGTTTAAAAGAATACACTCCCTGCACAGCTAAAGCAGCCTAACAGGTTTCCTACAAATAAGAGGTGTCCAGAACCCGCCACCAATCACCTACACGTTTCTACCCCAATTGGAGTCTTTTGCAAGGTGTAGAAAGGTGTTTCACGTGGGCACCTTGGGATTATAGGGTGGACCATCTCTGCTCAGAGCCAACACACATCCAGTGCACTTTGTAAAGGACATTCAATGTACTTCACATATTAAATAAAAAGGATTATACTTTCAGGAATTGCAAAGTGGGTTATATAAGGTGCAACAAACACTGAGGGCAAGATGTACTAAACATTGAAAAGTGATCAAATGGAGAGTGATAAACAACCAGCCAAGGACAGCCAGTATTTTTCAAACCCAATCTATATAATTGACTGATTGGCTGATACTTTATCACTCTCCATTTTATCACTTTTCAAGCTTAGTACATCTGGCCCAGAGTAGGAGAAAAAGGAATCATTACAATAAATGGGGTAGACGAATGTGATAGTAGCAATGCTTTCAGCTGACGTTTTCACTTTTGCACACTGTGGTTCTTTTATAATCATGATTAAAAAAACTGCAATGATCATATAAAACTTCCGTGCTGATGGACACTGAGATTGTTCTCTGAGACGTGAGGTTTGTATGACATTGACACGGCTCACACAAGATAATACACAGAATACCAAAATACACTGAACTACTGAGCCTTTGGCTTCCCAAATCACCCCCAGCAGCCTACACAAGTGTGTATGTGCGTGCATATATGTATGTATGCGTGCACTATTTAACCAGTTATTGCTTTAGATTTTATGTAAGACAAAGTAATAAATATTTGGTCTGAGTATATTCAAGGGGATGAGGATTCTGACAGTCGCAAGATACTGAGAATCCAGACAGGGGCTCCACAAGTAAGTTAACCCTCTCCCCCTAACCCAATAACCTAACCCTATCTTGTGGCAGACTAACCTTAAAACAGCCTGATCCTAACCCTGCCCACTGATGCCTAAAAATAACCCCGTACCTCTCTGCCTAAACCTAACCCCCTTGCTTCGCAGCTGAATTGTAACCCCCTTTGCAAGAGCCTAAACCTAACCCCCACTCCCTGAAACCCAACCCTAGTGCCAAAACATGGATTCAGATAAAAAGGAAAGAATGGTTCTCTTACATCTAAAATGTGCTTTCTTTATACTCTACAGACTTATTAGCTTACAAAGAAATAATAAGATACATAAAGAAGACAAGCTAAAAAATAGAAATATAATAGTATACTAAAGCAAGGATGTAAACTTTGACCATAATATTTACCGCAAACAGTGGGGTGTAACCGGGCTTCCCAGGGCTTCCATGTGTCCTGACAGGTAACTAGTGATTTAATTATCACTACCGACTGAGGATTTATTCTGAATAAAAAATGTTTGCTTGGAAATTTTCACACCTATTTTGATAAATACACTTGACATTCAAAGGGGTAAAATCAATGTTCCGGCGAGCGTGGCAGAGCATTCTCCGTTTTCCGTTCGTTGTGCATTCTCTATTTTTCCTACCCTTCGCCATGCCTCCTGCTAACCCTATTCAATGTGCCAGCTGCTCGCCGCCCATTACTGCGAGCATTGACCAATGGGGCATACAAAGAGGCGGACTGAGTTGTTGTAGGCAGTGTTCAAATACTGTGGAGATATGCAGAAAAAAACGCAAATTAGCCTAAAATAATTGATTCCAAAGCAGCTAAATGTGTGAAAAGCTGTGTATCTCTAAACGAAGGAGTGAGGAAGGAGAGGAGAATCATGGGTAATAACAGGTGAATCATGGGTAGAATATACAGTGAGATAAAAAGGTATCATGTAAAAAAATGACCACAAAAAAATAAAAATATATTAATGTGGCGCTTCTAAAGAAAAAATAATAATATATATCCTTCAAATAATAAAAAAAATAGACACCAAAAAGTACGTAAGTTCACCTAAAAAAGATGCCGAGAGCAAAACGGAAAGACATACCAAAAAAAAAAAGGGAGCAGCATTCTCTGTTTTAGCATTGAATACACAAATGGCAAGGTACGCAAAATTTCCCAAAATAAAACATCAGTGAGGACCAAGCGGCGAACAGTATAAAGTTCGCTGTTCATTTTTAGGGAACCGGGAGCGTTGAATAGGGTGAGGAACATTTTTGGACAGACGACTGGCCTTCTAGCCAAAAAAATGCGAACCTCAGGACCTTATACCCTGAGCAACAACACCATTCACACACCCTCTCCATATGGTCCTGGGCAGAGCGCTATCTGTGTAGAGTTTTTTATTCTGCTACCAAGTGTGCATGGGTTTCCCCTGAATACTCTATTTCTATCTATGTATATATGCGATAGAAGTTTATTTGAAGCTCTTTGACTCATAGGACATGGCACTCCTTGCACTCATAAAATTGACTGCCTCACCCCATACTTAATATAGTTTAACCCTAATATAAGAGAATATCATTGTACAGTGCTGTACAGCTATCCCTTTCTCTCTTGTACCTCTTTCCCTCAAGGCCATCGCAGCTGCAGAACTGAATATCTTATCTACCCAAAACTGACAAAGACCCCAGTCTTCTGTACTCCGCTATGGCATGCTCTCATTGCATAGTTATTATTATCAGTCTCTCCACCAAAACCAGAAGCAACTGGAACAATTCAGTGCTAGTGTTATTTATAACAGGCCTCTGAAGGGCTTTCCTGCTAGAACATCACCAGCCAGCGGGCATGCTGCAGAATGGGGTCTTTTATGCCCTGATGTTTCATTGGGAAGTGAGAATGAATGATGCACTTACCGCCACCTTTGTGCTCGTAGACAGCATGAGCCATACTCATTTGGGTGTGGTTGGCTTTTAAGAAGATAAAAACCAAAGATTAAATTATGCTCATTACAGATAATCACAGAAATGCAATTGGCAACATATTTCCCATCTCTTATGTTAGACTTCTGAAAACGTATTGCCTCTAGCTTATGTACTTAAATACACAGACAGAATTACAGTTACATTCATTCCAATGCAAAATAGAAACTACAATTATTAACAGTCTCATACTGAATATAGCGCACGCCAGTGCCAGATTAAGCCTTCGGGGGGCCCGGGGCACTTTAGACAGGGGGGCCCCCTTGCACTTCTCATTACTGGCCGCAAACTGCATGGGAGAATATTACACTGTCAAAACACAGAGTAAAGGCAGTATAAACTTGGTCAATGGGTAACTGCAAGGGATATATAGATATAGATAGATATATATTATATATGTGTGATGGATGTGTGGAAAGTGGCACTCCTTTGGACTTCACAAAAATGACTAAGCAGACGCAATCAGCTCCAACATTTCGTATTTTACTCCGTTTTCAAGGATAGAACCATTTCTTTGAGTGCAGCACCCGGGCAGTTGTCATGTGTATCTTGGAGTGCCGGTAACCAGGTATCTATTTATTTATATACTAGGTGATTCATCGCGCCCTACGGGCGCTCTTCACACCGTCGTAAGGGGCTGCGCCCCCTTAATTTGTGAACGTTTGTATATGAGAAAGATGGTTAGAATTGTATGTAAGATGCCTGTATTGCAGCTTGAGTTATAGGTGAAATGTGTTACATAGAGAGCATATGATTTGGAAGGGGGTGTGTATTGTTTTGTTTAATTAAAAAGCGGTTACAGAGTAAGATGTACATTGATAGTGTGGAGGGTACAGTGACATCTGGGGGGGGGGGGGGTGCGTGTTGTTTAGGTGTGTGTGTGCAATAGTATAGTAGGGTGTTTTTGAGTCAGCTGCTCCCCACTGGCGGAGGTCACGACACAGGAAAACAGGAGGCTGGGTAGTGATAGGGGTGTGTGGGCATAAGGGGGACTAAAGAGGAGGGTGGGGGACACTGTGCAGCTTCTGCCAGTGAGTGGGAGTCCAGCGTGGCAGCACAGGAGTACAGGATGGTGGCCCTTAGTCAGTGTCTCCTCCTACTGGGTGGGAGTTCGGGTGCATGAGAGCAGGAGGCTGGGCTATGAGGCATGATAGGGGCATGTGGGCAAAACAGCGTCAGCGACTCCCCAGTGGTGGAAGTTACGGTTCAGGAGAGCAGGAAGCTGGGTAGTGATAGGGGTGTGTGAGTATACGGGGGACTAAAGAGGAGCTTAGGGGTGCCGTGAATTGCTGGAGGGGCGCGAGGGGTGCCGTGAATCAAGGGAGGGAGGAGGCACAGGTGTCGGCGAATCGCGGGAGAGGGCGGGGGTCCGCAAAGAGTGGGAGGGGGCGTGAATTGCGCGAGGGGGGGTTGCGAATCGCGGGAGGGGGGTGCGCGGGGGGTCCGTGAATTGCGGGAGGGGGGGGGGGGCACGGGGCGCGATGAATCACCTAGTTGGTTATATATTCTTGTAGAAGGATGGTAGGATGTTGCTGTCATTCAGAATGCATTTACATAAACAGTAATAGTAGCAGTAAAAGATCTGACTTAAAGCACCTACAGTAAAACAGAACAGGTGTTATATATTATACAAAGAATTGGTTGATGATGTGTAGGTTGACGTGCACATAGTTCATAGTTGTCACTGAAAAAAAATTGCTACAAGAAAAAATCAACACAGAAAGTTCAACACATGTAAATGTTGACATAAGTGTGGCACTTCATCGGTGTCCATGTCGACACATGAGAATGAATATGAAAACATTAAAAAAAAGACAAATAAATCTTTAAAAACTCATGTCAACCTTTTTCATTGTCGACCATAGCTGTGCCAGTGTTTTGCATGTGCCATTTAATCCTGGCTTTGCCGTGAATCACGCGCGGGGGTGGGGGAGGGAGGTGAGGGGTGTCCGCGAATCACGGGAGGAGGGGTCAAGGGTGGATGCCGTGAATTGCGGGAGGATGGATCGCGGGGGGGGGGGGGGGGGGGTGGGTGCCGCGAATCGTGGGATGGGGGGACGCGGGGGGTTGCAGTAAATCGCGGGAGGGTGAGTCGCAGGGGCGGGGGGTTGCCACAATGACAGGAGGGGTGGTCAGGGGTGGGGAATCGCGGTAGGGGGGGTCGTGGGGGGCACCGTGAACCGCGGTAGGGGGGGTCGTGGGGGGCACCGTGAACCGCGGGAGGGGGGGCCCGGGGGTTGGCGCGAATTGCAGGAGGGGGGGTGTCACGGGGTGGGGCCGCGAATCGCGGGAGTCACCGGGGGTGCCGCGAATTGCGGGGGGTGTGCTGCAAATCGCGGGCAGGGGGTGCCGCGAATCGCCACAAGAAAAAAATCAACACAGAAAGGTCAACACATGTAAATGTTGACATAAGTGTGGCACTTCATTGGTGTCCATGTCGACACATGAGAATGAATATGAAAACATTGAAAAAGTGAAAAATAAATCTTGTCAACCTTTTTCATTGTCGACCATAGCCATGTCAGTGTTTTGCATGTGTCATTTAATCGTGGGGATGCCGTGAATGGGGGGGTGGGGGGAGGTGCATACCCAACATGACCCTCTCCAGGAGGGACACATTGCTCTGTTTCTGGACTTTCTTCTTAATTTATGGATTACCATCACCTGTGCTTAAACACCTTTCTTATCAATTACCCTGTTTTAAAATGACAGGTGATGACAATCATAAATTAAGATGGAAGTCCACAAACATAGCATTCTGTCCCTCCTGGAGAGGGTCATGTTGGGAGGTATGGAGGTGTGGGGCGCTCACCTAGTGTGTCTGGTGTGTAGCTGTGTCTTTGCTGTGTAACATAGAGAGGCAGAGGGTGTCTGGCACTGTCTGTGGGCTCACTGGGCTGGTTCTCTGTCATGTGAGTGAGTCATGTGAGTCAGAGGCTCCACCCAGGGTTATATCTCCAGACACACTGTGAGTGACAGATGTAGCCAAATATATAAGAGATATATGTATGAGCTCCACCAATCAGAGCTCAGCACAAACGTCTCAGCCTCTGCCCTCTGGTGCAAAGTGTCATGGGACTTAGTCAACTCTCAGTAATGCACTGCACACTTGTGCAGTCAGTGTGCCTTGGCTCCCGATGCTCAGCACCATTAATCATTGTCACATTGGCAGATAGGTGAAGCTGCAGCACTACCCCACTCCCATGCACAAAACCTTTGGATTTTTCTTTGCATCCCGAACAATTTTCCTGGCAGTTGTGGCTGAAAATTTTGTTGGTCTACCTGACTGTGATTTGGTTTCCACAGAATCCCTCATTTTCCACTTCTTAATTAGAGTTTGAACACTGCTAATTGGCATTCTCAATTGCTGGGATATCTTTTTATATCCCTTTCCATTACCTTTTCCCGCAGATCCTTTTTCTTCCTTATGACTCAGAAACCAGACACATCAGGGCAGCACAGGATAAAAGATGCAAGGGTCTTTCAGGGGACCAGAAACTCACTGACCTTTATACACACACACACTGATAACAAGCAAACAGATCACAGGTGAGGATGGTTACCTTTAGTAGCCATTCAAACCCGTTTGTGTCAACTTGTGTGCATGTTATGAGGCCAAAATCTCCAGGGTATGTAAACTATTGATCAGGGTAATTTGGGTAGTTTCTGTTATTATGATTTAAAAAGAGAAAACACAATATGTTTGACAATAAATGGCTTCACTCAACCACTAACCATAAGTGAAATAAAAGTTTGTGAATTATCATTCATATTCTCTGACAAATGGCCAGAAAATCACAAATTTTGCTAGGGTATGTAACCTTATGAGCACAACTGTATATATGCCCCCATAGGCATATAGCGTGTTCTGCAGCTTATATCTAAGTTTATAGTTGTACTATTGAGAAGTAATTTTTTTTCTATTCTGAGAGAGGTTATAAGATAATTATTCCATAGCACTGTATTACACTATGGATTCTAATGAATATGAACTTCTTTACTAAATAATTGCGATGTATGCCTTTTCTGTATTTTATTTATATTTCCACATGACTTGAGTTTGCAATGGTTCAAAAGAAACTTTGGGCCAGATGTATCAAGCTTCAAAAGTCATAAAATGGAGAGTGATAAACAGCCAGCCAATCAGCTCCTACCCAGTGCCAGATTAAGGTCTAAATGGGCCTGGAGCTGAAAATTATCAAGGCTACCCGGCTATATTCAGAGCACTACAGGTCCCGGCTATTTGATATTGTACCCCTTTCACACCAGAAAATGCAGGAACTTACCCAGGAATATGGTCCCAGGATCATGCAGGGACATTCCCAGGCTGGCCCCTTTTACACCTAGTCCCTGCATTTTCTGATGTGAAGGGGAGAGAACCCCCCCCCCCCCCTTTAACCGGCTATATCGTTTAACCGGCTATATCTTCAGAACCAACAGACCCATTACATGGTATCAGTATCATATTGAAGAACTTTTAAGTTGGCTTCGAATGATTTTGGTCCCTTGAAACTGGGCCATTCACTTCCAGAGAAATCTGCCCCCAAAGAACATGAACAGCCATAAAATTACATTTCAGAATTAAAAAATCAGTTTACCCGCAATATCTCTGGAACCAATTAAGCCATATGAACCAGCCTTGTATCAGATTGAAGGCCCAGCAATTTGGGTTGGAATGAGACCAATTTCTGATGCCTGGGGGGGAACTGGCAGCCGTCGGAAATGGGTGGGGGTCGGAATTAAAGGATCCCATGTTATCCTATGAGAAAAACGTTCCAGCTTTGCCCGGCAGTATCTCCGGTTCCTGGTGGGCTAGCGATGCGGGGCTAGGCTCGTTGGAAAGCCCCAGTCCTCATCTACAAATGAGAGTGGGCCTCACTCTCATTTAGAGTGAGGGCCTATTTAGAGAGTGGGCCTATTTAGAGAGTGGGCCTGGAGCTGTAGCTCCATCAGGCCTATTGTTAATCCGGCCCTGCTTCTACCTGCCATGTTACATGCTGGGTTTTAAAAATGACAGGTATTGGCTGGTTGTTTATCACTCTCCATGTTATCACTTTTTGAAGCTTGATACATCTGGCCCTTTGCCTGTAAATGACAGGCGAGTGCTTTAATGAGCAGGAGCAAGTATAAACTCTTAGGGAGTGTGAGATGTGGGAACCTCCACGCAGTGTTAATACAGTAGGTCAGTGGTTCCCAAACTGTGTCCCGTGGCTCCCTGGGGTGCCTCGAGACATTTGCAGGGGTGCCTCGGGTTGGAGGTCCAGGACCAATTTGAATTATTTATGATTAATTATTTATGGACAAAACCAGTGCTGGCGGCTGCCAATCTCTTATATATTTGGCTACATCTGTCACTCAAAGTGTGTGATCGTGTGTATAACGCTGGGTGGAGCCTCTGACTCACATGACTGACTCACATGACAGAGAACCAGCCCAGTGAGCCCACAGTGCCAGACACCCTCTGCCTCCCCATGTTGCCCAGCACTGTTACTCCACAGCCACCAGGTAAGCGCCCCCCGCCGCACAACACCCCCCCTCCCGCGCCCCCCTCCCACGATTTGCGGCAAAAACACCCCCCCGTGACCCCCCCCCCTCCTGCGATTCGCGGCAACCCCACACCGACCCCCCTCCCACGGTTCGTGGCAAAAACACCCCCCTCCCCCGTGACCCCCCCTCCAGCGATTCACGGCAAAAAAACACACTCCCCCGCGACCGGGGGAGGGGGGGTCGCGGGGGGGGGGGTGTTTTTGCCGTGAATTTGTGCTTCTTCTATTATAAACAGGTTCAGGAGAAAATACAATATTCCCAATTGTGACCATGAAAATGGGTCAATTATTAGGGATTTTTTCTCCCGCCAAAGTCAGTCACTTTGCACTAGGACAAGCTCGTACTCTTTTTTACTATGCTAGGGTATATTAATGAACCACTCTAAGACATCCTGCCATAATTGTAACTAGATCGGAGCATCTTCATAGGGTTCGTTATTTTCACCTAAAAAGTGAAATTTTGGGCCTCTTGCCAGAACAGAAGATGTTGACTCAGATCAAAATGCTTTTGCACGTTTCTTATTCACGTCAAGTCACAACTTTTCCACACTAGCCGATTTTGAATTTCTCAATTTCAATTTTTTCACTCCGCCCTAGTGTATGTCCAGCCTATTATGGTGTAGTGGAGGGAGAGTTGGGTCCTCAACATGTTCTACTTGGTATTGGCCAACTGGCTTAGTTAAGGCTTGTCGTGGATATTGGATTAGAGTAAGTCACTAATAAACTGCCCGTTCTTTCTGCCACCATAGCTATTTAACTCCTTCAGAGGTTCGTTTTTTTTTTTTAGGGAGAGCTCCCAACTGGGCGTGTTTTTGTCTGGGGAGCGCTCCCTAAAAAACCCCACCACCAGTGGCGGAACTACCGTGGGTGCAGGGGGTGCAGCTGCTATGGGGCCCGGCGGCTGGGGGGGCCCGGGCCCCATGGACAGAAAGCATTCCCCTGCACCATGACCGTACTTTGTATTACTATTTTAAAAAGCCCCCACTCCCGCCATATACGCAGCTTGCGATGAGGGGGGGCCGCGCTGCGCTGGGCTGGAGGAGAAGCCGGGCGGAGAGTCGGAGGAATAATGAACAAGCAGTCAAGCACAGTCGCAAGTTTTGAATTGACGCCTCCCCCGCCTGCACCATAGAGGAGCTGGCCGGCGCTGTCGCTGTGACAAAAACAGGAAGCTAGTGTCTAGCTGGTACCCACCTCCGCCTCCAGCAGAACAAGCACCGTGACCTCGCCACAGCCACCGGCAACACCATTGTCCGCCGCCGCTGCCAGCTGAGGTGACCCTCCTGCTTGCAAGACAATGAAGAGCAGCAGGTAACATAAGGATTTTTAAGAAACCTCCAACACAAGTTTGGTGGCGCGAGGGGTAGGCTGGTGGGGGTTAATGGAAACAGTGGCTGTATGAATGTGAGCTACACAGTATGTATGTATGTATGTATGTACAGTATGTATGTATGTATGTATGTATGTGAGCTACACAGTATGTATGTATGCATGCATGAGAGCAGCACAGTATGTATGTATGTATGCATATGTGCATGAGAGCTGCACAGTATGTTACTATGTATGTATGTATGTACTGTATGTATGAGAACTGTACTGTATGTATGAGAGCTGCACAGTATGCATTATGTATGAGAGCGGCACAGTATGTATGTACAGTATGTATGAGAGCGGCACTGTATGTACATTATGTATGAGAGCTGCACAGTATGTATGAGTGGCACTGCATGTATGTACAGTATGTATGAGAGCGGCACTGTATGTATGAATGAGAGCGGCACTCTATGTATGTACAGAATGTATGAGAGTTGCATGTATGTATGTACAGTAAGAATGACAGTTGCACTGTATGTATGTACAGTATGTATGAGAGGCACTGTATGTATGTACAGTATGTATAAGAGCGGCACTGTATGTATGTACAGTATGTATGAGAGCGGCACTGCATGTATGTACAGTATGTATGAGAGCGGCACTGCATGTATGTACAGTATGTATGAGAGTGGCACTGTATGTATGTACAGTATGTATGAGAGCGGCACTGCATGTATGTACAGTATGTATGAGAGTGGCACTGTATGTACAGTATGAATGAGAGCTGTACTGTATGTACAGTATGTATGAGAGCGGCACTGCATGTATGTACAGTATGTATGAGAGTGGCACTGTATGTATGTACAGTATGAATGAGAGCTGCACTGTATGTACAGTATGTATGAGAGCGGAACTGTATGTATGTACAGTATGTATGAGAGTGGCACTGTATGTATGTACAGTATGTATGAGAGTGGTATGTATGTACAGTATGTATGAGAGTGGCACTGTATGTATGTACAGTATGTATGAGAGGCACTGTATGTATGTACAGTATGTATGAGAGTGGCACTGTATGTATGTATGTACAGTATGTATGAGAGCGGCACTGTATGTTTGTACAGTATGTATGAGAGCGGCACTGTATGTATGTACAGTATGTATGAGAGCGGCACTGTATGTATGTACAGTATGTATGAGAGTGGTATGTATGTACAGTGTGTATGAGAGTGGCACTGTATGTATGTATGTACAGTATGTATGAGAGTGGCACTGTATGTATGTATGTACAGTATGTATGAGAGCGGCACTGTATGTATGGGAATGGCAATGTACAAGATAGAAGGAAACGTAGTCCTGCTGCTCTGTGGCGGGCAAAAACACCTACACAATCCTGGCGACCCCCATCCTCAACCCCACCTCCATATCGGCCTGGAACCCAAAGAATTTTGTGGGCTGCACCACTGAACTGTCCATTAAGCCCGGCCCTGCCCCTGGCAACCCGCCTCTGCCCCCGGCAAACCCGGTGTGTCAGAACCCAGCGCCGCAGGCTGTAATTTTCCGGGCCTGCCAGTCTGGGCCTGGAAAATTCTCGGGATTACCATTGAAGGGGTTAAACTTGGTGTAAAATTAAAAGGTTGACCAATTTTTATGTAATTTCTGTTGTGGATTCATTATTTTTAAACAAGTTTGATTTTATTCCTCAGCAAATAAATTCAATGTGTGGGGTCGCACTCAATCTCACATCTGCTGATGGGGAGATTATTCTTTTCTATCCATTTAATAAAAATATGGTTTGATATTTTTTTTTCCTCTAGCCCATAAGAGCTGTTTTATATCTGTTCTTTATACATGTCTGCAATCAGTTACATGAGATCTGTGGTAATGATACTAGCATCCACATTACATATATTGCTCAGCATATTGAAGCTACAGTATCTAGGTTTGTGATTGTAAATTACATCAAAATAAATGTTATTCATCAATATGACACTGCCCCCTTTATCTGGCCGAGAAATACCTTTGCAACATATCCACCTTTTTTTAGCAGCTGATTCTTTGAACATCATTAGCCAACATTGTGCAGCCATCCATTCGGAACACAGACACTTGGGCACAGATACAATAGGTGAGATTAGAGTAGGAGGGCCAGGTATGTTTACATGTGTGAAGGGAACTATCGGTGCCTGTGTTGGGGAGGAGACGGTTCTGGGATGTACCTGCACATTCACTGATAACATCTGAAATGCCAGCTCTTTAATACAATAAGGCATAAATAAATGCTGTTTCTAAAAGGCCGAATTAGAAATATCATACTTACTTTTAGGGCCTGATTCATGTTCAATTGCGCAGCTCTGCGCATGAGCGTATTTGCACATGCGCAGGGCCACTGTACGAGCGCCTTTTTCGACTTTCACAGAGCTGAGGCGTTCGTATGGGTAGGGGTTCGTGTGCTTTGCTGACACACTAACAGCATGAGAGTTCATGCTGCTGCCCAGGAGTTAGGTAGGGGTGTCGGACTAGGGCCCACGCCGGCCATCCATCAAGCCCGGGCCTGCATAATTAAAGAACCAACCTTAAAGTGAGAATTCTTCTATTTTCATATTATATTTGTTGAATGTGGTTTATGGATTAGGACAGGCCTGGCCAACCTGTGGCCCTCCAGCTTTAGCATTCTTAATCTCATAACAGTGGCAGAGCATGCTGAGACTTGTAGTTTCACAACAGCTGGAAAGCCCAGGTTGGCCAGGCCTGGATTACGGTGTGGATCATTAGGTCAACAGTGTCTAGGTTGACAGTCAATAGGTTGACCACTATTGGTCATTAGACAAAAGGTCAACATGCTTCGGACACTCGTTACACTATTATGTTCTCTCTCTAAGCACAATGGGATGGTAGAGTAAGTGGCTTTTGACAAAAAAATCTTGAGAAACTCATGTCAACTTTTTTCCATGTCGACCTTTTGCGTGTGTCAACCTTTTGGTTATGTCGGCCTTTTGACCATGTCGAGCTATCAACGCATATTTTTCATGTGTTGCATTATTGTGTGTTGACCAGTAGTGGTCGAACTATTGACTGCTGATGTTGACCTATAGACTGTTGACTGAACTGCAGGATTGGCCCACCCTCAGCCAATCAGTAGTCGAGTTTTGCTGAAACTTGGCTCCTGATTGGCTGAGGGTGGACCAATCCCGCAATTAGGGTGAGGAGCGGAGAATGTAAACAATACATTCTCCTCTACTCCAGGTCCGCTGGTACACGTCACTTTTTTTTTAACCTGTCATGGATGCTACATGGAACCAAGAGGACGCGATCTTCACCAGAGAACTCGGTAAGTTTAACTTCCATAGGTACCCCTACGGACTTTACTGGACAAGGGGACAGGCCATAGTTGGACCAATAGGTGAGTATAGTGTGAATTTTTGTAGTTCACTTTAATGCCCCACATGCTGGGACTTGTGGTTCTCCAAGTCCCTGCATGCGGTGCCGGCTTGCTGGGTCATGTATTGCCACAACATACCACAATAGGTTATTCTGTCATTTTACACTTAAATCAGCCCTGTATCCACTGCCCGGGGGCACCGGGGACAGCCCCGGGTTTCAGCCCAGGCTGGGGTAATTCTGGAGCGGGGACCCCTTCATTGGGGGTCCCCACTCCCCCAGGGTCCCAGCCTAGGCTGAACGGTCAGGGGGATAATGCTTTGGCCGGGGGAACTAGTATAATTAGTTTCCCCCAGCTGTGGCATTACCCTGCTGGCTGTTTGGGCCTGGTGCTGGTTCTCAAAATACAGGGGACCCCTACTTATTTTCTCTCCCATATTTTGGGAACCAGGACCGGCCCTTGAGCCTGGTGCTGGTTTTAGAAATTGCGGGGATCCTCTATCTGGTTTGAACCCTGAATTTCTTAAAAACCAGAACCAGCTCTTTGACTCTGGTTCTAGCCTTGGGGGGAACCACACGCCTCTTTTTAAAAAAAAATATTTTTACACAGTGAAGCCTGCATGGATCTGACTGATCCGTGCAGGCTGCCGATTCATATTTGGCATATACTGTATATACAAGTATGAATGCATATGGCTGTCTATGCCATCTGAATCCCGTAAATATGTCAGATTAGTAAATATGCCCTATTTACAAGTTGTATTTTCCCATACATACGTCCGATGCCGGTCGTATGCATTCATATCCGGCATCGGCACAAAATATCACATATGTAATCAATATATTTTGAGAGCTGCCTACTTTTAGAAAGGTTCCATTAATAAAGGTTCAGTCCACAAAGGAGGATGTGCATGTGGTACAGTTAAGTCCCATTGTTCTTAATGCTCTATTCTTCCTCCCCAGAGAGAATTTAATAGACTTCGGTTTTGCAGCAGCTTTTAAGTCAATCATGTCATCACAGCCCCGACCACCATGGCGTAATGCTTTGATTTGCAGCATCTGATAAGCTGATCAGTACTGTAGCTGTGTGTGACCAGTGACTCATTTCAGCTTCTATACCAGGGCTGGGCAACACCGGCCCTCCAGATGTTAGTGAACTACACATCCCAGGATGCTTTGCATTAGTTTTGCTATGTGGCCATGCTGAAACTGATGCAAGGCATTCTGGGATGTGTAGTTCACTAACATCTGGAGGGCCGGTGTTACCCAGCCCTGCTCTATACTGTAATAAGGGTATGAAAAAGAACAAATATAAATGCACTGTAGTTGCCAGCCCAAAATGACAGAACAGCAGAACACTAGTCAGTGCCAATACTTGACTTGCTCTGTCGGGTGCTATCTATTGATTGACAGTGAGCAATTTTTTTTAATTCCCCCCTAGAGGTGAGTGGCAGTGCTAGTCTTTAAGTATACAGGATAGAAAACAAGTTCATTATTACAAAATGTGTGTTACATATGTTACTTACAGCTCTGTTTGGCTTCACAAGTTACAGGGTTTTTCCATTAGTACATATTTTGGTGTGTGTATTTCATGCCTTTATGGAGGAGTTGTTGAGATAGCAGGTGTGAGAGATTTATAGTGTTCCACAGGTGCAGATATAACTGTGTACCTGTCTCATCCAGGTACCTCTAGCCTGCCTCACACACAGCCAGATCAGTCTTCAGAGGCTGCTTGTTAAGTGGAATCACCAGCAGTTCAAAGGCTACTCTGCACTCACATAGGAAACTGGGGAGGTCCTGGGTACCCGCACGTCAAGCTAGAGCATTACATAAAACAGAAAATAGACCAATAGGAAACATTACATTTTTTAAATATAGTGTTTTCAATACATATTACAAGTTTGTTAGATTACCATTTTCCTTTAAAATGAAGTATCACAATTAGAATAAGACTTTTGGAAGCATGAAGTAGGGACTCTCATTTCTGAACACCCTTCATAAGCTTTCTTCTGCTAATGGCCCTTATTCTGGTTGGTGCGGATATTCCCGCATTCTTACGGAGCGGTCCGCACGCCACGGTGTTCTGCCGCGTGCGGCCATCGTCCGTAGAAACGCCCACGGGTCCTCCGCATTCGGACGGACTCACTCTTTAAGAACAGGGCGTGTTTACGGACGACATACAAACCATGCGTGTGCGGGAGAAACACTCCGATTCTTTACGGTTTTACAGAGTATTACAGAGTATGCTCGGGAATATCGCATCCGAACGGGAGCCAAGCGGTGCTACCGCCCGTAAGCGGAGTATTTACGCAAAACAACCCACTATTATGTATCTTCTGCAATACATCCCATGACCCACTTATTCAATTACCTATCCTCATAAAAAACTTCTTATTTGGAATTGGAATCAATTAGATGCCAATATATCCTTACAAGCATGCCTAACACATGCATTGCACACATTAACCCTTACAGCAATTGAAGTGCAATGGTTTCAATTAAAGCACTGACAAGCGTCCTATTAGTGAGTAATGAGTAAAGGAGTCGATTCTATTGGGTTCAGGTGTTAATGCTTGTAGTCATTAGGCGTACGTTCGCCTACCGCATGAACGAGTGGTGTCCGCAAAGCAATAGTACACTTGTGGACACCGCACATTTCTTCCCTTTTTGATCGCGTGCATTCGGAGTGGTATCCGAATGTACGCCCCCCAACATAAGTGTACTCCCCCGTGTCCGCCCATGTTTCCGCCCCGTTTTGCCCACTTTGAAACTACGCCCATGTGTCATTCCGCATGACGCCCATAATACGCCCATATTTCCCGACTGATTGCGGGGAACAGTTTTGGACGGGATTTGGCCGAACTGGTACGGAGTCAAGGCGTGGCACATGCGCGTTGCGTTCTCCACGCATGCGCAGACGCCGAAAAGACGCGATCCGAAAGTATGCGGTAAAGTCCGCGTCAATCAGAATAAGGGCCAATATGATGTCAGCAGGCAGCTCATACTGCTTGTGCCCTCAGGGGGGGTTATTCTGGTCCACTCGCAAGGACTGTATGTTCGCACGGGGACTGATGTTTGGCATATGCGCAAACGCAGCCGCATTCCTGCGCAGGTGCATACACCGGGTGCGTGCGACCACGGCAAACAGACTATTTGCCAGATGCATTTACCCAACATTTTGGGTGGGGAGCTGCGGCGGATAGTCCTGCCCATGGGAACTCCCAGCATTAATGGGCTTTCCCATGAAAATCACTCGGTGATGTGGGCGCCGGGGGGGGGGCAGCTGACATCACTATCAGCTGCCCGCCCACTTCCTTCTGAATGCCCACGAATATCTAAGGTTACCTCAGAGCAACCTTAGATGTGTGTGTGCCTTCCACATCATTCGATGGTTGTCAACTATGAAATGATGTGGGTGTACCCCCACAGCCTTTATGTTAAACATCCATTTGCAGCCTGTGCGTATGAACGCGGCATGCGAGGGGGGGGGGCATGCATATCAGCATTAGTAGGGCAGCGTCTGCTGGACTTGTGAATCAACCAGAATAAACCCCTCAGTCTGCCCACTTATCTTCAATAGATCTACAGAGTTTCACTGAAGATGACTGGAGAGACAGTAAGGTGCAGAAATTAGCAGCTAAGCATATTTAAGCTGGGTAAGCACCAGTGGCACATGACAGGGTTGTGGGTGTTCTGAGCACCCCCCCCCCCCTCTCAAGTTGTCAAGTGTCACAAGTCCATTGTATTATAATATTTAAATATTATTGCATAGCAACCAATCAGATTTTATCTGTTATCTAGAAGATGGTAAATAGATAGGTTGCTACAGGTAACATCCCATCTTTAATAGAACTCCCGACTATTTACCCCTTAGAGTTATTGCGGTGACACACTGCACATATTAGACTTTATAAAACAGAAATTATGAAACCATTTCCAGTATATTTCATCAGCTCTCCCCCCCAACGCCTCACACTAATCCCCTTATCTGCTAGGGGCTGGGAGATGAAGAAGGACAGTGGTCCCTGGAGTGTGGAGCATTCTGTTCTGAATAGAGTTTCGGCCAATCCAAGGGTCAGAAATTATTCTTGGACACAAATAAGAAAATCCGATGATCTGATGCGACATCAGCATTCAAACTCCCAGCACAAAACAAAGGGGCCGATTCAGGTTGGCTCAGAATGCTGCGAACATTACAGCTTACCAAGCACCTGAGACGCCGCCACCACCCGTCAGAAGGCCCAGCCCCCGCCACACCCGATTCCCCCCGGTAACATGCGAGGGGAGGTGTAACGAAAACACATCCCCTCATTTGCATGGTCGCCGAACATCGAATGATTTCTCCTGCCTTTGCAAATAGAAGTCAGTGAAAACTGTTGTTTGCGTGCAGCTGAATGAAGACGGGGCTGTCGGCTGATGTCCTGTGACATCAGCTACCCGCCCCCGGCAGGCATTGGCCCGCCCGCATACCCATGGAAAAGTTCAGCTTTTTCATGGGGACGCCCATAACATTCTGGGTGTTTCCATGGGTGAGCCCCATTCTCGTCCATCCCCCTGAAAGGAACGGCCCGGCAGTCTACTTAAGCAGAGACCCCTAAAAATCCTGTAAAACAGAGTATTTACAGAATGTAGAGCCATAGTTGCCTACCCTCCTGCATTCTGCAGGAGACTCCCTGAAATAGCAGCAATCTCCCTCTCTCCCTCATTAGTCTAGCAATCTCCCTCATTTCACCTGGCCCACATTACACTGTTACATTTTGGGGGAAAAAAGGAATGCGAGACAGAGACATGTACATTGAATCATCAGCGCCATTTCCCAGCACTTTACCAAGTATAGTATCTCTTACTAACTGCTTTGGGGCTCATCTACATTTGGATATAAGTAATTTTACAAGAATCCTCTCAGATGTAGCAGTATCTCTTTTCATAATCTCTCCATATATGGGACTAGACACGCCCTTTGGGGGGAGCATGACACACACCCTCAGTGGGGTGCTGTGCAAAATTCTACTACCAACTATAATCTCTCTGAAACTAGTTTTCAAAAGTAGGCAAGTATGTTTAGCTACTCCCTATTTATTTGAACTCCTCTGCTAAAGTCTATGGTCCTTATTCAGCATTAAATGCTAATTACTAAAAATTGTTAATCAGCAATTTCAGTGATCTGCACATGCGCAGGCTCTTAAAGTTCAGTCACGTTCAGGATAATGCAATGGGAGCCAGTGACACGGGGGGCTGGCATGGCGTTACAGGGGTGTGGTCCTGACATTGCATAATAGAGGTGCATTTGCAAAATTTTGCAATCACATGGCTGGGGGGGAGCGGCATGTGGGGTGGCCTTGATGTACTGCATGGTTCCCCGCATGCTATGCTGGGAGTTGTCACTGAATTAAGCCCCATGTACAGTATAAGGCAGAGAAAGTGGTTCACGTACATCTGCTGTCCTCCTATAGCTCAGCATAACATTTCCTATGTTGATCACATAGAAAAAAATATATATATATTTTTTTCAGGTTTTTTTTTTAACCCTTTAGGTGCCAAGGCAATTTGTCAAAATAAGTGTAAAAAATTACCAAGCAAACAGTTTTAGTCATCATAATGACCTGTAATGTTTACCTTATGCCTGTAAAGGAAAGATAATCATCTTTTACACAACATTTTTTATTTGAATTTATATAACAAATGTGAGTGACGCCTGCATTTTTAATGGATATTTTGTGCATCTCTCACTGAGATGTTGGCACTCAAAGGGTAAACCACTTCGGTGGTATGCCCGGAAATGTTTTTAAATTCTTAATAAATAGTCACTACAATGTGTCCGAATCCATTATATATGTAACTGCCTGTAGAACCTAAAAGGATTCCACTACCTATTATTTACACATACTGTTTATGTTTGCATACACTGAAGCTGAACATTTGTGAACAGCATTGGCCAAAATTCTAATGTACATGCTGTGATGAGGAGGGGAACCCCATGGAAGGAATTATTGGCAGGAAGACTCCAGTGATATTCTGTACATACAGAGCTACAGCGGCCGGCCTCTATGAGTCACAGGACTTCGGGGACCTTTTGCTGTGAGTAGGAGTGTAAGAAGTGTGTACAAGAAAATCTTAAGTAAATAAGATATGCACTGTAATGCGGTGACCACACAATCGAAACTTGTAAAAACTTGCTGCATTAACCCCTCATATCCTCTAGCAGTTAGAACCCTGTCATGGTGCCAATTGTTGTTTATGAGCGCCCCCCGTATTTAGAAGGGTTGGGATCATTTGGTCTATTGCATTATGGTCGAAAGTCATTAGGTCGAATCCATTAGGTCGACATGCTAAAAGGTTGACATGACTCTAGGTCGACATGGGAAAAGGTCGACATGATTCTAGGTCGAAAGGTCATTAGTTCGACAGGTCATTAGTTCGACAAGGTCATTAGTTCGACATTGTCTATGTCGACATTCACAAGGTCGACATGGGGTTTTTCACTGTTTTTTTGCCTGAATGTCAACACAGTCGACATGGACACAGTTTAAAGTGCACTGCATTCCCTCGCATCGCTCGCTGCGCTCGCAATGCGTCGGGCACGGTGCCTCGCTACGCTCGGCACACTATTTTATTCTCCCACCACGCCCTAGTGGATGGTAGGGCATGAAATACCACCTGTCGGCACATGTCGGCTCAAAAAACAGTGAAAAACTCCATGTCGACCTTGTGAATGTCGACATAGACAATGTCGAACTAATGACCTTGTCGAACTAATGACCTGTCGAACTAATGACCTTTCGAACTAGAATCATGTCGACCTTTTCCCATGTCGACCTAGAGTCATGTCGACCTTTTAGCATGTCGACCTAATGGATTCGACCTAATGACTGTCGACCATAATGCAGTAGACCAAATGACCGCATCCCATTTAGAAGTATATACAGTATATAGGTTTTTATTTCTAGCACTCACTGATACAAATGTAACTGTTCCATTGCCATCCGTAATAGGAATCAAAATGCAAGGTTTCCCACAATGCTGTACTTGTTCACGGCGACATTCATAAATGAAGATGCATATACATGCCATTAAAGCAGGCATGTCCAACGTTGGCCCTCCAGATGTTGTGAAACTACACATCCCAGCATGCTTTGCCACAGTTTTACTATTAGAGAATGCTAAAACTATTGCAAAGCATGCTGGGATGTGTAGTTTCAAAACATCTGGAGGGCCAACGTTGGACATGCCTGCATTAAAGCATACCAATGTTTCAATGCAACAGCATTTTCGTCAGGGTAGTACCCGACGAAAATGCTGTTGCATTGAAATGTTGGTATGCTTTAATGGCATGTATATACGTATTCATTTGTGGGGGCCGCCGTGAACAAGTACAGTATACCTGTATATATATTTTATTATTGAAGCAATGAGAAGTCCCCAAAATCATAAACATATTCAATGGGTGAAATGTGATAGGGTGAGTGAATCAGACAGTGAGAGATTTAGTAAGAAATCAACAGTTTTTTTTAAGCGGCAATCATTTACACTGCAAAATCAATCTGGTATTGAAGTATAAATGATTGCCGCTTTAAAAAACTCCTGATTTCTTACCAAATCTCTCACTTTCTGATTCTCTTATCCTATTACATCCAGGGCCGGTGTAAGGCTTCACAGCACCCTAGGCAAAACATCACTTACTGCACCCCCCCCCCCCCCTTTCACCCATACTGCCACCAATACCCCTTAAGTCATACTTGACAAACATTCTGGAATGGCGGTGAGGGCTCCCAAAAAATTAAATGGTCCTCCGAGCCCTACCTTGGGAAGGTTGGCAAGTCTCCTGCCTCCTGCCTTACCTGGAGGCTGCCACCCACAACAGAGTACAAAGGGGAGGCGGCAACAAAATAGGGAAGTATGCCTCAAGGGATAGTATGGAGGTGAGGTCTTAGAAGTTTTGCAGCAACCACCTGCATTAAGTACAACAAAAATCCTCACAGACCTCCTTACTTTTTGATAGACAGAGCCTGGCACCCTAGGCAGCTGCCTAAAGTTGCCTAATGGTAGAGCCGGCCCTGATTACATCTCACACATTACATCAGAATGGCCCTTATTCTGATCGGTGCGGCCCGATCAGAATATGCGGCCGCAACCGTGCAGGCGAATCCCCGCCTTCCATACGGATCGCCACCTGCCGTCCGTATGCGGATATGTGGCGATCCGCATGAAATTGTACGGGGATACGCCTCCTCCATGGTGGGAGCAGCCCCTGCATTCGATGGTCGCCGAACATCGAATGCAGGGCCGCACGCTCCACCAGGTCCCGCAACACAAGACCACACGGACACTTGTCCGTGTGAAATCATGTATAGGGGCGGGCAGCTGACATCCGGCGATGTCAGATGCCCGCCCCGTACCCACGCGTCACGGCCTCATTACCATGCATACGCCCCGCGTTTGCATGGGAACGCCCATGAAACGGGGGGCGTATGCATAGGGTAATGAGGCTAAGTAGCCCCTCACGCCCCTCTACGCCCCCTGTGCGGCGTATAAAGAATCCGTGCGGCGAAATCGCCTGCACATGCGCAGAGTGACCTCTGCACATGCGCAGACAATCAACATCGGCGGTCCGTCCGCATGCGGGAATTTCCGCACCGATCAGAATAAGGGCCATGTGCCCATAACCATGGGTAGAAATGTTCAACATACAGTGGTAGTAAGGTATGAACAGACCAGTCTAGATAAAGTGAAATATCAATGTATGATTAAGTGGACACTTTGTTTCAGCGTAAGAAACTATAAAAGTTGGGCACAATAAATGACAAGCAAATAAATACAGAGATTACTGTTAGGTCACTTGGAACATAATAAGTAGAGACAGGATTATATTCATTTGCATATTTGCATATGCATTTGCATATTTTGCCCATTCTCACTGGTTATTGCATATTTTACCTAAAATCTAGTATTGGTGCATATTTTAGGCCCCGTCCTCTTCCCACCTGCGAGTCACTGCAGTGCTTTGCCCTGCTGCTGCTGGCCAGGTAGTGGTAGAGTGTGCAGGCTGGGGCAATATGTGCGCAGTGTGGGGGACCTTAAATGTACAATATGTCTGACACTGCTCTAGGCTGCCAATCCATGTAGATAAAAGTCAGTCGGGGCAGATGCCTTTACGAAGCTCCTGAACCTTTAACTGCCCCTGGCCTGGGACTATACACCAAGAGACAGACTTCTGCAGCAAAGGAGGTGGGCGGAAGAGTTGTAACATCACGCGGCGCGGAGGAAATGCCGTGTCACAGTGAGTATGCGGCAAGGAATCCTTCCACTGCTCCGCCCTCACACGCTATGCTGACATTTGATCCATCGGCGCTGAAGATGAGGGTCCGTGTAGTTGATGCAAGAAGAGCTTTGGACGCTGCAGTATGCTGTAGCAGCCAGTAAGAAAAAAAATCCTGTGTATAGCGCTAGACATCTGCAGATGCTGTGGGCCTATTTTTGAGGTTTATTTGCAACTAATTGTATGCTGATTTTTAAATAAAGAAGTGAAAAATTACTTTTTTTATTATTTAATGTAGCATATTTTAACACTTTTTATGCATATTTGAAGTATTTTTCATGCATATTTGCATCCATATTTGGATTTTTTTATGTTGCATATAATCCCCTAACATTTTACTGCAATAGGAGGATCACCATCTAACATTCACCAGGAGGGTTTACTTAAGGAATTTTGAATTTGGGTTTGAATATCTGTTGGTGTGTGGTAGAAAGCTCCGACAGTTGGGATTCCGATGGTCAATATACCGACATCGGAATCCCAACCACCAGTATTCAGACAGGGGGCGAGCGCTAAGATGCCCCTTGCAGGCTCGGTACTATTCTTCTTCAATGGGGGTTGTGGACCCCCACAAGGGAGAATAGCCCCTGTTAGTCAGGATCCCGACTGCCGGGCATTTAACATTCGGGATTCCGATGTCAGTATACTGATTGTTGGAATCCCGACTGTTGGAGCGTCATCTGGCACCCATCTGTTGAAAAAGTTGCTATAAAACTCTCCCACATTTCATAACATTTCCCAGTTTTGTTCTCTTTCTTCAGCCCTCACATTCAAAAAATGTCTCTTCCATATTGAAAATATGCTCGTCTAAATCCAAGGAAATATCAAAGTAATAAGTGCATGATATCTGCAGACTAAAGCCCCCCATACACTAGGGCGATTCACATGCAATTTCTCTCTTTTCATTCATTCATTTGCAGCAATCAAAAGGACAGGCAGCTCAAGGGGGGATTGCGGGCAACTTCTAAGAAGGGATATAACACCCTAGTGCAGTGGTTCCCAAACTGTGTGCCGTGGCACCCTGGGGTGCCGCGGAGCCCTTGCAGGAGTTCCCTGGCTTGGTGGTCTGTGACCAATTCAAATTATTTATAGTTAATGTAATAAGCAAAACATGTGCTTGTGGCTTCCAATCATAAAATATTTGACAAAACCAAAGTGAATCCTGTCGCTCCCCACATAACTGAGCCTAAGGAGGACATAGTACCATGATTTAATTAATGTAATATTTTTTTCTAAAGTACTTTTGGGCTAGGGGTGCTACAAAATTATTTCTGATACTCTAGGGCGTGGTGAGTCCAAAAAGTTTGGGAACCACTGCCCTAGTGTATGCCCAGCTTAAAGGCCATCATACACTTATCCAGTTTGGTCCGATTTTGCCCTATTCTGACGGATCGGGCCGAGAAAGCATTCCAAATCGGATGTGCAGGTCAGACCCTACAGATTGAACCTGCTGCAGGTTCAATCTGTTGGATTGGACCCATCAGCAGCACATCACGGGTGCTTTTTATTTATTTATTATTTATTTTTTAACAGTTTCTTATACAGCGCACACATATTCTGCAGCGCTTTCCAGAGAATATTTTTGAACATTCACATCAGTGAATGTATCCAGTCTGATTCCAGTGGTACCACACCAGGGGCACACACCTTTCTGCATGTCCTACCTCCAGGGGGTGGGTGCTGAGCAGCAGTGGGTGCTGAGGAGCAGTGGGGCAGATGGTGATCAGCGGGACAGGCACGCCGTCAGGTATTAGAATTTTTTTTAAAATGTGTCAAATGACTAGACGGCCTCTAATTGGCTGAGAGCTCTCT
Source organism: Crinia signifera (assembly GCF_055691185.1). NCBI lineage: Eukaryota > Metazoa > Chordata > Amphibia > Anura > Myobatrachidae > Crinia > Crinia signifera. Next base: position 328,539,053 of record NC_139218.1, on the reverse strand, counting down.
CTCAGCCAATCAGCGGCCACCCGGAAAGAAGGCCGCTGATTGTTTGAGAGTGCCAAGAGTACGCGGCGTGCCTGTCCCGCTGATCACCGCCCACTGCTCAGCACCCGATGTCCATCCCACTGCTCCTCACCGCCCGCCGCAGCTCAGCGCCTTCCACCCGCCCCATTGTTCCTCACTGCCAACGGCAGCTCACTGGTTACATGTGGTAAATCGCATGTTATTTCTCACATGTAAAAAATGGCACATCAAGTGCCAAATGGTATGTGAGCTTCCCAAGGAGCTACCGGGGGCTCACAGAAAAATTGGGTCAGCCTTGTCTTTAGAACAAGTCAGCCTAATTTATTGGGGCCTTATGAGTTGCACTATATTGTTAGTCAATGTAAAAAGATAAGGCAACCCCCATCTTCCTCCAGGCATGGGAATTGCCAAGAAGCCATGTCCCCTTTAGTGACGTCAGCAGGGCCACACCACCTGTTCTGAAAGCCTTGCTTATTATGGGGGCATCCGCCTTTGTTGTGCTCAGGGGGATATCTTATACTTCTATATTATCCCCCATGCTCTTTGCAGTGTACATGCTGCCACTGGGTGAAATAATTAGGCGCCATTGCCTTGCCTACCACTGCTATGCAGATGACACACAGCTGTACTTGTCCTTTGCTCCGGGAACTGAAAACCCAATAATAACCCTAAATGACTAGTGTCTAATGTCTAGCGGAGCTCCAGGAATGGATGAGTGCCAGTTGGCTGAGACTGAATCCTGATAAAACAGAGCGCTCCTTATGATAGGACCTCAACATCAATGGACAATACTGCAGCACAGCCACCCAACTGGACTGACACTTGGAGGTACAGAATTACAAAACTCTGATCCTGTGCGGAATCTTGGCGTGGTGCTGGATGGTGGATTGACACTTAAACATCAGATATCAGCCACAATCAAATCCTCATTCTTTCATCTGAGGAACATAGCCAGAATCAAACACTTAATCCCATCTGAAGATCTGCCAAAAGTCATACATGCATTTGTATCATCTCGTTTGGATTACTGCAATGCCCTTTACCTTGGGCTCCCAGCAAAAGAACTGCACCGATTACAACTGGTACAAAACACAGCTGCCAGACTGTTAACTAAACAGCCCCATTCTAGCCACATTACTCCCATTCTCTACTCCCTTCACTGGCTGCCAATAAAATGGCAAATAATTTTCAAGATCAATCTACTGCGTTTCAAAGCCCTACATGACAAAGGCCCAAGGTACCTGAAGCAGCTTCGTATTCCATACTGTCCCACCAGATTACTGCGATCTGTAGATGAAGGACTTTTAGCAGTACCTAGGATCTCCCGTAATTCATCTGGGGGTCGAGCTTGTAGAAATTTAGCTCTGACTTTATGGAACTCACTTCCCCGCACAGTTCACGAGACCCCCACTCTAGAATGCTTCCAAAACAGACTCAAGACTTTCATATTTACTCAAGTGTTTCCTTCAGTCCCTTAAGTATTGTTTATGAAAAGCTTTTCTGTACATCATTGTTTCTGTACTGTATTACATTCATTCTATCTGTTAAGCGCCTTGAGTCCTATTGGACAAAGAGCGTTTTATAAATAAAATAATAATAATAATAATTATTATTATTATTATTATTATCTTATCCAATACTGCCAATATGACCAACTATAGGGTTACTCTAGTGGTCAATGTTTGCCAAATGTGCATCCAATGGTTGCATCTTTGCATGCAATCGCTGGGTCAGAGGTGCAGATTATTAGTTTGACTATACAATATTTTCACACAGCGGCTGCATACACATTTGCAGCTGTGAAGCCATTAGCATGCATTTCTGAATCATGCACACTGTCCCTGGAAACATGGATCGGTCATGGTACAGTTATTTTTTTTTATGTAAGAAAACCCAGTAGTAGGGTGTATTTTCTTATTTTATCAAGGAAAATCCGGATGGAGACGTGTGAACCAGGATAACAGCACAAGTCTCTCCAAGGATTGCATCACTTTTGTAGTATATGCGATGCGATGTACATTACTTAACTATAAACTCGAAAAAAAAGTGGCTAAAATCGCATTGCACCTGCACAGTACAGTAGATCGCATCGCATCCCTCTTCAAGTGCCAAAATCGCACGGCACAAATGAAGTACAAAATGCACAGCACACATATCGGCACGTGTATGGGCACCTTAAGAACTAGTCATAGTGCTTCACAGAATTACAGACATAGCCGTGCTCATCCTTGCGAGATCCCCACCGCTCGTGACCGGTAGCGGGATTGCACCCATCTCCATGAGAGTCGCAAGTGCCGATTGTCACGGCAATGATACATCTGTACTACAAAAAGCCTTTTTTTTTACTCCACGTTCACTCTGACAAATCATAATTTCATGTTTTAGGACATCTTCCGTCACAGATAATAATCCATGTTTGTGTCCTAGCTCATGGGTGATAATGGAGCATTCTGCTATACAGTAATGAATTATGCTTTGCGAATATTCTGGTAAAAGCAGAATCACTGAATATTCCCTCAATCGAGGTTATCAATGCATATACGGAAGTTCTAACTGTGAGATATATTATTTTACAAATTCTGTTCTGCCCAATGTGGGACATAACTTGTAACTGTACGTGATCAACCACCTATTGCCTATACTGCGTAATTCTTTTTTTTATTTACAGTTTCTTATATAGTGCAGCATTTTCCATTACACTATACAATTATACAGGATTTATTAATGATGACAATTTTATTTACATCATTTTACGGATATAGCTATAGCACGTAAAACTCAATCAACTAATATTAGGATCTGACAATATTGCATTTAATATAGTTACTGGTAAAATACCAGGCTGTAATTACTATGTCCCAATTGACAATAGCTATTTCAAAAATGATGTAACATTTTGTGCAATCAATTCTGAAAATTAAAGGAACTGTTATTGAAATACATGAGCCGCTGTCTGTTGCATTTAGAGAGTCTTTATAGCATTTTGAGCAGATTGCGTCAGATGTATCAAGCTTCAAAAAGTGATAAAATTGTGATAAACAGACAGCCAATCAGCTGCTAATTACCATGTTACAGGCTGGGTTTGAAAAAAGACTGGTAGGAGCAGATTGGCTGGTTGTTTATCACTCTACACTTTGTAACTGTACTAATCAGTTTGCTAGAGTAATGATATAACACAGTGATCCTCAGAATGAAAAAATGAATCACATGTAAGTATCATATCAACTTTATTCAATTAAATTAACACATATGTTTAAAAAAAAAAAAAAAAAAACTAGCATGTCTATTTTTAAAGAACGGTGGTGATGACAGATAACAGCAAACACACACAATCACAAGGCCTGTTAACCACTTCAGTGTTACAACTAATCTGGGTAAAATAACTTTTTCACTTGTACTGTATCTTGGTCTTAAGTGTGGTACAGGAGTGTTACAACTCACCTTGAGTTCGCTTGGGTTCCGCCTGTTTTCTGCGCTTCTCTTTGAAATCCTCAGACATGGTACATGTACATGTGTTTGGACCGCGATACATCCAATCTGTGCTGATGTTTCTGCAGCTTTCTCTTTCTGTCTCTGACACATACACTCACATGCTGGGGAGTACCCCACAACTCCCTCTATGACGTCACATGTGGAGGGGCTGTCCTCGGGTGATTCAAAACCCAATATGAACTTCTGCCCAGTACATATTAACCCTGTGCACAACCAGTGACAATGATTGCACTATAGAGTATAACAATACTGTTATAATAAGCCTGAATATTTTCTATTTATTGATAACTACTTTGTTGTCCTTGAAAGAAACACTACACATCATTTAGCTTACATGATGTTTAAGTACAGATATTACTGTCATGTCCATTACATTTGTATAGCCACAGTACTTAATTATTCCTGTTATATTTTATTTTTATTTTATTTATTAGCAGTTTCTGGTACTTGTGTATTATAGCGGCGCCCATCGCATCGCATACCATAAGGCATGTGATGGTATGCGATATCGCGCGATATTGTAAAATGTCATACAATTTTAAAATTGTATGACATTGTGTATGGCATACAATGCCATACAATGCGATGCGATTAAAAATTGTATAAGCACCCTAATGGGTGCTTACAATGTTAAATGCACCCCCGCGCCACCCCCACTATAAACGTGAACCCGAAGCATGGCGAGCGGCGGCGGTACGCGTCCTCCGACCTTTTCATACCCCCACTCTCCACGTCGGTGATGCACCCGATGGCATGCGATGCGATGCGGAGTCGAGAATAGAAAGTGTGGCGAGCCCGAAGTGTGGCGAGCGCAGCGAGCCCCGCGAGGGGACGCCGATACCTTCACAGGTATCGGCGTCCCCTCGCGGGGCTCGCCACGCTTCGGGCTCGCCACACTTTCTATTCTCAACTCTGCATCGCATGCCATTGGGTGCATGGCATGCGATGCGATAAAAACATTGCGCGATGTACATCGGGGGCGCCGCTATAATACACAAGTACCCAGTTTCTTATATAGCGCACACAGATTCCACAGCACTTTACAGGGAATATTTGAACATTCACATCAGTCCCTGCCCCAGTGGAGCTTACAATCTATATTCCCTACCACATGTAGACGCGCACACAGACATTATAGGGTTAATTTTTTGGGAGCCAATTAACCTACCAGTATATTTTTGGATTGTGGTAGGAAACCGGAGTGCCCGGAGGAAACCTATGCAAGTACAGGGAGAATATAGAAACTACGCACAGTTAGGGCCATGGTGGGTATTGAACCCACGACCTCAGTGCTGTGAGGCAGTAATGCTAACCATTACACCATCCATGCTGCCATAGAATCATTTAATAATATAACAAATTAACCAGCAGCAGTGTTATCCAGGATAGGCAAAAGTAGTAAAGGGCAATTATGATCCTATGCAGTATATACTCAATGCCTTTTCCTAAGACATGATTGCTTTGACGGCTTAAGGGAGACCAGGATGCTCACAGCCACAGCCTCTGCTGTTTCAATATTGATTCCATTGATGGCACAAAGCCACAAGTGAGGAGCTCCATTCTGGGAGAGGTAACAACCCCCCAGGCGGCCCGAACACTCCATACTACTGTACATAGAAGTACAGATGTCTGTTTCACAGTATTGAACTGGACAGATTCGCTTATATGGGCTTAGTGACCAGAGAATACAGCTTTAAAAGGGTAGTGTCCATAGAAGGACTTGGTAATTATATGATGCATTGATGGTAAGTCATTTTGGTACTTGTGTATTATCACGGCGTCCAAGTTCCTTCCGTACGGCACCGCAGGAAAATCGCATTGCATCGCATGGGCTATTTTAAGGGTCATGCGATGCGATTTTTTAATGTAATTTATTCACTGCTTTGTATGCCCCGGGGGATCGCATCGCACCTCCCGCAATAGGGTGTGCGATGCCATGACATTAGCTATACCATAATATCATTGTATGACATACAATGATGTTTTACGTACCCGCTCACTATCCACACCACCCCGAAGCGTGGCGAGCGGCGGCTGAACGCGTCCTCCGACGGTTTCATTCCCCCACTATCCACGTCGGCGTGGAGTTCACTTTATATAGTGTGGAGAGCGCAGCGAGCCACCGAGCCCGAAGCTTGGCGAGCACATCGAGCCCCGCCAGGGGACGCGGATTACTTTACATGTATTCCGCGTCCCCTCGCCACGCTTCGGGCTCGGTGGCTCGCTACGCTCGGCACACTATATAAGATAAACTCCACGCCGACGTGGATAGTGGGGTTATGAAAAGGTCGGAGGACGCGTTCCGTAATTTTTAAATACATTTACAGCTCCACCTCTGGTTGTTTGTTTCAATTTTATGATTATGTGTGGGTAATAAACTATTATATAGTACAGTCTGAGTTTGATTCATCCATATCACCTTTATTCTAGATTATTTTAGTGCAGATATTGCATTGAACTTTTTTTTGTTTCAATATGTTTATTTATTTTTTATTTATTATCAGTTTCTTATATAGCACACATATTCCGCAGCGCTTTACAGAGAATATTTGAACAATCACATCAGTCCCTGCCCCAGTGGAGCTTACAATCTATATTCCCTACTACATGTACACGCACACACATTCACTCTTGGGTTAATTTTTGTTGGAAGCCAATTAACCTATCAGTATACAGTATAGTAGCCATGCGCATCCATTTGCACAGTGATTGCATTGATTTGCAAGGTCAGAATGGCGTTTAGACTGAACGCTGGCCATGTGGAAGGTCTGAATTGGTCCAGAAGCAGTGGCGGATTCAGGGGGGGGGGGGGGGGGGGCACCCGGGCACGTGCCCCCCCTGTCATTTCATTTTGTAGCTGAGGACCAGGGCTTTCCAATGAGCCCAGCCCCGTGTCTCTAGCCCCCCGGGAACCAGAGATATCGCCTGGCAAAGCTGTAACGTTTTTTTCCCCATAGGATAATATGGGACCCGTCAATTCCGACCCCCACCCGGTTCTGACGGCTGCCAGTCCCACCCTGGCATAACAGAAGCTTGTGGTTGATCGCATTCAATTCCAAATCGCTGGGCCTTCAATATGATATCAGGCTGGTCAATATCGGTCAATCGGTTCCAGAGATATTACGTGTAAACTAATTTTTTTTATTTTTGAAATGTAATTTCATGGCTGTTCATGTTCTTTGAGGGCAGATTACTCTGGAACCAAACGTTCATGTTTCACTGGACCAAAATCATTCAAAGCCCACTCAAAAGTTCTTCAATATGATATTTGTCTCATGTAAATGGGTCAGTTGGTTCTGAAGATATAGCCGGTTAGATAAGATAACTGGTTAAAGGGGGGGAGGGGTGGTTTTCTCTCCCCCTCACACAAGAAAATGCAGGGACTAGGCTGGTGTAAAAGGGGCCAACCTGGGAATGCATTTTCTGGTATGAAAGCGGTATTATTTCAAATAGCCTGGACCTGCAGTGCTCTGAATACAGCCAGGCTCTGCCACTGTCAGTGGCTATCACTTCTGCCTGGCGGCGGCTGTCCCCCATTTACCGCGAGCATGTATTCCCCTTGGCAATGAGCATGTAATCCCACATGGCAATGAGCATGGAACCTCTGGCAATGAGCATGGAACCCTTGGCAATGAGCATGTAGATAAGCAGCACTTATGTAGCATAATTTTTAATAGGCATTATGGTGTTTGACATAATGCATAATGGATATAATGGCGTGTAACTTAACGTGTAATGGACATTATGGTGTAAATGTTAAATGCGCGCCTTTGGTGGACAATGTTCCTGTTTATGAAACGTATTGTGAATTTTGGCTTAATCTGTGTGGCATTATGTGAATTCTGGCTCAATCCGTGTGGCATTATGTGAATTTTGGCTTAATCCGTGTGGCATTATGTGAATTTTGTCACAATCCGTGTGGCATTATGTGAATTTTGGCTCAATCCGTGTGGCATTATGTGAATTTTGGCTCAATCCGTGTGGCAATATGTGAATTTTGGCTCAATCCGTGTGTTATTATGTAAATTTTGGCTCAATCCGTGTGGCATTATGTGAATTTTGACACAATCCATGTGGTACTATTTGGATTTTGGCTCAATCCATGTGGCATTATGTGAATTTTGGCTCAATCCGTGTGGCTTGATGTGAATTTTGACACAATCCATGTGGCATTATTTGAATTTTGGCTCAATCCGTGTGGCATTATGTGAATTTTGGCTCATTCCATTTGGCATCATGTGTAAGGGGCAAGTATAATGGGGTCTAGTATTTTGTTGCATAATGTGTAGAAGTTGTATATGGTGTTGTACACTACACTCAAGCACATGCCCCCTGTTGAGTGACCACACCACATTTTCCGGAGCGCGCCTTTGGCGCGCGCAAAACTACATCCTTCACTTTTGTCACCATGGTGGGCCTGCATACTTTAAATGCCAGGGCCTATTTTTAATCCCATTCCCACCCTCTCTCTGCCGCTCTCTTAGCATGTACACTGGCACCACTAACACCGCCCCCCCCACCCAAACCCTCTTTTATCATGGTGCCCCCCCTGTCATTTTATCCTGGATCCGCCCCTGTCCAGAAGTGACATCGATCTACGTGCTGACAGGGGCGGATTGGGGACTAAAAGTGGCCCTGGAAAATTTCTGAAAGTGGCCTCATGTGGGTGGCAACAAATCAATAAAGGGCGGAGCCTGCATTACAGTAGAAGGATTATTACATCACTATACTTAGATACATCGTTTACAGGCAAAACTAATGCCACAAATGCGTCAAAAATCCACACCGTAACGCCTATTACGTGCCACACACCCATTACATAGTATACCACATGCAACGATGGCCTGCCAGGCTTGCTGGTGCCGGGCCCCGGCCCCCCCAACTAACGACTACACTACGGCACTATGGCTAGTGTCATACAAGAACCGTTGTTAGGGTTACCTATGATTTTAATGCTAGCCCACAAAGCAACTTACTGTTTTGTGGGAGATCCTGTAGAGAGGCAAGGAGAGCGCAGAGAGCTCAGAGACAGAGACGAGGAAAGCGTAGTGAGAAAGATGAGGAGAGCGCAGAGACAGAGAGACAAGGAGAGCACAGAGAGAGAGACAAGGAGAGCGCAGAGATAGAGAGAGAGAGATGAGGAGAGCGAAGAGAGAGAGAGACGAGGAGAGCTCAGAGAGAGAAAGAGACGAGCAGAGCACAGGGAGGGACAAGGAGAGCGCAGAGAGAGAGAGACAAGGATAGGAGAGAGAGAGAGAGAGGAGAACAAAGTGAGAAAAAGAGGAGGGGAGGAGATAGAGCAGAGAGGGAAGAGTGGGGGAAAGGGAGAGGAGAGAGTTGAAAATGGTATGTATCTCCCCCCCCCCCCCGTTCCTTCTTCACTCAATTTATAAGGCAAATAGTGTACCTGGTCAGAGGGGAAACAGCGGGTACCATAGAGGAGGCGAGTCCATTGATGGAGGCAGAGGCGGCAGGTCCCGTAGAGGAAGCAGAGGCGGCAGGTCCCGTGGAAGAGGCAGGCAAAGGCGGCAGGTACTGTGTGGAGGGAGATCGGGCAGCAGTGGGTCAAGTGGAGAAGACCATGGAAGATGAGGCCGCGAGTCCAGTGAGAGAGAGAAGGAGAGAACAGAGAGAGAGAGAGACAAGGAGAGCGCAGAGAGAGACAAGGAGAGCGCAGAGAGAGAGAGAGACAAGAAGAATGCAGAGAGAGAGGCAAGGAGAGCGCAGAGAGAGAGGCAAGGAGAGTGCAGAGAGAGAGGGAGAGGCAAGGAGAGCACAGAGAGAGAGAGAGGCAAGGAGAGCGCAGAGAGAGACAAGGAGAGCACAGAGAGAGAGAGGCAAGGAGAGCGCAGAGAGAGAGAGACAAGGAGAGCACAGAGAGAGAGAGACAAGAAGAGCGCAGAGAGAGCGAGACAAGGAAAGTGCAGAGAGTGAGACAAGGAGAGCGCAGAGAGAGAGAAAAGGAGAGCACAGAGAGAGAGAGACAAGGAGAGCACAGAGAGAGATAAGGAGAGCGCCGAGAGAGAGACGAGGAGAGCACAGAGAGAGAGAGACGAGGAGAGCGCCGAGAGAGAGACGAGGAGAGCACAGAGAGAGACGAGGAGAGCGCAGAGAGAGAGAGACGAGGAGAGCGCAGAGAGCGAGAGCGACGAGGAGAGCGCAGAGAGAGAAGAGAGAGAGACGAGGTGAGCACAGAGAGAGAGACGAGGAGAGCACAGATAGTGCCGTCAGTAGTATCGCTGCCTATACAGTATGTAACGTCCACACCAGCTGCCGACAGTAGTAGCGCTGCCTACATGTAACGCCCACACCAGTTGTCATCAGTAGTAGCGCTGCTTATTCTGTACATAACATCCACATCAGTTGCCGACAGTACTGCTTTTACAGATGGAGCCAGCCTCATTGTTGTCGCTGGTGCGCCAGATGCTCCGATCTGGCGGGTAGCCCGCCAGCATAAACGGACAGGACGCTCGCATGTCCATTGCTGGGAATGGGGCAGGCAAGCATCGGAGATGCATACATGCCAGAATCCCCAGTGCACCGTGGCGATTGGTGGGCGGGGGACAGATACAATTAGGATGGCTCCACCTGGACATAGTTTGCTGACAGTACTGCTTTCTCTCTCACACTTTTTTTTTACCTTAAAACCTGTGTGGCAGCTCTTCCTCCGCTTTCATCAGCCCTGCTGTGCTCCAGTGTAGCTCCGCCCCTAACCCCGTGTGGCTCCGCCCATCCATTCCGTGTAGCTCCGCCCCCTGTCCAGTGCTGACAGTCACTGATGTACAGTAGGGGGGTTGGAGGCTTGGAGCTAGGGATGGGACATCGAAAGAAAACATCGGTCAAATGATGTTTTTCAACATTGGTTGCAAAACATCATTTAGACCTAAACATTGGTACTGTGAACCCGATGTTAACCGATGTTTCGATATTTTATAAAATAAACTGGTTACCAAAGCATATAATACACTAATAAGCTCCTGAAATAATAAATAATCCCTCTATTAAGTTTATCTTGTTGGAGGCTTACAGTTTATACACACACAATGGATATATGATTCATGTTTTGTGGTAAATCAAATTTGTTACGGAAGGAAAAAAACATAAAGCATTAACTATCAAAACTTTATTGCAACAACTCACAATCTGCTATTTTTACCTAGATTTTTAACTGCAGCAACAGGCTAATAACTTATGTTGATCATAGAAAATAGCAAAACAAACTGTACACACAGTGCAACATAGAACATACTACATTGTTGCTTAGAATAACCATCAGAACAAAGACGCTGGAGCCAGTGCAACTGCAAATTAAGGTTTGAAACACGTCTGCATTTGACAAACCAGCCCCCATCCCCTCCCTCAAATAGAAACTACTGTACCTGTCACTCTGTATCTGCATCCGCTGTTACTAATAAATCACTGCACATGTGCAGTGTGACTGACATTGCATTTCAAAGAAATAAACTGTGCAAATGTCTGCATCCACAACTGAATCAGGCCCTTTGTAAGGTGCTGTGATATGCTTGCTGCATAATAATAAATCAATTGATAGATTGTAAGCTTGCGAGCAGGGCCCTCATACCTTTGACTGACTGTAAATACCCAGTGTGTTGTATCACTGTCTCCTATTGTAAAGCGCAAGTGAATATGCTGCTCTATATAAGAAACTATTAATAAATAAATAAATATGAAGGGAGTTCAACACAATGTCACTACTAGTGACTATCGTATTATACTGTTCATTCTAGCACCCACTATCTTTGAAAACCCATGCAGTTCCTCTTCCCTGCCTGGAGTGTCGCTGTCTGCTGTAGTGCTTCTAGCACAGTGTGGTCTGTATATCAGCACTGATATGCAAACCAGACCTGTGCTAGAAACACCACAGCAGACAGCGACAGTGACTCACTTACAGCACCAGTTGCAGTGAGGCAGTTGTGGGGCTGTCCTGTGTGCTGCTGCTGAATGGCTGGCCAGACTGTCTTTCACTGTCAGCTACCACCCACAGCAGCAGCACACAGCCACACACACATATGAAAGCCCAGCCAGCAGTGATACTGTCATGTTTGTTAATGTTTTTTTTTTTTTATCAGTCTCTTAAGTTTTTAATGAATATAAATTAAGGAGAGAGTGAGCTGGCTGCAAAGCATTGAAAGCAGCACACATTGACACACAAAAGAAAAAACATTGGAAGATTGAGAAAAACATCGGGGGAGAAATCTAGCGATGTCGATGAAACATTGGATCCTCAACATTGCAGGGTTAAACATCGAACATTGGAACCATAAATCCGATGTTACCGATGAAACATCATATGATTACCCATCCCTACTTGGAGCCTGAGGATAATATGGGAGCTGGGAAGGAGCTTAGCCGGCTGGGCTTCATGTTGCTGCCGGCGCTGCTGCCTGCAGTGTGACAGGCAGCAGCAGCCACTGAGAGCCGGAGCAGCAGCAGAAGCTGCAGCAGCACAGGGGGAGGGGGTTCTCTGCTCTGTATGCTTCTGACTGGCACCCCAGCCCTGCTGTCTTCCCAGCCGCAGCTCCACCACCTGAGCTGCTGGTGTTTGCTGCGGCTGGCCTCATCTGTACAAACGCGGGACAAAGCTGGAGACAGTGAATCACTTCCGGGCACGGCCACTGCTACCCATAACTCCGCGGTGGCCGGCCCCTTGATTCAATTTTAGTGTCACCAGTGTCCAGCAGCTTTCGGCCTCAGGGTCGGCAGGCCTCCCGGGAAAAGTCCCGGTGACTTCAATGGCCAATCCGCCCCTGCGTGCTGAGGTAACGATCTTAATAATAATATAACAGCTGCATGAATTAATAAATGAATGCCTTCTGATTCCATAATGTTCCACCGGATTACTGGGATCTGTAGATGAAGGGCTCCCGTAATTCATCTGGAGAGCACAGAAATGTTAGAAAATAAGTGCTGTATCCAGAATGTCCTTTATCTAAGACAGGGGTGGCTAACCCCTGGCTATTGAGCTCTTTTATACACGCTCTTTTATTTCTCAAGTGTAGCATTTTAGGTGTTAATTTGTGGTGATAAGCAGACAATGGGCCTTATTCAGGCTGGATCGCAAAGTCAATTTTTTCTCTAATGGACAAAATCATGGACAAAACCATGTTGCACTGCATGTGGGGCAAGCTGAACAATGCATACAGTCTGAATTGGGCCATATAAGGGGTAGGTGACTATACTTTTTCAAATGAGTGGTCCACCTCCAGCCATGATGGGTACTTCTAATGTTCGCACCCTATACCTTATATCTTTTATTATACTGGGACCCCCAGAGTGGAGACTGATAGATAGAAATATAGATTTAAATATACATTTCCAAAATAGGCTGAACTCAAAGTACTATATCCAACAATGTAATGTTGAAAAGTGCCGCCATTACAATGTTGGATAGATATATAAATCTCCACTATTTATTAATATCAGTTAATTTATTGAGTGCAGAGCCTCTACAATTTCTGTTTAAACAATGTGGTCACAAGCCATAGGGCACCCCAAAACTAGGAAAGGTGAGTGCCGATGTTAAGTGTATATTGTTTATTAGATTCATTTTTGAATTAGTCTTATTGTGGTCACATTCTCTCATGCACCGTTTTAACCTATATTGCATAGCTTATGTTAACCATTTCCCTAGATGATTAGTGGCAGGTGTGTTGGTAACTGCTCACCTTTAAAAGCATAGTCTGCTGTGAGCTTTAGACCAGATAACATGCCTGGAATCAAAACATTAATGTGATAGCTATGTGTATTGTAGCCATTTTGAGCAATAGCGTTAGGACCTGCAGAAAACTGAGGTCCCGTGAAGGGGGCTGCAGGCTTAAATGCATTGATCAATTCATGAACTAAATCTCCACTATTTATTAATATCAGTTAAATTATTGAGTGCAGAGCCCCTACAATTTATGTTTAAACAATGTGGTCACAAGCCATAGGGCACCCCAAAACTAGGAAAGGTGAGTGCCTATGTTAAATGTATATTATATATATCTAGATTTATATAGTGAAATGAGGATGGGAAGGGCAAACACTAATCTGGAAAAGGGGTGGGGACACTGTGCTGTAAGAGTCTGAGGGGCAGTGTGACTGTGCTGGCACTGGCTGGGGGTAAGGTGGGGGGCAGTGGGAAGGGGACAGTTGACTGATTGGGGAGGGAAGGGGGCAAGGAAAACTAAGCTGAAAAAGGGGGACAGTTAGTTATATGGGGGGCACTAGGCACACGGGCAGTGGCGTAACTAAGGCTCCGCTGCTCCAGCAGTGGCGGTAGGGATGCCAATCCCGGGGCATTTTTTCAATCCCGGGATTGGGGATTGAAAAATGCTCAATCCTGGGATTCCCGGGATCCCGGGATTGGCCTCCCTGATAAAAAAAAAAAAAACCAAACTGTCCGGGCCGCACTTCACTGAAATCAGATCATCCCCACCATTTCTCTGTAACCCCCCCTGCCCTGCACTGCACTGTCACTTACACGGGGTTGACAGGCAGTAGCAGGACCATCATCTTCAGCAGTCGGTTGGCTTGGAGCATCACAGTGGGCGGGCGGCTTGGAGCATCACAGCGGGCGGGCGGCTTGGAGCATCACAGCGGGTGGGCGGGAGAGAACATCGGGAGGGCGGCTCGGAGCTGCTCAGCAGGCGGGCGGCTGAGCGCTGCACTGGAGGAGGGAGAGCAACACACCCCGTGAACAGGTGATCAAGTTTGCTATGCTGTAGCACCATGGCGGCGGCCGGGCTGTGCAGAGTGACGTTATGTCAAGGGTCACGCTGCGCAGCCCGACCGCCGCCATGCCGCTACAGCACACTTGCGAACAGCCGCTGCCGGTATGCCTGCCTGTATTTTACAAGCGGGTACTAATCCCGCAATCCCGGCATTGAAAGGCTCGATCCCGGGATTAAAATCCCGCAGTTTTTAGGCCAAAATCTCGGGATCCCGCCGATCCCGATCCCGGGATTGGCCTCCCTAAGTGGCGGGGGGCAGCCGGCGCCACCAGGGCGCAGGGTCACTCACACTCAGGGAACCCCTCCTGCCGATCTCACCACTACACAGATGATTGCCCCGCAGTCTGCGGCCACCCTCAGAGCATTACTGGGAGCTTGGGAGGGGACTGCAACCGCACCAATCACTGTGGCGGGAGGCGGGATCCCTACTTCCCCTCTCAGTCAGTCAGACTACTAGACTGAACTCTGGAGGAGTGCAGGAGACTAGAAGGGGTGGGTCAGCAGCCCGGCAGGAAGGAGTTGGGGCAGGCTAGCCTGACACACAGTGACATGCAGCTGCACCACATGGAGCCAGGCAGGTTGTCACACAGGCATCCAATCAGAGAGAAGAGTGCTGTCCCACCTTCTGTGTCTGCTCTGCCTGTGTATGGGAGAGATCCAGGCAGCAACTAGGGATGGCCATCGGCACATCCCCCATCGATGGCTATAAACCATTCTATCTCACACCATGCGCGCACCTTCCGGCCGCTGGACGCAATGAAGCTGCGCACGCAGTGTGCATGCACCCACAACTTTTACCATCGGAAGCCATCCATCGATGGCATAAAACTATTCGACCATCCACTATCGATGCCCAAAACATCGAGCACTAGGTCCCAACCATTGATGTTTTGGGAACATCGATAGTCGATGGCCATCCCTAGCAGCAACACAAGAAAAGTAAGTTGCATATGAGGGGTGTGGAGACATGTGCAAGGCAAATAATGGATGTGGGGACATAAGTTGGGCATATGAGGGGTGTGGGAACATGTACTGGGCATATGAGGGGTCTGGGGACATGTGCTGGGCATACGAGGGGTGTGGGGACACATGCTGGGCATACGAGGGGTGTGGGGACACCTTTTGGGCATATGAGGGTTTGGACACATATGCTGGGCATATGAGGGGTGTGGGGACACGTGCTGGGACAGGGGTCTCGACTGGCAGATTCACAAATTTGGGAGGTATGGGATCCTAACGAAATGCAAAAAGTCATGACTCATTTCAAGATGCCTGAGGGCTGCCTCATGATTTCTATACAGTATATATATATATATATATATATATATATATATATATATAATATTTCTATGAGGCATGCTGTATGTATGTATGTATGTATGAAGTGCGGAATTGTAAAGATACTGTGCACTAGTATGAAGGGCAGGGTCTCTTACATGCATTTGCCCCCCAGGCTAAAAGTTGCCAGCCCCTGGTGATCTCCGGACCCCCCCTCTCCTGAGGCACTGTGTTGTCCGGTTCCCGCTGCTCTCCCGTGTCCTGGCTCCAATGTCACAACTGAGTGACAGTCTGACAGGCAGGTGGCAGCCCCATACTTCCCAACTTCTGCAGTTGGGAGGTCGGGACTCCCGAAAAGGGGGCGTGGCCCCCGTTTTCCGGCACTCGCCGGCGCTGAAAAGACGCTGTGCGCATGCGCACAGCATCTGTTCTTGGCAGGCTGGGGAGACTCCCAACTGTCCCCCCCCCCACCGCGGGACAATGGTGGACCCGGGCGGAACGCAGGAATGTCCCCGAATATCGGGACGTTCCCGCGGTAAGCGGGACAGTTGGGAGGTATGCAGCCCCTAAATTAAGCAAGTGAATATAAATTGTATTATACAGTATAGTAAACAGTCCAAAAGTAATGGCACTCCGGAGGCATATGCTTTACTGCAGGAGTTTCATCATGTGTGCCATATAATTCCATGTGTGCTGTATCAGTCCAGTGGTTCCGCCACCTGTGCGGTATAATTCCATGTGTGCTGTATCAGTCCAGCGGTTCCGCCACCTGTGCGGTATAATTCCATGTGTGCCGCCATGTGTGCTGTATCATGTCAGGGGTGCCACCATCTGTGCTGTATTATTCCTGGGGTAAGCCAAGTCTGCTGTATTAGTCCAGGGGTGATGCTAAGTGTGCCATATCAGTCCAGGGGTGAGCCAAGTCTGCCAAATAATTCCTGGGCTGAGCCAAGTCTGCCGTATAATTCATGGGGTGCTGCCAAGTGTGCTGTATTAGTCCAGGGGTGATGCTAAGTGTGCCAAATCAGTCCAGGGGTGCTATTAAGTGTGCCGTATCAGTCCAGTGGTGATGCTAAGTGTGCCGTATCAGTCCAGGGGTGCTATTAAGTGTGCCATATCAGTCTAGTGTTTGTATCGCCCACTTGTGTCGCTTATCATAGTTATCCAGCTACTTTTGTGCAACCTTTTGGCCTAAAAACAATATTGTGAGGTGTGAGGTGTTCAGAATAGATTGGAAATGAGTGAATATTAATGCTATTGAGGTTAATAATTGCTTAGGAGCAAAAAACCCAGTCTTTTTGGTGGGTTCTTTAATGCGGGTCAAACCGACCTTTAGCTAATGTTGTATGTTGGATTTAGCGGCTATACCGACTTACAGGGGCTATTCTCCATTGTTGAGTTCCATGACCCCCATAGAGTTAGAATAGAACCTGGAAGGAGCTTCTTTGCGCACCCCCTCCCCCCCCCTGTCAGAGTTTGCATGTCGGGATTCTGATGTCGGTATACTGACCACTGTAATCCCGACTGTCGGGCCATCATACCACACCCCAGGAGGTGATGCATACCACCTCCGGCCTGCATACCACCTCCTTCCTCTATTTGTAATTGCTAAAACTGCAATGCGATTATCGTAAATCTGCGGTACGAATCAAGCCCTGAAGTTGGGAAGTTCCTCATTGCCTGCACATTCTGAGCTCTATTTATTTTCTACAATTAATAAATGCAGGCTTTATAGCTGAGTAATGCTGGCTGTTGGTCAGTTTCTTTCTGCTGTGTCACAGTGTGGTTGGGAAAGGTCTAGTAACACATAAAGCTAAATTCTGTTCATGAAATTAGTAAAGTTTTGATAGGTTGATTGATTCCTTTGTATATATAATCATAAAATGGTACTTTGTCACCACCTAGTGATTGAACTGAAGAAGTTTCTTATTGAGTGACTGCATGGAGAATTAGGAAACAAGTGAAATTGTTTCACTCACTTAGGCCCTTATTCAGATCTGTGCGGATATTCCCGCATTCTTACGGAGCGGTCCGCACGCCACGGTGTTTTGCCGCATGCGGCCATCGTCCGTAGAAACGCCCACGTGTCCTCCGCATTCGGACGGACTCACTCTTTAAGAACAGGGCGTGTTTACGGACGACATACAAACCATGCGTGTGCGGGAGAAACACTCCGATTCGGCACGGTATTACAGAGTATTACAGAGTATGCTCGGGAATACCGCATCCGAACGGGAGCCAAGCGGTGCTACCGCACGTAAGCGGAGGATTTACGCCAAACAACCCACTATGAAGTATCTTCTGCAAGACATCACATGACCCACTTATTCAATTACCTATCCTCTTAAAAAACTGCTTATTTGGAATTGGAATCAATTAGATTCCAATATATCCTTACAAGCATGCCTAACACATGCATAGCACACATTAACCCTTACAGCAATTGAAGTGCAATGGTTTCAATTAAAGCACTGACAAGCGTCCTATTAGTGAGTAATGAGTAAAGGAGTAGATTCTATTGGGTTCAGGTGTTAATGGTTGTAGTCATTAGGCGTACGTTCGCCTACCGCATGAACGAGTGGTGTCCGCAAAGCAATAGTACACTTGTGGACACCGCACATTTCAGCCCTTTTTGCTCGCGTGCATTCGGAGTGGTTTCCGAATGTACGCCCCCCAACATAAGTGTACTCCCCCGTGTCCGCCCATGTTTCCGCCCCGTTTTGCCCACTTTGAAACTACGCCCATGTGTCATTCCGCATGACGCCCATAATACGCCCCTATTTCCCGACTGATTGCGGTGACCAGTTTTGGACGGGCTTTGTCCGAACTGGTACCGAGTCAAGGCGTGGCACATGCGCGTAGCGTTCTCCACGCATGCGCAGACGCCGTAAAGACGCGATCCGTAAGAACGCGGTAAAGTCCGCATCAATCAGAATAAGGGCCATAGGCTCATTCTGACTTGGATGCAGGGCTGGTGCTGTGACACTCAGGAATGTCGAAGCCAGTAACCATATTGTCACACCAGGGGTCTGAGTTGCGGAGACTGAGACCTCTGGTGGGGACCTGGATCGGTATCTGAACCGGGGAGGTTGCAGAGGACCCTTTCGCATGTGATGCGAGACAGTGCACCCAGAGCCAGTAAACAGTCAATGGTAAAATACAACCGAGTTTATTTGGCAGATGGTTGTAGGATAACAGACAGTAAAGTATGCAGGATAAATGACACAGTTCATGCAGATTGCAATACTTTACAGAGATGATGAATGGTATCGATGGTGGAACATCGGATCCGGAATATCGGATATGGAGTAGTAGACTGTGGGTCCGGAATGACGGACGGAAACTGGAAGTGATGAATTTGGAATATCGGACTTAGTGATGACGGAACATCGATGGCGGAACATCGGAAGGACCAGAGTCCTGGAGCTAGGCTTGGCCGCTGGGTTGAAGAAGCAGGATCACAGGCGATGGAATAACCTGGACTTCACAGGAGATGGAGTAACCTGGAATACACTGCAGCATAGGAGACAACACCAGCAGGAAATACACTTGCACAGAGACAAGGACAGCTGAACACACACTGGAGACAACTGAAGCACTAGCAATGGTTCTGAGAGCTCCCAGCATACTTATCCCCACTGGGTGGCCAGGATTGGCCGAGGAAGTATGACAGGGAGATCAGAACCAACAGGATTGGACAGTACAGACATGTGACTGGAAAGAACATGGCAGCCCCCATGTCTGCTATGGCGGGAAAGTGTGTTTGTGCAAGCCATGCTTGTGGCCAGGAGCATTAACGAGTGCAGCTGTAGTGAGCTGATGCATCAGGTCAGACTGCAGGCTTTGCTTCACAGCTGCAGCATTAAGGAGTTACTAAAGAGACTGTGGAGAGGCACTAGAAGGTAAAATAATGTCTGTTTTATCCAGATCGTGACACATATTACCTTGCACTCTGAGAAGCTGGTCGCCTCTTCCTCCTCCTCTCTGAAGCGGGGCAAGAATCAGGCAAATGAAACGTTTCAAGGGTGTTTATTAATAGCGATATACTTGAGGTCAGCTAGCGGACAGAGCTCAGATCGTAAGAAAAGGGTGGACCTTTACAACATACAATGAACCTGATATTTTAAAGTAAGGCACGTCTGCACAGTTTTACACACACAAGTGTGACAAATATACTTCAGACTCATCAATGGCAAATAATAGTACAGTTCAGCAATTTACTAATATTATCTATGTCTTGACTGGCACAGTTGATTAACACGGACTCAATTGGGCCCAACCAAAGGACAATCACGTGACACTGGATATACTCAAAAGGCTTAACGCCATCAGGCCAACCAGCCGTGTAACTAAAGAGGTACACCAAATATACTCTCCTGGCTTATTTAACTATAATACCAATTAACGTAATTAATTTAATCAATCTGTATTAATATAAGGCAACTTGCAATCACATTAAACTCAATACATTTCTTTTAGTTAACGCACTTAACCGTATCACTCTACATAAACAATAGTGCAATTTGTAACAGCAGCAACACTACTTTACTGTAAATAATGTTACACCACGGGGTACCCAGTTTCCTATCACTAAACACTGTCCCTGGGACAGACCTGTGCACAGGAATTTTGGGGATAAAGGTTGCTGAAGCCCTGTGCAGTGGACGCAGGGTTTGGAATGACCATCACTGGCTAGTATTCTTTGGTTAACAAAGGGGCAAAGGTATTGTCGGGTGAGGTCGCCACGAACATCCAGTAGTCCTCTCCCCCTCTGGCTGTGCTGACCATGCGGCTGGTGCCTGTGTGGATCGTTGCGGTGTTGTATGAAGCGCCGATATTCACTGTGGTTGGTCGCGTATTTGCTGCCTCTTACTGAAGCACCACCAGGGCCTGTTACCTTGGTCACCTTGACACCTCTCCTTCCATTGGTCAGTTCAAATTCGTTCAAACCCATTCTCCGTTTCCTTCAGAAGTATTTGTTCCTATGGGTCTTCTGGATGCCCGTATAGCGAACGTATATGGTTCTCTTGTTGTCTGCTCTTATGAAGCCATAGCCACGTGCTACACTGAACCACAATACATCTTGATAAAGGTCACCTAGACCGAAACGCTTAGATCCTGCCAGAGGAGAGTGAACAGCCACACACCTTTTTGGATGTATGTATTGATTTTATCTAATTTTTAAAAAAATTTGGGTTTTGTGAATTTTCGTGTTGGATTTTGGATTTTTGTGGTTTGGCCCACAAAATCTACTGTATGGGACTTGTATAAAGAATTTTTGGATTAAAATATAAGGTGATACCTTTTTAAAAATCGGCTTCCTGGCTCTAGTTGGCCTTTCTATATATCAACCACAAGCACATTGGAAAAGAAACCGCTAGGGGTGAGTAAGGTACGCCACCATATCTTGGTGCCTAAAATAGTGATTGTAAGAATCTATAACACTGAGTTATATCTTGAAAAATCTCTGTTTTATGGAACCCGAACCGGGGAAGCTTCCGGCCTAATTGAGGTGCACCGGATCTACATAGTTGCACAATCCACTGCACCAGGGAGAAACCCATGTAAAGAAACCTTTACAGGTTTGAAACCTTCTAACTACATCGTGAGTAGGGGTACGCCCTCCTTCTTTAAAAGTAAAGAAACCTTTACATGTGTTCTCCCGCCTCTAAATCACAAAAGTGAGGTACGCTGTCATAAGTCTACCATCTTTGTTCAGCCTCCCCACTTACTCACATTATTTCAAAAAGTAAAGGAAATTTTTCAAGTATACTAGAATCTTAGACACCTCCTATTCTTTTCTTTGAGCACGTGTGGGAAAAATTGAACACTTCAAAATGGAGAAAAATTCCTATTGAAAAGCAAAAAGTTCTCCTAGGACGTACCAAAGATACCTTTATGAGAGGGACATCTCCGTAAAACAACGTGAGTCTTGGTACGCCTGTGGAACCTAAAATTCCTTTACACTATTACCAAACTATTGGTTTATATTAAGTGACACTCACACAATTTCAAAAATAAGTTTTTAATTGTCCATTGTTTATGTTTTTTTCACTGAACACTTTTTAATCCGGTTATCTGCACCTACGTGAGAACAACTCCATTCCATCTAAGGAGGAGCCTGTAACACAAAAAGAAAAAAACATCAAGTATCCTACTGCGCCATTTTTCTATTTCCCAATTTTGTCTTGTTGTATGGTTTGTGAAGTAAGGGTGTAACTTCTGGGGATTGTGAATTATAGCAGCACTGCGCCACGTACCACCTGTCATTTGTTCTGTAAATAGTGCAATTTGTAACAGCAGCAATACTACTTTACTGTAAATAATGTTACACCACAGGGTACCCAGTTTCCTATCACTAAACACTGTCCCTGGGACAGACCTGTGCACAGGAATTTTGGGGATAAAGGTTGCTGAAGCCCTGTGCAGTGGACGCAGGGTTTGGAATGACCATCGCTGGCTAGTTTTCTTTAGTTAACAAAGGGGCAAAGGTATTGTTGGGTGAGGTCGCCACGAACATCCAGTAGTCCTCTCCCCCTCTGGCTGTGCTGACCATGCGGCTGGTGCCTGTGTGGATCGTTGTGGTGTTGTATGAAGCGCCGATATTCACTGTGGTTGGTCGCGTATTTGCTGCCTCTTACTGAAGCACCACCAGGGCCTTTTACGTTGGTCACCTTGACACCTCTCCTTCCATTGGTCAGTTCAAATTCGTTCAAACCCATTCTCTGTTTCCTTCAGAAGTATTTGTTCCTATGGGTCTTCTGGATGCCCGTATAGTGAACGTATATGGTTCTCTTGTTGTCTGCTCTTATAAAGCCATAGCCACGTGCTACACTGAACCACAATACCTGGCCGGTCGACTTCCTTACTCTGACTCGCCGATCTTCAGTGTCAGGTGGTACTCTCGCTGTGATCTGGTTTTGCATGAGCGCCCTTGGACCGGTCAATGGGTCTTCTCTCGAGGGTTGGTCTCTTGCCTCTGGATTCTCTTGTCCAAAGGTTGCGTTTGGGCAGTACCTCAAAATGTGCCCACTCTGTCAGCACCCTCTGCAGATTGGCCATCCCTCTTCATCGAACCAATTGGTCGAGCATCTTCCTCATTCCCTAGATGTAGTCCACCGCGGTTGACCTCCTCTCTTCCTTGGTGGATGCCATTCCCTATGTCTGGCTTTGCTCTGTTGTAATCTTTGCCCTATTTGGGCGACGTCTAGGGCCAGTTCTGTGAGCTTACTATTAATAGCGCCCAAAAGGTCTGGTCCTGCTGGGGTTTGTGTCTCCTTTCTTCGCGCTAGCTTCATGGTGTTTGGCCTCATGGTGGCCTTCTGTATCTTCCTTCTCCGCTGTTGCACTTTCTTCAAAGTCGGTATTCTGGTTCTGGACCAATATTTCTAGTGCTGATTCTTTGAATTTGGCGAACGTGCAATCTTCTTCTTGCCGTTTCCACATACGGAGTTGGGTGCAGGTGGTTTCCTCTTGTGCTCCTTCAACGAAGAGGGCTATTAACATCTCATCCGCCTGTTACATCTCTCGAGGGTCCACAGCCTGTACAGCTTTCATGGCTTCCTGCAAGCCCAGTGCGAACTCGCATGGTGTTTCTCCATGTCTCTGTTTTCTAGCGTATAATCTACTTCTTAATACAGATATTGTTTTAGATTCGAATATGCGTGCAAGTTTCCGGAGTATCTTGCTCGCCGGTGTATTTTCATCTGCTGCCCATGCCTTCACTTCCCTCAGGGTGGGACCTTTTAATTGTGCCAGCAGGATTTTTCTTTTCTGTTCCTCATTCAATTGGTATATGTTGTTCTCAAACACCATGGTGTGTCACGGGCCTCTTGCAGGGGTAACTCAGGTTGAATGACCAATTCAATACATTTAAGGTAAATGTAATAGGCAAAACCAGAGCTGGTGGCTGCCAATCATAATCTCATAACTGAGCCTGTCCCAGCGCTACAGAGGCTGCTAGCGTATTTGGCTTGATGCGTCTCCATGGAGACACATAGCTTAGCCAATCAGGGCTCAGCTATGGGTCTCCATGGACACGCATCGACCAACCATGCTAGCAGCCTCTGTAGCACTGGGACAGCGCTATAGAAGCTGTTAGCAGCGCCGGAGAAAGCCGTCTCACCCCGATGTCAGTGGGGGGTGAGCTGGCTCTGGAGAAGGGAGGGCAGCGCTGGACCCTGGGTCGGTAAGTATATTGGTGTAAAAGTGAGGTGTGTGTTTGTGTGTGTAATAAAGTGTGTGTTTTATTTTAACATTCTTTTTCCAGGTGGACTACAAGTCCCAGCGGGCCCATTAATGCCCTGCATGCTGGGACTTGTGGTTCGTCAAGTCCCAGCATGCGGGGGAGGCCTGCTGGCACTTGTAGTTCACCTGTATAAAGCAATGTTATTAATGAGTGTTTTAACCCTATCAGGCCGGCGTCCAAAGCCCAGGGACGCCGGTGACTGCCCCGGGCTTCAGCCCTGGATGGGTGAAGCCTGGGGGGGGGACCCCTTTATCCTCACTCCCCCAGGGACTCCGTCCAAGGTTGACCAGCCACGGTGCTCATGGTTTGGCCGGGGGACCTGTATGTAAAAAGTGTCCCCAGGCTGTGGAATGACACCACGGGCTGTTGGAGCCCGGTGCTGGTTTAAAAATACGGGGGAACCCCAGATTTTTTGACCCCCGTATTTTTGGAACCAGGACCGGTCCAAGAGTCTGGGGAAGGTTTCAGAAATACGGGGGACCCCTACGCTTTTTGTCCCCCTGTATTTTTGGAACCAGGTCCGGCTCAATGAGCCCGGGGCTGGTTATGTTCAGGAGGGGGGACCCCACGCCATTTAAAAACTAATAATTTTTACTCATTTTTTTAAGACAGGACCATGCGCAGATCTCAATGATCTGTGCAGGATTCTGGCCAAATCGCCTGTCAGAACCTGGTCTGCATGTGTGGCGATTTTTAGACACATTTTCCTGAATTCGCATTAGATATGCGATTTGTATACTTTTCAATGGGAAAACATCTGGATGCGAGTTACTAAAAACCGTTTTTGACATTTTTCACATCTCATTAAATATGCGAATTTGGAAAAAAGTGTGATTTCGGACGCTTTTTGACTAAAAATCGCACAAATCACATTTCCGCATCTCATTAAATGTCACCCGGAATGTTACTAATATCTTCCAGTAGGTGGTAAATATTGGTTGCCTATTGCAACATCCCATGTGAAATAAGAGTTCCCATCTTAATATCCTCCCCATGAGTCAAAAAAGTTTGGAAACCACTAGTTTAGGGTTTATTATCAGCACAGAGACTGAACTGGCAACATATATCACCACCTTGTGGACAGTTTAGATATTATGGATTTCATACAAACAGAAAGTTTCTGTTCTTATTGTGCCTTTATTAAGTCATTATCCATGATATTACAATAAAGAGGAGTGCACTGTTCTCCAGGGAGGCTTCATGTACTATCCCAAGATTGCCTGGGAGATCAAGGATATGTACAAGGATATGCTGAGAGACAGAAGTCTCCTACTTAGCTCTGACAAGAGACCTGGTTATTAATTGCATATGAAGCTATTGCAGTATCCCGACACTGCCATTCAGCATACTGTACACTAACTGGCCGATGATCTGTATGAAACCTGATTCTGCTCAAGCTCTGCTTCATCACCTATGTACATGTAACAGTGAGTACAGAAGTACCTGCTATCTATCAACAACCCAACACCACTGGCTAAGCAACTGGGCTATTAATAGCTTGAGTCATCCACTGGTGTGTGCCGATATAACTCTGCAATATGAATGCCTGCACATACCTCATTTCAAACAAGTGAACAAAGGGAATTCTGGACAGTGGTTCTCTCAGTTTGGGTAGAACATCTGGTAACATTACAGTAGAGGTGAGAGATGTTTGGTGACATTTAAGCGTGTATTGAGTTTTGTGGCTAGTGACATGTGGGTGTAGCCAGCACCATGTGACCAGTTCCATATTGGTATGTACAGTACTATTTTTCTGGAAAAATAGGTGCAGGAACTCCAGGTCTGGGGTTGGATCAATTAGATAAAAAATAATATATATAATAAAGAGAGGGAGGGAGAGATAGATGTATACTGTATATTGTATTTAGAAACAAAGGCACTCACAGGTGACTTTAAAATAAAACTTATCTTATGGAAAGTACATTTGTAGTTCCTGATGATGTCATATTTAATTAGAGGTTCAGGAACTGAGTTCCTGCTGGTTCCTGCTGAAAAAATAGCACTGAGTATGTATACCCCTATAATATTAGCCCAATGTTTTCCTATATGTAACAGTAGAAAAAGTGCATAATTATGTGAATAAAATAGAAATATATTTTTAATCCGTAAGATTTATAACAGCCACCTGGCCCGCTTGTCATCATCATGGTGGCAATGGGCCTACTTTTATGCGGAGGTCTTGCACTATAGTACCATCTACACCATTATTCATTTGGGCCTGCTGACATGACATTCTGTTGTGTGGAAACCTTAAGAGCTAAATTCTTCTGGTGAAACCTTCAAAAACTTTTTGTTCTCATGTAAAATGAGGCTAATTACAAAATGAACAGTTTCAAAATTTGGTAACTGCCTATACAGTATAATAATATTACATGGTATTTGGTGAAAACAAAGTGCGAATATTTTGTATGAGGGACTATACAAATTAAGAATTATGGCATAAGTGAAATGCTCAATATGGATCTCCCAGAGTTGCA
Source organism: Crinia signifera (assembly GCF_055691185.1). Classification (NCBI taxonomy): domain Eukaryota; kingdom Metazoa; phylum Chordata; class Amphibia; order Anura; family Myobatrachidae; genus Crinia; species Crinia signifera. Next base: position 328,512,807 of record NC_139218.1, on the reverse strand, counting down.
TTATCTGCACCTCCTTGGGTCCCCTAATTGTGCTGGGAACACAATTAGGGGAACTGTGCACTATAAAGGATGACTTTTATATATTGGATCAAAAATATTCCAAAATAACCTACAATGGATCTCTAAGGTATTCTTCCAAAGTTGTTATGTCTCCTCTCCAGTGGAAGTGCAGGGGAGGAGACACTACTGTCCTCTTCAGGGGGCAGGGCTGAGCTCCCACATCATTGGGCGATTTACATAATGTGGTCCCATCCCATCCAATTCCCATGGTTGTTTCCCCATTTCTGCCCACCTCAATAATATGCAGATGGGATGCAGGAGAACTGCCTTATCTTCCAGGGGTGCAGACACCTACCTCAAATATGTAGTCTTCTGTAACTTCCAGGCAAGTACGCAAGTATGCTGTGAAGACTGGCATGTGAATTGTGAATGGCTAATCGAGAATTGAACCTGTATTAAATTCCTATGCAATGCTTAAATAATACACCAGTGACAAGGGAGACATTTTTATTGTCTTATGAAAAGGCTAGCAAAATGAATTTACAAATATAAAAATACACACTGTACAGATAGGAAAGGGATTTACAGGGATCCCTCTAGCTGTTCAAAAATAAACTTTTTGTTTGTTTTATATTTGTACATAAAACATTCTTTAAACCTCTGAATGTAGATCAAAAACAAGAAAGTTCTAGCGTTACAGCTCCAGAGTCATTGCTATCTTCTACATTATATTTATATATCTCTTTTTTTTTCTCCTACATACAGTAATATGAAATATACAGTAATATAAAGGGGAGATGTGATTTTGTTATAAGACATATTCTTTGGTATTGCTATAAATATTATCATATTTTACGTAACACATAAGTCGGGACGGCCACGGCTAGCAGTAATCTTTTCATTCCTGTGAGGAGTTCTTTTTCTGGAAGCCCTTATTTCAATGATTAACCCTTTGAGTGCCAAGTGAATTTGACAAAATAGGTGAGAAAATTGCAAGCAAACATCTGTATTCATCATAATGACCTGTAATGTTTACCTTATACAGGAAATATCTTTATTTACACAACATTTTTCATTTGAATTTATATAACAAATGTGAGCGACGCTGACATATTTAGCGGATAATTTGCACATCTCTCACAGATGTTGGCACTTAAATATTAATCTTTGTACCCCAGACTAGAGATGTATTAGGTATCAAGCTTGACACACAGTGGAAGCAGCCATTCTTGGGCAGTAACAATATTCAGCGCTGTAACTTGGGGTGTGCAAGCTGTACCCACTGCGGGCTACAATGCCTCTGCCCCACATGCCAGCATCTATCTAGCAAGATCCTTGGAACAACACCCTGCAGCTACAATCGCTGCTGCAGTGCTGTCTTAGGGGGGGGTTGTCACCTGTACAGCTCTCCCGGAGTATCACAAGAATGCTTCAGGCAGTGCTGTCATTCCACCAGTGGTTATAAACAAGTCACCACCGATGTATGATCGCTCACACTATCACCACTTGCACAAGCCTATGGCAGACGCAGTGTCCTCTTCCCAACTCCAGCGAAACTGTGGTACTGCAACGCAGCAGCAAAAGTCCCATAACACACCAAAGTTTTTTTGGGTTCAGTTCAGGCTATCCCCCAATCACTACCAGGAACGCAAATGGTTCTGCCGCACTGTTGTGACTGCCAGTGATGCCATACGCAACAGTGCACTTAACTTTTATAACAAAATCAGAATTAGATTAAGGGCATTGTTATTAAATATATTTATAATAATAAGCTTGCTTACTTTTCAAAAATGCTTTGTCCATATGTTTTTGTCTGTTAAATTTACGTTTCAATTTAATGAGTGATCTTTTCTACAACTGACTCCCAAGATAACATAAATAGAGCATATTACTCCAAACTGTCTCAGATATGGCGGACTGTCCAGCCGTCCTGTGATTTATTACCTTTGTCTGGAATCCAGAACATGTAACGGGTCTGTGCAGCTAACATTGGGGCAGATGTATTAAGCCTTAACAAGAGATAAATTCAAGTGTGATAAGGAGAGATAAACGTCCAGCCAATCAGCTCGTTCCTGACTTTTTTCAAACACAGGCTGTAACATGGCAGTTAGCAGGTGATTGGCTGGATGTTTATCTCTCCTAATCACACTTGGATTTATCTCTTGTTAAGGCTTAATACATCTGCCCCACTGGCCCCTCACTCCCACCCAGAACTTGAGTAAATGGCATTAAATAGGTGGTTTTTGTATGCAGCCTTGGCTACACTCAATGGCCCTTATTCTGGCCCGCATTTCTGTTCATGTGTATACACCGGATGCGTGCGTCCACGCCGAACAGATGTGTTTGCCGGGTGTCCACCCAAGATTGCAGGTGGGGGGTGTGGGGCAGCAGTGGATAGTCACACCCATGGGAATGCCCAGTGTTTCATGGGCATTCACATGAAAACGCTGGTGCGTTCCCATGGAAATCGCCCGGTGATGTGGGCACCAGTTTCTTTGGCGCATCTTCAGGATTGCTGCAGTTCCCAGAACCACAGCTCCGCACCTACTGTGCAACCGTCATGATATCATGCAATTATAAGATGGGGCCTGCACAGGGCACTGCTGAGCCCTCTTATATTTCTGTACAGTGATGAAAATATCAGTCACATCATGTACTTTATGTTTCTTCCTCATATGGTTTAACTATAGCCAGCTTTAAGATCTATTATATTCGGACAAAGGGCTTGATTCTGATTCTGAAAAAAAAAAGCATGTAATTGGGAACTTGGACAAAAGAAACCATGCTGCACTATAGAGGGGGCAGAAGTAATATATGCACAGAGATTAAGATTTGGGTGAGGTGTCTCCAAACTGAAATCTAAATTGTAAATATAAAGCTGTCAAATATTTGGTGGGCTACGTGCAAAACCAGCCAGTATTTACCCAGCACAGAAAAAATATATATGTATTTGCTCCCCTACATTAAAAAATTTGTTCCAGACACAAAGTTACTTGCTTTTTTTGCATTACTTTCAAATTAGAATCATACCCAAAGTTGTGCACTCACCGCACGGTGGAGGCAGCCATTTTGATAGCTGTAATATATGAATGCAAGCAACAAACTCACTAGAAACCAATGGCATCACTGTACAGTAGTCCCTTTGTGTTACAGATTCCAAGTGAGTTGGTGGGCCTTGTCCAAATAAATATTAGTTTAGTTAACAAAATGTTGGCCCCAATTGTCTGTAGTTGACTACAGTTTCATAACGCAACTTGTGAAATTCCACTTTTCAATTAACTAAAGCTCCCAGTGTGTGTGCCCTTGTGTTAGTCGATGCCAGAAATGTTTTCATAGCCCTTTAGTTCAATAACAGCTGAAGAAACACAAATTATTTATCCCTGACCAAAAGATAAATTATGCTGTGGAACAGCCTGACAACCTTCCAACTTTGTTGAAACTGAAAAAAATTAATTTTTATTAGCTACATAGAAAAGTGTTATGTGTTTAGTAAATAGTTAATCAAAGACTATCCTAAACTGTACAGTCATATTAAAAAAATGAATGTATAGAGCATGTGCAAATTTTGTCATATTTAAAACGTCCATGACAAAAAGACAACAGACCATTCTAGAAATAGATTTACTGGATAAATCAAGTGTACTTTTCTGTGCCAGCAAAACTGAAGTCTTGCATTTATTTAAGCACACTGTATTATTATAATGATCCAGTATTTTCAAAAATGAGTCAAGATAATGAGCAAGCGCTGCACCATTGTGTGATCACTTTGATCTGGGCAGTTGTCATAGAGGTCCCATCACTGAAGCATTAGATTGCTCAAGAAATAGTGTTGAGGAACTTATTCTCGCCAGCTAAAGAAGACAGCATCGAGTTCAAGTCTGTCACAGCCATGTTTGGAACCATGGTTGCAGGATTACGTGGTGTACCCAAATGTGAGGAAGGTTGAGATGATCCTTGTAAACCACCTGGAGTTAAATTACCCGGGATCAGCGATGTAGGATCAGGATCATCAATAATTGCAGTGAAATCAATCTGAGTGTTTTCCAAATCTAGAGTGTCTAAAGGATTGGATCCTGGACATGAGCTGCTGTATGGCATTGAGTCTGTCTTCAGGAAACCCAGGTTAGAATTGTACTGTCCATGTTGATGTCCATCACAACTACTTTGGTGGTGATTTAGTGGTGGGGCAACCTTTTGGGGTCCTGTTTTTCCATGATGCATTTCAACTTGCCCTGAGTAATACATCAAACCAGTGGTGTCATTAGTGTCTGACTGAGGGTGAATAGAAGGTAGAGGAACCCCTCTTCTAGGACTGGATTCAGCTGAATGGTAAGATGGACTTAGTTGCGGTGGACTGGCCATGAATGATGACTGGCTGGTTATACTTTGTTGACGCATTGGAGGCTTTCGCCAAAGCGGGGGATGTGGCACCAAATCTAATCTGTTACTTTGATTTTCTGGACTTCTCATGGTTTTAGGATGAATTGGTTGGTTTTCATGTGGGCTTGGACTTAGTAAGCTGTTCTCTGTTTGCTTACCATGCAAATTCATGTATTTAGGGCTCATGTATGCCTGTCCATGAGGTGTGTTCCTGTGTTGGATCTGGCCTGTGTCAACATCCTCCCTGGTGCTGTTCATCACTGGGATATTCTTTGGCTGCTGCTCCCACATTAGCGCTTGTTGGGATTGAACATAATTTCTCACCATCATCTCCTTCACTTGCATCATAGGTGTCTGTGATCTGCGTCCTTGAGGGCTTAGCATGCCAGGGTTAAGGACAGGATTGTAGCAAGTGTTTTGTTGGCTGTCCTGTTGTCCTTGGTACTCACAGTTTGTATTAGGTGGAGAAATGGCCGTGGGCTGGTTGAAAGCATGCGGCTGTGTTGGATGATGCTTGATGTTTTGACATGACATCATGGAGGGCATTGAAGGATGAAACTGTTGTTCTGGTTTGATATGCACCTGACCTAAGTGACCGTACCTTTGATTATTTCCATACATATTCTGCTGCTGACATGAATTACTATTTACAAGGGAAATCTGTTTGTTTGACTCTGATACTGGATTGGAGTATTGACTGTGACATTGATTCCCTGTGGGCACATTTGATTGGATCACCTGATGGTTTGCATTATGGCCCTCAGACATTTCCATTGTCCCTGAGCTTACTTCATGCCACTGCACAGGCAAGCTAGAACTACTTGTCATTTGCCTTGTATTATGAAAAGACTGATTGTTAGTGGTCATTTGGCATTGGTTGAACCCTGGGTGACTCAAAGGATTGCTCTGGCTGGAATGACTGTCAGGATTTACATGTATATTTCCTGTAGCTCGCAGAGAACTGGGATATGCATTTTGGTTTTGAATATCTATCCCATGAAGTTGGTGGTTAAAATTAATTTGGTTATTGGGAACATTCATTTGAGAGTCTTGGTAGTTCATGTATTGCTGCATTTCATTAGGGGCCATAACATTATGGTCCTTAATGTGAGATGACCCATCTGTGCTAGTTGCCTCCATGAACACATTCTCGCTGATGCTGGGTGGCCGGGGTGAAAAAACATGTAATTGTAAGTTTGCATCTGATCCTCCATAATGTTGCTGTTGACCTAGAGTATGTCTTCCCATCGCTGAAGTGTTCATGTTTGACATACTCTTGAATCGCTGGACTTTTGGTATTGCCTGAGGTTCTCCCCCAGGTCTTGCAGGATCACTAGCTCTTCTTATTCCAGCCCCTGGAGCCTGAGATGGATGAATTATTCCTGCACCATAGCTGTGGTATTCATTGTTGCTATGTCTTCTTTGGGTATTATTAGCTAGTATTGAAGAGATAGATGACCCACGGTAATCACTGGTACCAAAAGTCATCCGATTATTTGAACTCATTCTCTCCATATTAGGAAGAGGTGTGGGTGGAGGACCACCAGTAGCTGCAGCATATTTTGCCTTTAGTCTGTATTGCTGAGCTGGAGTTAGGCCTGGAAGGCAAGTGGCATTGGAATGTCTTGAAGAATCTGATGTCATTTGATCATATGTATCCGCCATGTTCCCGACATCAGCTGACCTCTGGTTGGAAAGATAGGGCGACACCATTGAAGATCTGCGGCTCACTGTATAGGCTGAACTCATTGTACTTGTTGTGCTGTTACGTCTGTCATTCATCTTCATATAGTCACTAGAAGACAGCTCCATGATGTGATTGCCGTGGGTCATACCAAGTGGTCCACACATGCCTTGTAACTCTCCCTGAGATGCTGTAAAATACAATAAATGGTCAATATAAATAAGAGAGGTTAAGCTTCTATCAAGGATATTGATTGGCAATACGAAATCCAATGTTTTGACTTCTAATAGTCTTCTAATAGTCTGATATAGATATGTAATATTTTCTATGTTCTGAATTTAGCCGGTATTTCTTAAATTGTTTAAATATATTGTTAAAGTTGTATAACTATATCACTAACTCCTTTTAAAACGATATAGCTGAACATATACAATTGTAGGTGATCTACATTACAGAAAAAGAACATCTACTCTCAAAACTTAAAATTATTTATTGGGTGGAGTGTCATCGTTAAATGTTACTCTGGTTCACTTTTTGACAGATCTGACAGGTCTCCAAAGACTTCAAATGGTCTTCTTGAAACAAGGGGACAAGGAAAAAAAGGAAAACCTGTGCAATGGTGCTAGCACTGGACGTAAACAGCGTATGGTAAGTCCACAATTAAAAACCATCAAACCTGCTTATGTATAAGAATTTGTTACTGTGGAGGTGTGCCCATGTGAGGGTATGGAGTTAAACCAGAGAATAAAGAAAGATACTGTCTTTTGGGGCTCCCCCCATTACTTGGAGCCAAAATCAAGGCCCTTATTCTGATCGGTGCGGCCCGATCAGAATATGCGGCCGCAACCGTGCAGGCGAATCCCCGCCTTCCATACGGATCGCCACCTGCCGTCCGTATGCGGATATGTGGCGATCCGCATGAAATTGTACGGGGATACGCCTCCTCCATGGTGGGAGCAGCCCCTGCATTCGATGGTCGCCGAACATCGAATGCAGGGCCGCACGCTCCACCAGGTCCCGCAACACAAGACCACACGGACACTTGTCCGTGTGAAATCATGTATAGGGGCGGGCAGCTAACATCCGGCGATGTCAGATGCCCGCCCCGTACCCACGCGTCACGGCCTCATTACCATGCATACGCCCCGCGTTTGCATGGGAACGCCCATGAAACGGGGGGCGTATGCATAGGGTAATGAGGCTAAGTAGCCCCTCACGCCCCTCTACGCCCCCTGTGCGGCGTATAAAGAATCCGTGCGGCGAAATCGCCTGCACATGCGCAGAGTGACCTCTGCACATGCGCAGACGATCAACATCGGCGGTCCGTCCGCATGCGGGAATTTCCGCACCGATCAGAATAAGGGCCAAAGTAACAGATGAATTCTATGGCATGAGGGAAAGCCATTGAAAGGTCTACATTGTCTAGGTAGACAGTCAATAGGTCAACACAGACACTAGGTTGACATTGACAAAAGATTGATGTGCAATAGGTCGACATGGTCAAAAGGTTTACACGTGAAAAGGGTGACATGAGTTTTTCACTATTTTTGTATTTTTTTGGGACTTTTTCCTTCTTTTATTTTCCATTTGCATTTTATGTATTCAAACGTATTGTGTATAATCTTACTTTGTAAACATAGCACATATGTAAAGAGGACATTGGATTTAACATGGTAATCTCCACCCAAAAATAGATTTTAGTATTCTGGATAATTTCACTACATCTGCTAAACAAACATCAGCATGTTTTTCATGAGTTTAATTGTTATACCGCATTTCACCAATAAACCAATGTTTTCTTTTGCAATCCAACATCTATGGTTCCTGTTCTTCTACTGCTACCTACCTGTGTTGTGGATGGCAGGTAGTTTTACAGATTTTCCAGAAGATGGTGCTTTCCGCATCTGGTTCAGCTTGTCGATCCTGAGGTTCTCCAGCTTCCTTAGGGCTGACGCTCCTGCAGTGCCAATAGACTCCACTGAAGGAATGTCCTCCAAGTTGGAGAGGTCTTCGAAGCTCCCGCCTGTGTTGGCATTCATCTCTACTCCACTATCATTGTTATTGGTGCTACCCAAGGGAGACCTTTCACTGCTGCAAGATGACTGTCCACCAGGGCTGGGTTGAGACTTCTAAAAGCAGTCAAGACGAAAATAAAAGTGATGACATTTTAGTTTTAAAAAATTTCCAAAAGCATTCACTTATTTTTATTTTCATTTTCATTTTAAAGCTTTGTTTTTGCTTTAGTATTATTCTTTTCTTTTTCCTAATCTATATTGAACAACAATACATATATAAAATCTGTTTCTAGGATATGATGCTCTTGTGTGAATGCAATGCTTTTTTGTGGAGGTACTCAAGGGGGTATGCGGTCCCTGGGTCTATAATCTCTAGGTCGCCAGTCACTAGGTCAACCACTAATGGTGGACGTGACTAGGTTGTAACCTATGAGTGGTCGACATACCCTAGGTATGACAGCAGGTCGACACAAGCTTAAGGTCGACGTGGACATGGTTGACATGAATAAGGTCAACATGAAAAATGAAGTTTCTTTAAAAAAAAAAGGGGTGCGTGAGATTATAATAGTGCACGAAGTATGGCGAGTCTTGCGAGTTCATATTGACTATGTCCCTGTCGATTATAAGCTTGTGTCGGTCTTCTGTCAATGTCAACCTAGGGTATGTTCACCATTCGTAGGTGTCGACCTAGTCACAGTCAACCATTAGCGGTTGACTTAGTGACTGTCAACCTTGGGGGGGTTGGGGTACGCAGTACCAGCACTTTGTTTTAGATCTGATTTGTTGTTCTTATTTCTACTTCTAGTTTCAGAAACAAGAAGAAAACAATGAAATAATTACCGAAATTAACAAAATACAGCACTTCTTAAAGGTTTCTTATTTGCTATATACTGTACATAATATAATTGTAGTCATTTATGGATAGGTTTCAAAGTACTAAATATACGTGTTTTATTATCTGTGCACATTTCAGTTTAGTTCATTCTCTCACCAGGGCCATATCTGGCACAGTCAGTCTTCCCTCCTCCTTCCGTGCCTGAGAAGAGCTTGCCTCCAGGTCCTGCTGGATATCACTCTTTATTCCTTGAGGCCCAGTACCCTCATGTGTCGAATGGTTCCGAGGCAGCCCGTCTCCACGGTGCTTCTTTGTGATGTGTGCCTCAGGGCCATGGACGGTCTTCACATGCTTCCTGAGAGAGCTGGGATCTGTGTACCTCTTGGTGCAGCCCGGGATCTTACACACATAAGGTTTCTAGAAGAAATGTAAGTGTTGTTATTACATAGGGTATTTTTCACAATTCTGTAAGCATAGGATTAAAACCATAACATATATTTTAACAGGTTTTTACATTATGCATAAAGATTGTATGTTTATATTCGCTAACGTTGCCAGAAGCTAATTAACTTGTCCTCTATGCCGTTTGAGTGAGAGGAGGGCACCCACATAAACATGATGGGGACATACAAATGCTACACAAATAGGACCCTGGCTGAAGCTGGACCCACCACCAAAGTGCGGAGAGTCAGTAACTGTGCCACGTTGTTGCTCAACAAATAACACAGGGTTAGTTACAATATTACCCATTTGTTCCATGCAAAGTGACTCTCTGTTATTCTGATTTAACCATCCCAGCATCAACATTAGTTCAAATTCCTTCATACCTCATTGGAGTGAGTACGATTCTGATGCTTGGCACGATCTGAGGCGTTAGAAAAAGCCTTATTACAGCCTTCATGTTCACACACGTATGGCTTTTCTCCTGTGTGGGACCGCAGGTGAGTTTTCAGGTTCTCAAGGCGTGAGTAGGCTTTGTTACATCCCTCAAACTATGAAAAATGAAGAAAACAGATGTATGATGAATGCATTTTGTTAGTGAGAAGCACAGGTTTAAGTTTTGTTGCATTATATACCATGTCTTGATACTCATTGATTGTCTAATGAGGCCCATACACCAGCTAAAAAATGGGGTAATTCCCCTTCCCCCGATGCCTGGTTTAGGAGATCGTGGAAATCGAACATGGTGAAAATTCTCAATTTGCTGATTCTGACTAAACATAGAAAAAGAGAAACAGAGAATTTGACGGCAGATAGGAACTATTTTGGCCCATTGAGTCTACCCATTTTTTTTTTTGCAAATAGTTTTTATTGAAAATTTCCACATGAACATAGTCATTCCGAAACAGAAAATGTAATGGTACTTATGAGTTATCTGGGCGCCCGTTTTTTTGATTGTATGCCTTAAGTTAAGGCATACAATCAGATGCGATGCGATGCGATATCGCATCGCATCGCATGCGACCATCGGATGCGATGACCCGATTTTTCCATAGGAATCAATGTTAAAATGGACGGAGTCCATTTTAACATGGAATTCAATGGGAAAAAGGGGTCCTTTTCATACCCCTACTATCCAAGTGGGCATGGAGTTGGATATAAACCTGTGGCGAGCGTAGCGAGCCACCGAGCCCAAAGCGTGGCGAGCGAAGCGAGCCCCGCGAGGGGACGGTATTCTGTGTCCGCTCGCCACGCTTCGGGCTCGGTGGCTCGCTACGCTCGCCACAGGTTTATATCCAACTCCATGCCCACTTGGATAGTAGGGGTATGAAAAGGACCCCTTTTTCCCATTGAATTCCATGTTAAAATGGACTCAGTCCATTTTAACATTGATTCCTATGGAAAAATCGGGTCATCGCATCGCATCGCATCCGATGGTCGCATGCGATGCGATGCGATGTGCCCGATCCGACCCGATTTAGAAATCGGGCGCCCAGATAACTCACAAGTACCAATGTAATAGATAAACAATGCAATACATTTCACAGAATCTGAATAGAACCAGAAAAGAATCAAAAGCATCATTAATAATGTCGTTGGTGTTAAGTAAATAGTAAGATATATTAGCCTGAATCTTGTTGTTTCTGTTTCAGGAAGAGAAGGAAGGAGAACAATGAAAACATGGTGGGGAAGAAAGTAAAAGTATAGGGAAGAAAGTACAGTGTTGCGACTCTCGTATCTTATATTGTATATTCTAGTTAATATTTTCGGTATAAAAGAGGAAATAAAGGATTTCTTTAAAGTGATTTGTAATGCTCTGATTCCTTGTATGTCAACAAGGGGAGCCAGACAGTATTAAATGTTTGGTCTTTGGAATTTATAGAAGAGATCAGGTCATCCATTGCCATATAATGATCAATCCTATTACACCAATCTGACATTGGGGGAGTGGTAGAGGACTTCCAATATACTGGGATCACCGCTTTTGATGCACTAAGTAAATGGCGAAGTAGGGTTTTTTTATAGTTAGTTTGGGGTCTGTGTATAAGGTTAAGTAGCCAAAAGCTGGGGACGAAGGCAGTTCCTCCTGTAGAATAATGTTAGCAGTATCAATTACCTTTTTCCAGTATGGCTGAATAAGCGGGCAGTCCCACCAAATATGTAACATCGTACCTGGTTGTGTCCCACATCTCCAGCACAAGTTAGAGACACCAGTGTACATTTTTGCTAGAAAGACCGGGCATCGATACCATCTTGTAAGGACTTTATAATGAGTTTCAGTTGTCAAGACATTTAGTGAGGAGGAAAAAGAGTTTCTTAATATTACTGACCAGTCGTCGTCTCCTTTTAGATCTGGAAGATCTCTTTCCCAGTCAGTCATGAATTTAGGCTTGGATGGGAAAATCTCATCAATGATCAATTTGTAGATATTTGAAAGGATGTGGCGGGGGTAGGATTCGGCAATACAAAGATTTAGTCTACCCATTTTTTAAACATTTACCTGAAACCATATTTGATCCTTATTTTTTTGTAAGGATATCAATATGCCTATCCCAAGCATGTTTAATTTGCTACACTGTATTTGCCTCTACCACCTCTGTTTCGAGGCTATTCCACATATCCACTACCCTTTCTGTGAAGTAATTTTCCCTCAAATTTCCCCTGAATCTTCCTCCCTCTAGTTTCAGTGCATGTCCTCATGTTCTGTTGCTCCTCTTCCTGTGAAGAATGTCTCCCACCTGTACCTTGTTAAAACCCTTGATATATTTGAAAGTTTCTATCATGCCCCCCCTTTCCCTTCTCTGCTCTAAAGTATACATATTAAGATATTTTAGTCTTTCCTGGTAAGTTTTGTGATGTAGGCCATGCACCATTTTAGTTGCCCTTATTTGTACAGTCTCTAATATATTTATATCCTTCTGGAGATATGGCCTCCAGAACTGAACACAATACTCTAGGTGAGGTCGTACCAATGACCTATACAGTGGCATTATTACTTCTTTCTTTCTACTGCTGATACCTCTCCCTATGCAACCAAGCATCTGACTTGCCTTCTTCATTGCTTTGTTACATAGCCTACCTGCCTTTAAGTCTCCTGAAATAGTGACACCTAGATCCCTCTCCTCTGTATTTTCCATTTATACTATATTTAGTCTTTGGATAATAAATGATTGAAGTGAGGAATTTTTGAAAAGCAGGATTTTATTGATTTCCCAGTTGATCACTGATGTCCTCCAATCATCAATCATCAATGACTGATGATAGCGAGTTTTGATTAGCAGATCAGATCTACATCGGCAGAGCTGGGAACCGTGGCTCAGATATATAACTCACTTTAATTACAGATCTTAATTTCTCTTCATTAGCATGAAACGCTCTTTACTGTTAATACATTTACCAACATTGTAAACTAACTCTTTCTAACTTCCAATGTAATTTGGATCATTATGTGCTGGCTCATCGTCTAGTTGGCGTTGATAAGCAGGTGTAAAAAATGAATGATAGTATAACATGGCTGAAATGGCTGTCACATGACAGAAAAACTCACTGTGCACTTATGAGGTTTCTCTCCCGTATGTCTTCTCATATGGACCACCAACATATACTGAGCTTTGAACGGCCTGAGCTCCCTGGAGCAGTCTTGCCAGTGACACACAAACTCTTTCTTTTCCCCGTGGATGTGCTCATTGTTTATGTGCTGTTAGGAAATATAATTAATTGATAATGTGTTAGTGAATGGTTTCGCTTATACGTTTAGTTGCTAAAACAGTTTAGCATTGCTAAAAGCAAGTAGAGTATAAGTAAAATAAGCTGCACTTGTCTTACATGCACAAGGTGCTCCTGGGTATCAAACTCCTTAGTGCAGCTTTCCCAGTGACAATTAGTCTCATACACCATTTCTGGCTCGTGCTTCCCATCTTCTTTCTCTAAGTCATCACGTCCATCAAGCAACCCAAGCAATGGATCCTATGTCATACAGGAACAAAGGATAGATTCAGGATAGGTGACTTACTATAACTTGCACCATGTATTTGTCTCATGCCAACAATTGCTTATCTTATTATCCTCTCTCCGACACATCAGAGTATGGTACTAAGGGCCTTATTTTGGTTCATTCTTTCTGACAAAATCCTTCTTAGATGGGCAAAACCATGTGCACTGCAGGTGGGGCAGATGTAACATGTGCATAGATAATTAGATTTGGGTGGGGTTTTACTTCAAAGTGAGATCTATACTGCAGTGTAAAAATAAAGCAGTCAGTATTTTCCCTGCACAGAAACAAAATTACTCACCCAAATCTAATTCTCTCTGCACATGTTACATCTGCCCCCCCTGCAGTGCACATGGTTTTGTCCATCTAAGAAGGATTTTGTCAGAAAGAATGAACCAAAATAAGGCCCTAAATTTGTGGCTGTAGGGGAAATATACCAAAATTAGTTAATATAGTTTATGTCCATTTTATTTGTATGTAAATGGTATACACATCACACGGGAGTAAGTATACATAACAGAATTTGTTACACCATGGACCTTATTCAAGTCCGTTCATTGACCCGCGTGCATCCGCATTGGGCCGATGTTTGCACTTTGCGCATTTCTGCACATGCACCCATGGCGAAAATTTTTTTGCAGGCGGAGGGAGCGTGGGGCTCCAGGCTGGACCATTAGCATATGGGAACGCCCAGTATTTCATGATCGTTCCCATGAGAACGCTGGGCGTTCTCATGCTAATGCGGAGGTGACGGACACGCGGGGCGGCGGACAGGTGACATCACCAGATGTCAGCTGCCCGCCCACTTCCCCCCGAGCATACACGCATATGTAAGGTTGCTCAGAGCAACCGATTTCTTCACAACTGGCCTATAGTATATACACGTTTGCTCTTTGTAAATCCCCATTTCTTTTACTTTCTGGAGTCCCTACAGGGAAACTGTTGGGAATACAGATGATGAAAGAAGGGTCCTGCATGAGTTTCCCAACTGCTCTTATCTTCTCTCCCTCCACAAAGTATACAGGGGGTGATTGCAGTGGCGTAGCTTGTGTAAGGCAGCCCCCGCCACTGCTTGGAGGAGCGGGGGCTGCGTGGGCGCCGGAAGCCTCTCACTCTAACCTGCAGAGCTGAGGTGAGGTCCGTCCTGTCTCACTCCGTCTCTCTCCCTCCCTTCCTCCCAGCAGCAGCATTACAGGCAGGAAGTTCGGAACTGTTTCTGTGTACACAGTACACACAACCTCCGTCCCTCCGCGCAGGCTGGGCAGCTGCAGCATCGTCCCTCTCCCTGCTTTCTGTTCTTGACTGTCCTGCTCCAGCGGCTGCCTTCTATTCCCCTGCACTCTGCACTCCAGTTACAGAGCCCTCCCCTTCTACAGGCTTCAGCACAGGAGCTGAACACAACAATAAGGTTAACTCTTTCAAAACCTGGTTTTCTACAGTGGGATGCAAAGCATTCAGTGTCTGTGTCATCACATGTCAGCATATTTGTGTCAGTGACTGGGTGTCTGTGTTATGTCACTAGATGTCAGCGTCTGTCAGCATCAGTGTCTCTATGTGCAGTCTGTGTGTCAGCGTATCCCTGTGTATAGGCGTCTTTCAGTGTCCATGTGTCAACATATGTGTCGGCGTCCATGTATCAACTTGTCAGCGCCCGTGTTTTAGGATCTGTCCGTTTGTCAGTATCTGTCTGTTTGTCGGCGTCTGCGTGTCCATGCGTTAGCATCTGTCTGAGGGGCTGGGGCATGCCAGAAGCTCACAGAGCGCTTAGCATGCCTCCATAGTGATGAAAATGGGAGGCGTGGCTTGTGGGAGCATTATTCCCAATAAGCCTTTCCCCCTCTCAGTGAGGTCACACCCTTTTTCTGGCAGCAGTGCGACTTCGTCGACAGCGGACATCTCGCTTGAGTTCAGTGTAGTGCGAGATGTCCGCTGAATTCTGCCGTTTTTTTTTAAAGGGGAATTAACTTACAAGGCAAAACCATGCCTTGTAAGTTAATTCCCCTTTAAAAAACATCAGAATTCATTGGATATCTCGCACTGCACTGAACTCGGGCGGCATGAAATTCCGGCCATAGTGTAAGGTGCATTTAGATTTGTGGAGTATAAGTTTAATGAGGGCATGTGGCATATAGTGCAAGGGGCATTATGATGTGTGACGTAATGTTTAAGGGGCATGGGGGGGGGGGGCAGAAACTTTTTTGGCTGGGGGGAGCAAAATTTATAGTTACGCCGCTGGGTGATTGAAGCAAGTTCGGTCTAGGAACCAGAGCTGGCCTTAGGCATAAGCAACCTAGGCAAATGCCTAGGGCATTTGGAATGCCTAGGGGCATCAGCAGCTTCTGCTGATTAAAATGATATGCAGCATGCCTATATTCTGTGTGTGAGTGAGTCTGTATCTGCATATGAAATAGTGTATTCATGAAAATCACTGTAACATAGCATTCCATATGCAGGTACAGCCACAGTCACACACAGAATATAGCCATGCCACATATCATTTTAATCATTAGAAGCTCCTTGTGTGTCCTGGTCACATAACAATGCAAATAAGACGAATTTTCAGCAAAAAAGGCACCCTACGTTAGCAGAACTGGCCAGGAGCTGCATGGCCTATTGAGGCAAGATGTATGAGGAAACATATGTATCCAAGCAGAGGCAGAGGTCACAGTGTTAGCGGCTGTGCGAGTGCTATCTGCGGGTGGGTTGCTTGTGCAATTGTGTTCGGCATATGTGTAAGGGGCATTATGTGTTTCATATATAAATGCATTAATAATGTGCAACATATGTGTAACAGGCATTATGTGTGTCATGTGTATAAGGGCATTAATAATTTGCAACATATGTGTAATGGGCATTATGTGTGTCATGTGTATAAGGGCATTAATAATGTGCAACATATGTGTAAGGGGCATTATGTGTTTCATTATGTGTATGAAGGGCATAAATAAAGGTTGGCATAATGTGTAAGGGGCATTATGTTTATATGGACATTAATAATGTGTGTCATGTGTAAGGGGCATTACTGTGTGGTATTATCAGGGGTACAGAGAGAAAGGGGTAGGGGGTACAAATTACCCAGGCCAAAGTCTGATGGAAGGGCCCAGTGGGGGTTTTGTGCTGGGTTGCAGTGTGGCCATGAAGGTGCTTAAAATACAATATTTTCTCAGGATTTTTTTCTAAGGGTATAATGTGATTAATGTGAGGAGTAATGTACATAAGGTAAAGTAGTACTACTGTGTGATGTAACGTGAATAAGGGACACCATCGCAAGATATAATGTGAATAAAGTTGCACTACTGTGTGGCATAATTTGAATTGGGGGTACTATTGTGTGGCCATGCTCCTTCCCAGCAAGAAACCACCCCTGTTTGGGCTAAGCACCGAATGTGTGCACTGTTTCTATTTAAAATATTGCTGGTAGGAGCACCAAAATGATGACTGCTATGATGAGGGTTGATGGTGCTGGTAAAGGGGAGCAGGGTCAGAGGCGGAACTAGTGGCGGTACTAGGGGGCACCAGCCAAAATCTTGCCTAGGGCGTCAATTAGGCTAGGGCCGGCTCTGCCAGGAACCAATGTTTCGGGTCTGTGTATGCGTATCGGCGAATATGTGCATGTGCAGGCCCACTGTGCGACCACCTTTGGTGAGTATCACACTCACCGAGGCGACCTGCCCCGATTTTGGCCATAGCCAAGGCAAATTAAAGTCCGTTTACATTGACTTTTCTTTGCAAATGGGTAAAAAAATCATTTGATGGTCGCCGGCGATCGAATGTTTTTTCGCCCATACACCAGCAGGCGAATGGATTTGTCAGCATACACATCCATTTGCACAGGCATCCGGACGGCGAAGGGGGCATCTTCTCCCCCCGGCAGGAAGTGTTTACACGCTCGCTAGGCAGAAAAAGAACGCTGCTTAGCGAGCAGGTCTGAATCAGGCTCATAGGGTGTAAAGTGATAAAGTGTAACAGTCAGAAGAACAGTATGAATCCTTTCTGGAGCTTAGATCAGAGTACCTGCTACTGGTGTCAGTTTAGCAGAAGGAGGATGTGCTGTAGAGCGTCATAGTTGGTCATTCAAATATCATCATCCTGGAATGGCCCATCGCAGCCAGCAACATCACCAGTTTTCCCTTATACCCAGTAAAGGGGCACAGTACATATAGCAATTTTGAACTAACGCAGTAGGTGGAGATATCCATAGCATATCACAGCTAATTGAATTAGACACATAGATCAATGAGGGAATCATAAATAACACAGTGCAAAAGCAGAGGTTATATATTTACACATGAGCGCACTTTCACACACACTTTATTTTCCTGCACACACTCATCCAATTGCTTTAAACAGTTTCTTATTTGGTTGGTTGTGTTTAAAATGTGTCCACAACCTGGTACTCCTGCATTTGGAAAGAGAGAAGGTAGAGGCTTGTTGACTTGCTTTTTGGGAGTAAATAAGAATGCTAAAATTTGTTATTTGTATAATTTCATATTTATAAGTTCATCCTGTTTTGCCCCTTGATAAGGGCCATTGTTTTCATGGAATTGCTATGCGCCAATCTGATTCAAACCTGCGTCCAACCATAAATGGTTGCCCTGATACTCTATATTCGTTCATTTTTATACTTCTTACTGTACATGATAAAACATATACAGTATATTATATACTAGGTGATTCATCGCGCCCTACGGGCGCTCTTCACACCGGCGTAAGGGGCTACGCCCCTTAAGTTGTGAACATTTGTATTGTGAGAAATATGGTTAGAATTGTATGAAAGATGCCCTGTATTGCAGCTTCTGGCAGTGGGTGAGGGTCCAGCGTGGCAGCACAGGAGTACCGGACGGTGGCCCTGAGTCAGTGTCTCCTCCTACTGGGTGGGAGTTAGGGTGCATGAGAGCAGGAGGCTGGGATATGAGGCATGATAGGGGTATGTGGGCAACACAGCGTCAGCGATTACCCAGTGGTGGAAGTTACGGTTCAGGAGAGCAGGAACCTGGGTAGTGATAGGGGTGTGTGGGCATACGGGGGACTAAAGAGGGTGGTGGACACTGTGCAGCTTCTGCCAGTGGGTGAGGGTCCAGCGTGGCAGCACAGAAATACAGGAGTCAGTGTCTCCTCCGACTGGGTGGGAGTTAGGGTGCATGAGAGCAGGAGGCTGGGCGGTAAAGCATGATAGGGGAATGTGGGCAACACAGGGTGAGCGGGTCTCCACTGGCGGAAGTTACGGGGCAGGAGAACAGGAGGCAGGGCAGTGTCCTCCCACATTGATGGCAAAAGTATTCAACATCGGCCATAAACCATCGATTATTTGAAAATCATTGATGGTCGATGGGCATCCCTAGAACTGGAGGAGGGTGGGGGACAGTATGCAGCTCCCGGCAGTGGGTGAGCGTCTCCTCCCACTGGGAGGGAGTGAGCGTGCATGAGAGCAGGAGGCTGTATAATAGTGGTATGTGGGCAAGACATTGATAAAAGTTGTGGCGCTGGTGCAGAGGGCAGTGGGGAAACCTGCAGTGCGGCAGCCAGGTCCGGATTTCCCACCTAGGGGCGGTACCTGCTTGTGGTGGTACAGGATCCCCCATTGTCACAGGGGTACGTGAAATGCGGGAGTGGGGGCCGCGGTGGTCCGCTGGGGGGTGGAATTGCCGGAAGGGGGTCTGGGGGGTCTGCAAATTGTGGGAGGGGGGGTGGTGTGTGGGGATCCGCGGTTAGCGGGAGGGGGCGGGGGTCCGCAAATCGTGGGCGGGGGCGCGGGGGGGCTTGAATCGTGGGAAGGGGGGTCCGCAAATTGCGGGAGGGGGGTTGTCGGGGTTAGTGAATTGCGGGAGGGGGGGTTGCGGAGGTCCGTGAATTGCGACAGGGGCGCGTGGGGTGCCGTGAGTCAAGGGGGGGTGGTGTGGGGGTCCGTGAATCACGGGAGGGGTCATGAATCGCAGGAGGCGGGGGTCGTGGGGGGGCTGCGAATCGCAGGAGGGGGGGTGTGGGGGGTTGCCGTGAATTGCATGAGGGGGGCGTGAATCAAGGGAGGGTGGGCGCAGGGGGGTGGTGCGGGGGTCCGTGAATCGCGGGAGGGGGCATGAATCGCGGGAAGGGGGGTCGTGGGGGGTTCCGAATCGCAGGAAGGGGGGTATGGGGGGTGCCGTGAATTGCGTGAGGGGGGCATGAATCGCGGGAGGGGGGGTCCCCGAATGTGTGAATTACGGGGCGGTCGCAAATCGCGAGAGGTGCCGAGGGGGCCCGCAAATCGCGGGAGGGGGGCGCTACGGGGGGTTTCGTGAATCGCGGGAGGGGGGGTCGTGGGGGGTTGCGAATCGCAGGAAGGGGGGTGTGGGGGGTGCCGTGAATTGCGTGAGGGGGGCATGAATCGCGGGAGGTGGGGTCCCCGAATGTGTGAATTAGGGGGCGGTCGCAAATCGCGAGAAGTGCCGAGGGGGCCCGCAAATCGCGGGAGGGGGGCGCTACGGGGGGTTCCGTGAATCGCGGGTGGGGGCGGCGCGAATTGCGGGAGGGGGGTCGCAAATCACAGTAGGGGGGGGGGGTGCCGTGAATCGCGGGAGGGGGGGTCGCGGGGGGCCCTTTTAATGCCGGGAGGGGGGGTCGCAGGGGTCCTGCGAATCGCGGGAGGGGAGGATGCAGGGGTCCTGCGAATCGCGGGAGGGGGCTCGCGGGAGGGAGGGGTCGCTGGGGTCCCGCGATTTGCGGGAGGGTCCCGCGTTTCGCGGGAGAGGGTGGTCGCGGAGGTCCAGCGAATCGCGGGAGGGGGTGGTCGGGTCTGGGACGGATATTAGACAGCACTTACATCGACAGCCATTACATCGACACCATTAGTTCGACAGCTCAATAGGTCGACATGGTTTTAGGTCGACATACCATTAGGTCGACAGCTCATTAGGTCGACAGCTCATTAGGTCGACATGTTTTTAGGTCGACACTGCCATTAGGTCGACAGAGTCTATGTCGACAGTCAAAAGGTCGACATGGGTTTTTTCACTGTTTTTTGGCCGAAATGTCGACACAGTCGACATGGACACAGTTTGAAGTGTACCGCAGCCGCTCGCTATGCTTCGGGCACGGTGCCTCGCTGCGCTCGGCACACTATTTTATTCTCCCACCACGCCCTAGTGGATAGTAGGGCATGAAATACCGCCTGTCGGCACATGTCGGCTCAATAAACAGTGAAAAAACCATTTCGACCTTTTGACTGTCGACATAGACACTGTCGACCTAATGGCAGTGTCGACCTAAAAACATGTCGACCTAATGAGCTGTTGACCTAATGAGCAGTCGACCTAATGAGCTGTCGACATAATGACATGTCGACCTAATGGTATGTCGACCTAAAACCATGTCGACCTATTGAGGTGTCGAACTAATGGTGTCGATGTAATGACTGTCGATGTAAGTGCTGTCTAACAATAGTTCGGATACCGGGGTGGTCGCGGGGGTCCCGCGAATCGCGGGAGGGGGGTCGCGGGAGTCCCGCGAATCGCGGGAGGGGGGGTTCGCGGGGGTCCCGCGAATCACGGGAGGGGGGGTCGCGGGGGGGTCCCGCAAATCGCGGGAGGGGGGGTCGCGGGGGGTCCCGCAAATCGCGGGAGGGGGGTCGCGGGGGTCCTGGCAGAGGGTAGGGATGTGCAGGAGTAATGGTGGATGGTGGCTGTGGAGTAATGGTGGATGGTGGGCGTGTACTGTAGCCCTGGCTGGGCGGGGAAGGTGATGTCAAGGGGGTGGAACGTCAGACACATGAAAGTGAAACTGTTCTACACAGGAACGTTCTCCACAGGGGTTGAGTGACAGATCTGGCTAAATATATAAGAGATAGTTCTGTGTTTAGCCAAAATGCAGTAGAATGTAATGTAATCGTGTTTAGTGGTCAAGCTACATTGGTGGTTGTAGTTCTCTAGCCTACGAAGGATGATATGTGTCTAGATGCATATCCACCAAGGTACTGCATAGAAATGATGATAATCATATAATAAAAGGCTAACACCTTTTATAGGGTGAATTCTCCTCTATGGGGTAATGTCAAGCGCACACAGCCACTGGCGCTGAAATTACAGTTATGTTGTTCCGTCGGGCTGCGAACTGGACTTGCTTCTCATTGCCTGTGTTATCTTACCTGTGTCCCAGCAGAAGCAGGGCTTGATATATCCCCTTCTGATCCATCTTCAAGTCGTTTGCTGTTTATGGCATCTAGCCCGGTACTGGACAGCGGCTCTGACTTCATCTGTATTGCAGAACAAGAGGATTTGCAATCAATTGCAGAACAATATACAGAAACAACACAACAAGCACTTTCTGATATTTTGACTAATATTTTGACATAGTCCAACGTTAAGAAGACACTAAAATCAGAAAACCAAGCGGGTAGCTTTGGGGGGGGGGGTATGTGCGTGTGGGAAGAGGGCAGTGGTGGTTGGGATAGGGAGGTGGTAACCAGTGTCGGACTGGTCTATAACGTGGATAGATCTTTGACAGTTCTAACCAATTGGAGCATTGCTCCTTACGCCCTCAAAACAGCATCCCAATGTTACTAGGTTGCGCCTGTAATGCTGTCATCAGAGAAGAGTCAGAGAACACAGATGTATAGAGGATGACAGGTCAGTAAACAAAAGTATGCACAATTCTGTATTGCCCTAATTTTCCGACTATATGCTCTCAAAAGGCTTACAAATGCACTTGTAGCCACCTAGTGAATCCCCATTGGCTACAAGTGGAGATGACTGAGGTGCCTACAACTATGAATTGCCTGTAGTTGTATTACTTGGCTCCTACATGCAACACGGACTTGTCTGCACCTCTACATCACCCAATAGGGTATATGCTCAAAAACACCAACAACAGTAAATGCCTATATGGGCAGTGCAGATGGGTAACACCCAACTACCTTTAAAGATAGTTTCTTTTTAAATGCAGTAATATGTCATTATTATATTTTGCTGGCAGAAACAATAGTACTTAATTACAGTTTTAGTTGTGGAAAGAGATTTTGAAAAATCAAGTGATAGGTTAGTGAACCTTAAAACACAGTTATATGGGTTTGGACATAAATGTAAAATATATTTAACTATGGTACACAACAGAAAGATTGTGTAGCAAAGCCTATAATAATGGATACATTCTTAGCTACATTGAGCTGACGCATGCAGTTTGATTTGCTAAACCGTGTAGTGATGGTTTGGAGCATGGCCACACCTATCAGAAGTCACCTACCTGGCAGTGCTTTATAGATGTACGAGACTGCAGCATGCCCACTCCTCTGTTGGACAAGGGCTCATGCGAATTGTAAGACATGAGAGTGTTCAATCCATAGGATGCCCCCTGTGGTCTCTGATGATTAAGGCAATTCTGATACCCGAGTGAAGGGCTGCAAGCAAAAACAATCTGTGTTGAAAGAAACCTGCAGTAATCTTTAAATATTCTTTTATATATCTAGTTAAAAAACTTAATTAGCACTTATAGAAGATATTTAGTAATGTGCCCCTTCACCTAATGAGGGTACTGGGGGCTGCTCCATTCCTCCATTTTTTCCTTAAACTACTTTGAGTCTCTTGCAGCTGTGACAAATACCTGGTGGAAGGGTGCGGGTGAAGGATCACAAGATGAAATCAAGGCTTGTGATTCGTCCTCCCGCTAACACACACACCTTCTCTCACCTGTACGTGGCAAATAAAATAGATTCCTAATACAGAACTGAGAGTGCCCTGGATAAAAATGGTAGCAGTCCTGGGAGCTATGAGGAGGATGACCTTATTAACATGTTATACCTAGTGGTAGTGCAGCTTTTTTGTAACCATGAGAATATATAAATAGCGGCAGCAATGACCTACAAGCCAGTGAGTACCTCTGGTACTATATATGTAATTAGTGTATGATCAGATAAATGGATTTTGTATACTTGTGTTCTCTGTTATTCTTCAAGTTCCCAGCCCATTCAAATTCCAGAACAACATAACAGTACTTTCAGAGATGGCGGCTGTGCGCGCCTGAGAGGCCCAACACTTAGATTGTTCCCATCATTGCCACCAGTGGGTAAAATTCTTGCATTCCACTCATAAAGGAGCAGCATTAGCCTTTATGATATAGGATAGGAAAATAATACATGGTGTTTATAGTAACTATAAGTATTAAGTATTTCTAAAATAAATAAATGTTCTACATATACCTGATAGTTCCTATAGACAAATGGCCATAGGAGCCATTGGCTGAGGAACATCTGGAGTTGATGAATGCTACCAGGGAGTTAGGGGATGTACGGATCATGGTCTGCAGGTCAATACTGGCATCTGATAATGGGGAAATAGACATTGCTCTCTTCTTGCTCAGCTTCATTGAACTTCGAGGGGTGGAGAATCGAGATCCTGCTTTGAGAAAGATATAAATGTGAATGAATGATGCAAGACACACTAATAACATGTTTTCCAAAATTGAGTTGCTGACAGCAAGGACAGTTATTAAATGCCTATAGTTGACATGTACCAATGATTTGCATCATCGAAATCAAGCCAGGACAGTTCCCGGAAATAGAACTACCCTAATGATATAATTACTCCCATGTTTCTTCCAAGTTCCTTATGCAATGGTTGTAACGCACCTGCATGAAAAAGTGGTGACTAGGAAAGTGGGATCCCAAAGAACACCCAGCATTTCATAGGCGTTCCCATGAGAACGCTGGGCGTTATGGTAATATGCCGATTACGTGGGTGCGGGGGGCGGGCAGCTGACATCACCGGATGTCAGCTGCTCGCCCACTTCCCCCCGAGCATCCACACATATATAAGTGATTTCATAATCACTTTTATATGCGTGTGCCTTCGCCAACATTTGATGGTCGCCAACCATGGAATGATGTGGGCAGATCCCACAAGGCTGCGAATGGATGTTACTGTGTAACATCCAATCAAAGTCCCTGCGAGCGAATCGCCCTAGCGAATGATGGGCCAGCGTATCACCATTTGCAAGGTGGGGTTTGGTGGACTCGCAAGGCTGCAAATTTGCAGCATTGCGAATCAACCAGAATAACCCCCATATTGCACAGAATTGTGGTGTATTCTATAATCTGGTACATTGTCATGCATGCACTAGCAGTATTTGGGGCCCATTCACTCTCTGATGGTTAGGGCACACCCTAAACATGGGCCCTTACCACTGCATTCCCCCTGGTGGGCCCATCATGCCCCAGTCTGACACTGCACTGAAGTCCTGGATAATACACCTGGTTAGTCCTAAATTGAAAACCTAATTTTAGGTTTTACTGTAAAATTACTTTGATCCATCTCACCCTAAATGAGCCTTATTTTGTTATTTCAGCATACTGAAGGTGTTAGGTATTATCCAATATCGGAGGTACTTTATTTAAAAAAAATTGTAAAGTCTGGCATTCAAATTACAGTAGATACCTCTGTTTCCTCTTTGTAATACATCAGAATACTTCAATAACTGTAGAAAACCACTCACCATCTGGTCCAGCCATGTGCTCGTTAGCTTGTGCCAGGGCAAAGCCATGATGACTGGTCATGAGGTTGTTCTGATGGCAGTAGCTCATCTCGTTCATGCCTGGAAGACAATTTAACATAATGAAGGAGGCACAAGACACTTAAACACCTTTCTCACTGAACAAATAACCCGGGTCGACCAGGGTCAATGTGCGGTGTGAAAGGTCCTTTTGAAAAATCCCAGGTTCAGCAACCCGACAATCTGATAAAAGTTAAAAGAAAGATATTACCCGGGTCAGACCCAGGTTGTTGGGCAGTATGAAGGTCCTGTTCACACTATAGGGAGGAGGCAGTGGCTGCCACTCCGCCTCACCCCCCAATGACGTCAAGTGGGGAGCTTCACCTAGCAAATGCCGGTAGCCTAATTTGTCAGGAACTGTATTCTTAGTATTTTGTGAGACTAGACATTTCAGTAAGTGGTAGATAGCCACTGTATTGAAGAGATCTCTAGGATACAGTACATGATTTATGACATAAACGTTGTGAATGCATGGAGAGTCCTATTGAGGACATGCTCATATGATGATGAGCTATTTATGCTTTCTGACTATTTGATATATGAACACCACAAGTATTACATGTATTCCGAAAATTTGTGTTATGTAAGATAACTACAGTATATCATTGTTATCTCATCAACTATTATTAAAAAGTAGAGTAATAAATGTTAAGTTTTAGCTTGATAATATCACAATTTATAAAAGCGTGCCTCCACAAAAGAATTCCCCCTTTTTTTTTTTTACAGCTGATTGCACTTGTCAATTAACTGTATATATTTGTAAGTACCTAATTATTCTGGGGGCACCTCCGGTGCATTTAGCGCATTTAAATTCACTTAAGAGCATATAAAAATCATGATTGCTGGTTTGAGATACTACTTTAATTGAAGTTTTCTCATGTGCAGGATACTTCTGTCTTGTTTGCCAAGTTGATAAATCTATCCCAGAATTTACTGTTACGGTTACAAAGAAATTTATATGCTAAACAATGTATACTTGATAAAGTAAGAAAGTTTAAGGGGTTGATCCTATTAAATGCGATGAATTCGCAGGTGCAATTCATCGCAGTAGCGGCCACACTTTACGACGGCTGGAATTTGCACACGTGCTTGCTGACTCACAGTGCAGCAAGCTATTTTGTGCAAATCCTGTCTGAAACCTGCCTGCGAAAGGTATGAACTGGGTGTTGTTTCTGACATTTAAACACTGCAGCAAAGGCACCTTGCACATTTTACATATAATAAGATCGACCCATATGAGTTCTGTTAACGTGATACAGAATATCGGATCCTCTCAATGTCTATGTACAGAATGAGCATGTGGCTGGCTGCCGTCACCTCTATGTGGGGAAGTAAGGAGACCCTTGTGTAACCTTAGTGTGACCTTTTGCTTCATAATCTGCACTTTATTTGCTCAATATGACCAGACACTGACCTTCAGCCATGACATTAGGGGACCTCATATAGCAATGTTCAACATAGTTGTTCATAGGAGGATTCATGGAATTGAACATTGTTGGCGGGCACTGGCGAGATGCCATTCTGTAGATAGCCTTCAGTCAATGGCACATCTGGCTATTTCTGAAAAAGACCAAGCCATATTTTAGTACAGAACATTGGAAACACACATAACATATTCAGTATACAGTGCACACAAAAATATATTTGCAATATAAACTGTTACTCAAACGAAAAATGATATACCAGTAGAATGCACATACTCTACATTTAGTATCAACAAATTATACATTTTGTTAAAATATTAGATTAAAAAGAATTAATCTATGCAACTTTTTAAATAAAATATCTTTATTTTTGTTATCATGGTGATGCTATTTATTATCAGTGTGTTCCATTCAGTTCATGCAATTGTTATAGAATATGTTGTAATAATCTACACTACTGAATATCAGTATCCCGACATCGGAACCCCGACTGCTGGTTCCCCGACAGGGGGGCGGATGCAAAGAATCCCCTTGCGGGCTCGCTACGCTCACCACGCTACACTCGCCACGCTGCGGGGCTCGGTGGCTCGCCATAGGTTCTATTCTCCCTCTATGTGGGTCGGGGACCTCCACAAGGGAGAATAGCCCCTGTCAGTCGAGATCCACCCTGTCAGAGCACCGGCAGCCGGGATTCCGACGTAAGGATCCCCTCTCTCGGGCAGTCATCCGGCACCCCGTGGAATCCTGTTATCATTTCTAACTGCAAATGCATGATTGGGGCAAAAACTACTGTCGCGCTACCGCCTATAATTGTTTTGCTGTAACTGGTAATCCTGGCAGTTAGAATTTTCTGAAATGTATATGCTTCTAGAACTTGTGAACATTTCAATCATATGATCAACTTTGTCACTAATTCAGTGCTACATCTAGGTAGAGATAATTAAAGTATTATTTATTCATTTTACTTTACAATTGGAAACAACAGTGATAAAACAAACTGGGTAATAACAGACCAAAATAGGGGTAGGATGGCCCTGCTCGCAAGCTTACAATCTATATGAAAACATTACTTAATTTATGTAGTCTCCGAGTTTCAATTTTTTACTTGCTTGTTCATGAATTTTTATCAATCAATCAATCAATCATATGTATACATTATGTTAGGTTCATAGGGCTGATTCAGACTAGTCAATGACATCTGCAAGTACAACACTAGGTGGCACTATAATAAGAGATCTTTGCAGTGAAAGCAGCTAATCTGCTGAAACATCTGTAACAAGCTTGTATGATTATCCACAGTTTAAACGTAGGTGGTCGTTGAAAAATCAGAAAGCAGTTAAGGACATTCACTTAAATTGCATGAGCTAATTCAGGGTTGATCACTGTATATATAAGACAAATATAATTAAAAGTAATTTGCAGACAATATTAATGTGTTTTATAGGTTTTGCAGACATTACATTACATGATGCATTATAGGGGCTTGTACTGTAGTTTATAGTTATACAATAGAAGGATTATTTATTAACAGTTTCTTATATAGCGCATACATATTCCACAGCGCTTTACAGAGAATATTTGAACAGTCACATCAGTCCCTGCCCCAGTGGAGCTTACAATCTATGTTCCCTACCACATGTACACGCACACACAGACATTCTAGGGCTAATTTTGTTGGAAGCCAATTAACCTACCTGTATATTTTTGGATTGTGGGAGGAAACCGGAGTAAACCCACGCAAGGATGTACGGAAAGGATCACGGAAAGGATATACAAACTCCGCACAGTTAGGCCATGGTGGGGATCGAACACATGACCTCAGCGCTGTGAGGTAGTAATGCTAACCACTACACCATCCATGCTGCTCTACGATTATCACTGCTATACTTCAATGAGAAATTATGCCAATGTGACTGGACCCTGTGTCTCCATAGGTGTGTACTAATGGCTGTTGATATTTGGAAGCCTATTTGAGGCACTGCCTACACGTGTTAATTTGCCTGTTTCACGCAGCTATTTATATGCTGACATACTGTATAGCAAACACTGGGTGCATGCTGTTTGATTTCATTTAAATGTTTCTATATGAGTCTGAAATGTCTGATGCTCCTCAGACTGACTTATTGTGAGAACCTCTGCATTCATATGCACAGTGTCAGATAGTAACATGAGAGGGCCTCGGCTGGCTTAAAGTACGTCAGCCAAATAATACACTGAAATTAAACAGGCTGTCTGAGAACTGTGGAATGTACTTTCCCTGCATTTTTATTGGGTGCTGTAAGCTGTTAAAAGCAAGTAAAGCAATTTAGGCTTGGTTATTATATTATACTCATTGGAAACACCAGGTCTACAAAGCTTAGAATAAATGATTCTTATCACTTTATTCCATACTGTAGGTGCAGTTGAAATGTATCTGACAGCTTAATTAACCCTCCTTAGTGTACACATGATTCTGGAGAAGATTCCTGTATTTACAGGAACTATCTGCCCAGGTCAAGGGAGGTCAAGCAGAGACATTTATGTTGCAGGGTTGAGTTGTTCAACAGCTGACATGCGTTATAATGAGGAACAGGTCAGCTGACACTGCTGCTAAGCTCCTCCCACAACTTGGGTGGTATAAGGGAAGACTGAGAGAAGCCAGGCATCCAGTCATCCAGCATAACAATGGACAAGCTGCATTCAGCAGCTCCCTGAAGGGAGCTCTCATTTCCTGACAAGCTGGAATAGAAAAGCTAGATGATGTTATTCTTGTCCACTAGTCCTGCATAGCCTGACGTGTGAGCGCCTCTGACATAACCGTATCTTAATAGCACCCATTTTACCCTTTGACTATGGTCTGCTCCTTGCTTTCTAGTTATTAGAATTCATGGTAAATTGTTCTCAGATTAATTTAGAAAATCATTTGTAATAACAGGAGGGGCATACACACAGTGTGATATGAACTACCAATAAATATTGCACCGTGTGTATATTCCACTGCGGGTCTGTGCAGGCAGCTTAATTTTGACTATTTATTTATTAACAGTTTCTTAAATAGCGC
Source organism: Crinia signifera (assembly GCF_055691185.1). NCBI lineage: Eukaryota > Metazoa > Chordata > Amphibia > Anura > Myobatrachidae > Crinia > Crinia signifera. Next base: position 328,483,483 of record NC_139218.1, on the reverse strand, counting down.
ATACATATCCTGCAGCGTTTACAGAGAATATCTGAACATTCACATCAGTCCCTGCCCCAGTGGAGCTTACAATCTATATTTCCTACCACATGTACACGCACACACAGACATTCTAGGGCTAATTTTGATGGGAGCCAATTAGCCTACCAGTATGTTTTTGGATTGTGGGAGGAAACCGGATTACCCACAGGAAACCAAACCAAGTACGGGGAGAATATACAAACTCTGCACAGTTAGATTCAAGGTGGGAATCGAACCCATGACCTCTGCGATGTGAGGCAGTAATTTATTTATTATTATTTATTTACAGTTTCATATATAGCGCAGCATATTCCGTTGCGCTTTACAATTGGAAACAACAGTGATTAACAAACTGGATGGATACAAACCGACATGGAGGTAGGAGGGCCCTGCTCGCAAGCTTACAATCTATAGGGATAATAGGAGAGATACATAAGGATAGAATTCCATAGCATGGCAGTCCCATCAGATTACTAGACGGTCCTGATGGGATGCAATTAGATATGAATGCTACTGGAGGTTGTGTGGGGGTCCTGAATATGATAGGCTTGCCTAAAGAGCTGAGTTTTCAGGGAACGCTTGACATTTTGGAGGCTAGAGGAGAGTATTAGTGTGCGTTGAAGGGCATTCTATAAGGTGGGTGCTGCCCGGTGTAATGCTAACCATTACTCCGTCTGTGCTGCCCCAAGCTGACAATCTTGTGTACAATCTATTTCTAGTATAGCCAAAATGGTACATAGCCAAAATCAGTGACGTAACTATAGAGGGTGCAGGGGATGCAGTTGCTATGGGGTCCGGTGGCTTGGGGGGCCTGGGGCCCCAGCAGGCATTCCCCTGCACCCTTTTCATTTTTCTCTGTTTAAATACTGACTGTCCAGTGTCCCTCCGCGGTGCACTTGCGGCAATGCGCAAGATTCGTTTAATAGATCCAATATCTGAACCCAAAGTGACCCAAGCCGGAACTCAAAACCCTTGTGGGTGTTTCTAGTTTTAAACCAAATCAAACCGCTCATCTGTAGAATATACTGAGCTTGTTTTTGGTTACAGGTATGGAAGCCTGTTAAATCCTGGCCACAGTGTAGGCTAGATGTATCAAGCTTCAAAAAGTGATACAATCGAGAGTGATAAACAGCCAGCCGCCAACTGCCAACTGTCATGTTATAGACTGGGTTTGAAAAATGACAGCTAGGAGCTGATTGACTGGCTGTTTTTAACTTTTTGAAGCTTGATACATCTGGCTCTGTGTCTGAACAAAAAGGGGTTATTCAGAACTGATTGCTGATGGGTGATTTTGCATAGCCCTGCGCTTAGAGAGTTCCCACCCAGACAGAGTAATGACCTGCCCTGTGCAAGTCTCCGAATGGATTGCTGCTCAGCAGCCAGCTGCAAATCCATTCACAACTCAGGATCTGATATGTTTTCCAGTCTGTGCAGGTGTGCATTACTGACCAGTCCACTCTGGAATAGTGACAGGCTGATCGAGGTAGGAGAAGACGTCACAGACCCTCCCTGAAAACCCCAGGACATGTCTGCATTTTTTCTGACACTCCTAGAAAACGGCAGGTTGTCACCCATAAACGGCACTTCCTGTCAGTCAAGTTGCGAGGGATTGCGGTAACATTTTTCAAAGTTTTTTTGTTGCTGTTTGGCCTTTATACTCACAAAGTTTCAATTCTTATCGCTGCAGGTGGCTGCAATAACAGAAAACTGATTGCAAGAAATTTCCTTTGGGAAATACAAAAATTACAATAGGAGAGATGGGCAAGGTGCGAGTCGCCAAAATGGGGAGTAAGAGGTGTTGTCTGTATCAGCTACTATATGAGCTACAGTAGGCTGTGAGATAACTAAGCTTCTGCTCATGGAGCATTAAGGAAGCATGCCTGGTTTCTATAGCTGCCAAAACCTGCCCACAACCCCTTGGTCATTACTGACTGTTATTGTACTAACAACAAGCAAGGCTGTCATCAGAAATTGGAGGGCCCAGGACAGACAATTTAGAAAGAGACCCCCTGTCTGGGATGGATCAGCACCACCAGCTTGGAGCACCAAGTGGCAGCCAGGTAGAGACAGCGCTACCGGCATATAACACATAGAGCCACCCATGAGCCAATCAGGAGTTGACGATTCCAGCTGTGCAAGTGTTGGCTGCCGGGGAGGTGCCCAAAGATCACTTCATGGTGAAATAGGTAGTATATGAAGTACCCTACTACAATATCTAATGCCATCTAAATGGTGTTAGCTATCAGATGCCAATTTTCGATCAATAGACTTAATACATAAATAAATTGGTCATATAAAATAATATACCTTCATATAGTAAATTAATAGAACTATATTTATGCATTTCGTACTGTACCTTTTATTTTTGGTGTGAAGTATCTGGACAAATGCTGCAATATATTCCAGTTAAGGTGCTCTCCCTATTTAACATCAAGTCTCTGTTTCGTGTGTGTATGGGTTATAACAGACAGTGTGGTGCCATCTGCCCATTACATAAACTTTATAAATCTGTATGTGTGACAGAAGCCAGTAACCAGCTCTCAGGAGACTGCAGACAAGGCATTTACAAGATATACACAAATGAGCAAAGACTTTGGAACTGGCGCTTTAGGCATCAAAGATTGTCATGTGCACATAACCTGCATGTGCCAGGCCAGTAACTGCAAAACTGCGTTTTCTACTCAGTTACATGTTATCTGATTGTCTTCTGATATGTTTTCAACGATATGTAGTAAAATTAATTACTAAATATGATTACAGCAATGTATGATTGTATGTACTTGGGAAAATGGAATAAAACCCCCATTTTCAGGGTTTTACTGCATTTCCTATATGTACTGTGACCCGGCAAATGGGTCTCCAGTGCTGAAGAGGGATCCAATTAGATCTCTCCCATTTGTGTTACCCTGTGCAAGTGCAGATGGACTCCTGGGTCACAAAACCTGGAAGTCCAGGGACTGGCTGCCATCGCAAATGGCAGCTCTTATCCGGAGACCTGCAAGAAATTTTGACATGGTAAAATCAGGTGATTATGTGTTGTCAAGCTGCTCAATTAGGGACCTTTAATAAATTTGTGTGTATCACAACAAAATGCATCAGGGCCACTATCTTGGACACAATAGAGGACATTCTTTGTACATACACCCAACTAGGATCAGTTCAGGAACTATTCGGACTTTAAAACCTCCTTTCCACTCATAGTTACATAGTTACATAGTAGGTAAGGCTGAAAAAAGACTTGCGTCCATCTAGTTCAACCTGGTATAGATATCCATTGCTGATTTGGTAGGTTCTGGTATTTTACAGACAAATTATATTTCTTATTTGTACCCATGGATGTTTTTCTCCAGTAAATGTTTGTCCAACTTTGCCTTGAACGCATTTAATGAGCCAGCCGTTACCACCTCTCTGGGAAGAGAGTTCCAGAGTTTGACTGTTCTGACCGTAAAGAAATTCTTTCTACTAGCTGAATGAAATCTTTTTTCTTCTAATCTATACTCATGCCCTCGCGTCCTAGATTCCTTTCTAGTAGAAAATAGGGTGTGTGACAGTTCCTTATATTGGCCCTTGATATACTTGTACATGTTGAGCATGTCCCCCCTTAAACGTCTCTTTTCTAATGTAAATAGTCCCAAATTGCTTAATCTCTCCCCGTAGCTTAAATTCTCCATTCCCCTAATAAGCTTTGTTGCTCGCCTTTGGACTTTTTCTAATTCTATGATGTCCTTTTTATAGTGTGGGGCCCAGAACTGTACTCCGTACTCTAGGTGAGGTCTCACCAAAGCTTTATACAGTGGCATAATTACCCTTGAGTCCCTAGTTTCCATTCCCCTCTTAATACATGCCAGAATTTTGTTGGCCTTTTTTGTAGCTACATTACAATGGGCACTACATCCTAGATTGCTGTCTATTTGGACTCCTAGATCCTTTTCAAGTATGGAATTACCCAGTTCCTCTCCACTAAGGTTGTAACTTGCACACTGGTTGTGTCTCCCAAGGTGCATAACCTTACATTTATCTACATTGAACCTCATCTTCCATTTTTTTGCCCACTCATCTAGAGTTGCAAGATCATTTTGAAGCATGGTGACATCTTCTGGTGATTTGATGACTTTGCTAAGTTTTGTATCGTCCGCAAAGATGGATACATTGCTGAGTAACCCTATCCCAATATCGTTAATAAAAATGTTAAACAAAATGGGCCCCAAAACCGAACCCTGGGGCACTCCACTTAGTACCGGTATCATATCTGATACGGCACCATTCACAACCATTCTTTGTTCTCTATTACATAGCCAATTCCCTACCCATCTGCAGATATTTTCACCCAATCCTAGGTTCTCCATTTTATTAATCAATCTCTTGTGTGGGACAGTATCAAATGCTTTAGCGAAATCTAGGAAAATCACATCTACAGCATTTCCATTATCGAGGTTTTTGCTAACCTCTTCATAGAACCCTAGTAGATTAGTTTGGCATGAACGATTTTTCACGAACCCATGTTGGTTAGTACTGAGTAGACGGTGATGATCTAAATATTCCTGGATACCATCCCTTAAAAATCCTTCAAATAGTTTACCCACAATTGATGTTAAACTAACGGGTCTGTAATTAGCGGGATCTTCCTTTTTTCCTTTTTTGAATATTGGCACTACCTCTGCTATTCTCCAATCTTTTGGTACTATACCTGATGATAGTGACTTGCTAAAGATATAATGTAGGGGGGTAGCTAGTTCATCCCTTAATTCCATTAATACCCTCGGATGAATCCCATCTGGCCCTGGTGACTTATTTGTTTTGAGTTTGCTTAGCCTCAGTATTATTTCCTTCGGCGTAAAATCCACAATGAGATCTGGCTTATTTGTCCCGTTTGTGGTACCAACACGGTATAAAAGGAACATGCCAACAAGGAGCATAAATTCCTCCAGCGGTGATTAACTACTATATGTCTGGCTTGCAAATCTAATGGTGATATATATTCCATCTAAAGTAAATTCATTTATTGGTTGAGTTCTCTAACAGCAAATAATCCTTAGAGAGGACTGAGTACCATAGGAACAAACTGGACAATCAGCATAGTAATGAGAGCTTGCATATTAATGTTTCCCACTGTGTTAATATTGTATTAATATATAATTAAGTTATATATAATTAAGTTATATTTATATATATATATATATTGTATATTCATCTTTTATGTACCAACACAATGTGGGATGGACCCCTTTTAATCCAATTGATCTAATGGTATTTTCTGAATATTTTTAGCGCTACCCTTTTTCTTTGCATTCCTAAGTACAATCATTTTAATTTACCTATTTAAGCTTGCCGCTATATACACCAACATCACCACCACTTCCTGGATCACCCTTCAGCTTTGCCAACAGCACCTTCTGGATTCAGTGAGATTTTGACAACTCTTTTTCATCTGTTATTCCCACCACAATCTGGGTATCTGGGTATAAATTTCCAGGTCAATCTGGCAACTGGATCTCGTCTACTCAAGAAAAAAAATCACTGCCAAACTGATACTTAGGGAAGTTTTTCACTAACCGACTTCATGATTGCATTTAAGCTAATATTCATCCAACCCCTCTCCCCCCTCACACACACACACACACACACACACACACACACACACACACACATCACGAAATCTCCTACCTCCCTGTACTGTGCATGTTCACTAGAGAGCATAGACTAGCACAGTGCCGCCATAGTCTTTGCTTTCACTGTGCAGTACCTTCTTCCTAGAGATGTCACTGGGATGATAGCGCATAGTAAGGTCCATGTTTATCGATAATTATTTGATAGATATACCATAAAAACATAAATTTGGGATGCTACCTGATGGATGTTTTAGAGGATACTATTTATCCCCTGAATGTATCCCAATTATTGATTGCAAAAGCAGCCCCCACTTTAGCCTATGGACTACATTCTGCAAAACATTCCTGGAGAAGGTTCTGTAGGATCACTATCCCTGCAAAGCAGTAAAGCCAGCCCCAGACTAGTGATCACTTCCCATCACATCACAACTATTGGCTCCTATCGGATGACACTCTTTCATTTTTATTATTGAAAAAAGCTGCAATAAAAAAAAATATATAAATATTGGGACCAATAGCATTTCTTAAAATGCTAAATATTCATGTTGCAATACTGAGTTAAGTTGATATTTCTTTGACTTGAACTGATGAGCATACTTGGCACGTGCCATGAGTGCAACTAGACACAAGCATCAGGAGCACTTATTAGGTACATATGTTGCAAAGTGAAATGTGGCCACAAGCAAATGTGGATGGGTTTGGGTGTGGACTGAGCGGATTTGAAGTTTTCTTTTTTAAATGTTGGACCATGTGCACCGGTGGTGCACACAGGGAGGGTTTCTGAGTACCCAAATTTCTACCCTGATGGATGGAAATATTTTTTTATAAGATAGATTATAAGACAGATATAAGATTGGCTCTAACCTAAGATCAGATGTGTATAGGGAAGGGTCCCTTTGTACCCTAGTTGAGAAAGTCAAAATTGTCCATAAAGGTTTGTAACTCTATTTATTTCGACAATAGGGGTTATCACTTTAATGACATTTTGCTATGTATGTCACCTGTTATATTTGAGGTTTGAACTGTACAAGTTCCATAATAGAAATGTCTATTATTTTGTATTTGCTTTTAAGATATGTAGTCCCATGGCTCAACCCATTTTTCATAAAACTCTGACTCTTTTAGCGTTTAGCTGCAGGGGGCGCAAGCGAGTTAGAAATCTCTCATACATGTGTGATAAAGATGTTACCAAAAGTGTTAATAGTTATTTGGGTGTCACCTAAGATGTAAAACGTACCTTCCTTCTATCTTATTCCACCACTTGTTCATATAGTGCCAATAGAACAAGTTTCACTAAGTGAGGAGGATAAGGTTGTGAGCTCAGAGTAACCTCTCCAATTTCTATTCTTCTATTAAGATTAGTTCTACTACATAGAAATTCCAGTTCCATAGAAAATCTAGTGAAAGACAGGTTTCTCTTGCTACCATTTATTCCATTTTCTAAATATGCATTGTTGTCAAATTCCATTGTTATTGGACAATGTAATACCACATGCAATAGACACCTAATTGCAATAGCTGCAGTGAAATGAAATGAAGTGGTAAATAAATAATATCTTCACTGACGAAACATAGGCCCGGTCATGTACAGTAATTAAGAGCATAGAGGGATGTCAAAATTACAAAGCAAAAACAAAAGCCTAGTTAAATATATTGTCGTCGGGATATAATGGAATGAATACTACTGACCCCCGTTCAGGTATATTTATGGGGCCTAACCTTGGCCAACTGTGCAGGGGAGGAATGCCTCCTACCCCATTTGCACCACTAGGCAGAGTAGTTGTCAATTGTACTTTTTGTGATAGATGTGGCCATTCCCCCAGGATTTTGTAATGCCTCCCCATCACTGTGGCCTGTCATTGCTCTCTACGGCCCAGCTCACCCTGCAAATTAATTTTAAAGAGACTTAGTACATTTTTGCCAGTGGTCATAGACATACTAAGAAAGGGTTTGTGGTAGCTATTGAGCCCAGAGGTGAGTGTGTGTCTAGCATTACCGGCTTGTTCCTTACACCTGAAGCCATAGCTGCCCATGGTGTTCTCCACTCTTAGAAAAGTGGAGTCCATAGCTCTTCCCTCTTAAGAGTAAAGAGTCCTGGAGTCAAGTACAGTATCATCGGTCCCCTACCCAAATTGTTCTGTGGGCCCGATGATGCAATGATCTATCCATACCTAAGATTACTTTACTGATCCAAAACAGTCTGAAGTGATGTAAGAAAATAAAACAAATAACTATAAAGCAAGCTGAAACATAACACTTCCAAATATTATTGCTAAATGATCAGAAATTCTTAAATCATTTTTTACCACCAGAGAATAATGTTGGTGGCTTGGAAGTCGATTGACCGAAGGCGCAGACTGAATTGGAAAAACTTTATTGTAGTGAACAGTTGCTGAAAAAGACATCTGGAACTGAACTGTAGCTAGAACCTGACTGGAACCAGAATGGAACTGAAACTGAACGAACCAGATTATGACGGAAGCCGGACTGGAACAGAAAGATCTTTTTAGATCATTTTCAAAATAAATCTGAAGGCTGGATATGTGGGGACAATTACAAGTTAAAAACTGGAAGGTAGAGTGTTAACTTCAACAGAAGAAACGTGGTACTGGTGATTCTTTAAAGCTGCTCTGGAAACAGCGCTCTGAGCGGTGCAAGAAAGTCAGGTCATTGGGTCCAACATGGCTACCTCCATCCTAAGATTTTGGAGAGCACGCATAGTGCACACACTGAGAGCACAGTGCTACGGAGAGCAGTTTTAAAACTCTGGAGTGTGCTGCCCCATAGTAATCCGACCAATGTGTTTCAGTCCTTTTCTAGGGTCCTTTTCAAGATCCAAAATTGTCCACAAATATTAAAGGTTTGAAGCGCGTTGGTCAGAGTACCATGGGTTATATCAGAGGACCAGTTGCTGTACCTGGAGAGAATATGACCTTAGCCTGGACCAGAGGTTGCCCCCGGGTCAAACACTGAATTTTGGTAATTTTGAACTGTCACTTGCCAGCTCATATCTGTCTGGAAATTGCTGCTTATCTGCTTTTATACATTTATGTGGATGAATAGGAATTGTTTTTATGTACTAGTTGTGTGAATGTAAAATATTTTGTACCAGCTCACTATATACATTCATTCTATTTCCTTGGTATATACAACATAAGGAACACCTGATCTGAGGAAGGATCACTGTGGATCAAACTAGTAAGATAGATAACAGTGATTAGATGCTCCAATAAAACAGATTCAGTAAAATTGTGAAATTTAGATGATTATTGGCTCAGGCACAAAAATAAGCACTACCACCACTCCTGTTGATCCAAACCTGCTGCTTGGGCCGCATCCACTACTAGTCCCCCCCCACATTAATGCATACCCTACAACATCTGAAGGGTAGAAGCCGGTACAAATTTGGAAAGGGGCATGGCCATGGGTAAAGGGCCCCCTGCCCCCTTACCTATACTTACAATGGAGAATTGGAGACCAAAAAAAATGGTACAAAGCCCTTTTTGGGCAGTACCGGCCAAAAAGATACAGTTGGAGAGTATGTTAATGCTGTCGCCAAACCCAACCGCGTTCACCTAAAAAACATATCTGTGAGAAACCCAAACTTCCTGTATTGAAGGGTACAATCACTCTTTTTAAAGACCTCATCATCTCTTGCTTAGACTAGTGTAATGTACTCTCTCCTACCACTCCTCTCTTAAATGTATCAATGCGGGTATTCACCTCATCGTCCTCTCTCATTGCTCTGATTCAGCCTATCCTTCATTGGTTGCATAGTCCCTACAGAATCCTGCTTATGCTTTTCTTCATTAATTTCCAACCAACTCAATAATTGCTCCTCTCCCACCTTTATCTCCTATCCTAGTTTAGTGAACAACCTATTGTTCTCTCATTCTAATTATAGCCTTGTCTCCATACTGTTTGCCTCCCTCCACTCTCACATCCAAGACTCCTCCGATGCTACTTCGCTCTTATGGAATTCCCATACCCTACTAGACTGTAAGCTGTCATGAGCAGGGCCCTCCACCTTAATTCTCACCGTTCCTTGTCTTCAGTACACTCTGAACAAATCTGTACCTTTCTCTAGCTCCCCAGGGGACTGGACACTGAGTTTAACTACTGCTACTACTGGGGTAGATGTATTATAGCGGCGCTATAATACTTCCTACTTTGCCTCATTAATGAGGCGAAGCAGGAAGGGATGCCAAAAAGATGTATTAACATCTTGTCCCCGGAAGTAGAGGAGCACAAGCTCCCCCCTCCGACGAGGTCTGTCCTGGAGACAGCGCATCAGTTCAGACTGAAACACTGTATCTGCCTGCCTGGCAGCACAGCCAGAGCCAGCAGTAGGGCTATTATTGTCCCTAGGACAGTGGGAATAGGACAACGCTAGCCCTGGGCTGGCGAAGTGGCCGGGGCAGCTTTACAGGCGATATATGTCTAGGAGGCTGTTCATAAATCACCTACGCCACAAATTACTGGGGGATCGAAGGGACAGATGCACCGAGCATTAATTGGCGGGCTGTCCCTAGTGCACATTAGGTGCGCTGGTAAAACATTTATAAAAAAGTTATCCCCCCAGTTAATTAGCGGCAACATATACACATATACGCCAGTTCATACATTTGCCCCACTGTCATTCACTTTGTAATTATGTCATTGTTTTATCTATTTTTTTTGTTGTACTTTTTTGAATTTTGAATATATAATTCATATATTGTATTTTTCCTAGTTTGTTGCTATGTACACTTGGGAAAGGATGCTCTAAGCTTAACAATGTAGCCATAACTCTGAAAATACAGCTTGGAGGTTTGCTTGCATACCGCATATGCACATATGCGATAGATTTCTGGGCTTGGATGCGGTGGGCAATGTCATCTTTAGATAGCATTGCAATATAGAAACCTATGCTCTTCTATAGCACCTCCTTGCTGAAAAGGGATTCAATCAGCTCCCTCCCAGCACCCAACAGGATGATTGATGCATCCTGCCCTTGGTGACACCATATAAATAAAAGATAATAGCAAAAAAGTGATCTTTATATCTGTATAATTTCCTTCAGTGACCACAAAACTTTCCATCTTGGAAGACTCTTAAAATGAACCACGTCACTTCAGGAACATGTTCTCATCTCAGCATCAGTTGAAAGTACAAGATGATTTATTTTACTATACTCTGCTAAAAATGATGCCGTATAAAAAAAAAAAAACATATTAAGGTTCTCGTAGTGCCAACCTCGGCCCACAGAATGGCAGCTGAACAACCCAGGACTAGAACAGATTTTGTTTACACTGAATGCGTTTTCTTTAATGTGAACTGAATAGAACTTAATAGAACTCAGTGGGGTAAATTTACTAAGATGGGAGTTTTATTGAAGATAGGATGTTGCCCATAGAACCTGGTTCTAATTATTTATTTAGCACCTTCCAGAAGATAATTGATAGAATCTGATAGGATGCTTTGTGCAGTATCCCATCTTCAACAGAACTCCCTTCTTAATAAATGTACCCAATGTGTATGCATTATGTATAGACTAGCTGTTGCATGGCACAAGACAATTCCAAAAAATATATTTATTTTTCCAAAATAAACGCAACTTAAAAAAAAGGTAGGAGCATGAAACATTGCTATGGTAACAAATGTGCTGAGATGACATTCCTAAAAACCACTTAATGGACTGAGGCAGGAAAGGAAGAGGCCTCAGAGCTGCGAGAGAGGACGCTGACAACCTACATCTGCATTCCTGCTCAGCCACCCAGCACGAAAAGACGGGGAAATACACAGCATGGGACGCGGGCAGCAGATACTACGTGTCCCAAATATTATTTATAAACACGGGAAGCTGGAATTAACAGCATAGTCAGGCAGTTTCAACTTTGTGGCATTATAAAGAAAAACCCATATCCATTCATTAGAATTAATCAAAAACAAATGACAAAACAAAAGTAAGGAAGAAGTAATGCGAAGGGATTGAAGAGAAAAGGGAATTGATGGATTTTTAGGCATGAAAATAAAATGAGATCTGTAAAGCTGAGACATACTGTAAAGCAATTTCTAATGCACAGTGAAGTAGGATTTACATTTCCAATATAGTGAGTAAGCAATGGAAGATGATGCAAAGTGAAGGGGGAGGGCTGGGATAATTTGCTAATACTGCTGCATGCGATGTGGGTGTTCGTATATCTAGTTATGGTTTGGAAGCTGATATTGTAAAGACAGCCCTGGGCAGGCTTGCCGCTGCTACAGTACTGTTATGACATAGCACAAGTTGGGTTTGCTTTGGGAAGAAGCCAAGCCAGTAACTGAAGGCTAGTAATTATTTCAGAAGTACTTAACCAAAACAGCACAATATTCCCCAAAGAGATTTTGTGCAAGTGAGAGTATACTGCTTTCATGTAAGAATGCGAGGGATACAGTATTTCCGCAGCAGTTATATCTCTTCTGTTATCCACTGATAACAGAATATAATCTTCCACAATAATGCTTTATTTCCATCAAGTATGCTTTGGGTTTCATCTTTCCAAATGTAAATAAATGTATCATATTTTACATTGTTTTTAAATATTTTTCATTGTCTAATATACTTGGAAATTGGCTTATTAAAATATACTTGAACATCCATTTCAGTGGGGTTTTCAGTATGTCCACTAAACACAGAAACTTCTTTAAAAACTATGGGCAATGACAATAATGGGAAAGTGAATTACATATAAAACATCAATAATATAATAATATAATAATATCATTAACCAGACTCCAGACTGCCTAGCCTGAGGCTGTTTTCCAATCTACAGTAGCAGGAGTATCCCATGTTTGCTGTTCTACTATTTTGGTGGGAACTAGCCCCATTTGTCTAGTCTGGTGCATACTTATAAATATCAGTAGGCTCACATCTTGTGTTTCCTTAAAGTAGTGAGAAAACTATATTTTTAATTAATAAAGCATTGACTTATTATGGTATACAAAGGTATGGGTTCAAAGACACAGATTTAGGTGGTAATCAGCATATTAAGTAACAGAATATGATAAATAAATACAATACATTCCTTGTTCAGAGACGGTAATACCCAAATAATTGACATTCTAAGGGTATGCAATCCCCTGCAGCTATTTCCGACGGGGGAAATAGTGGCGGGTGCTTATTCAGTGCTGTCTTTTCCGACAGCATTAGAGGCATCTCGGCAGAACGAGCCCGACTTTAAAAACTGTCGGCCCCGTTCTGGTGAGAATGGCCATGGATTGTCGAGCTCACGGCCAGATCTAGACGATCCACGGCGTTTTCTCACGGCCATGCCCCCTTTTCGCAGATCGGCAGGCGGGACATTGAATCCCGCCTGCCGAATTGCTGTAAAGAAAAATGCAAACTGTCCAGGATCACGGATGTCGGGACGGACCGACATTAGTGATCCGGGATTGCATCCCCCCCTAAGAGGTGGGAGGTACACTAGATACATAAGTTAGAGAAATAGCAGTGGATTTGCTGGTGGCAAAAGTATGGATGCCTATTGACAGCAACATTATCAGCTTCCAATAATAAAGCAATAATTGGCAACTGTTTCCAACCACAACTGACTATCACAATGTATCATAAATGAGTGTCCATCCTCTCCTGGCTCATGGGGAAAATTTTTCTTTTGCACTGTATGGGTGTTCTTGTGGTTATCTGTCAGACTAGAGTAGCTGTGCATAGCCAGTGTTTTCTTTAGTGTCATACTTGCTGCTACAAATAGAGACAACTCAGTTCTTTACCATGATCTGTGGCAGCTTCTGTCACCAAGGTAGCAGTGGTGATACCCAAAGGAGGAACAGAGATGTCAAAAGCAATGACAGCTCTACTTACTGGGCCCAGCAGCTGAACTGGGCTATTATTCAGTAGATCTACTAAACAACATTGTCCATGGTGGGATGACACGTCTTTAAACCACCACAATAATTTCCCATTTACAAATGTATAAAGATTTTTTACATTTGTAGGAATATGACTCTGTGGGGAAGTTAAGCACAGAGCCGATCTATAGTGCAGTCATATTTTGGAGGCTGATCTTTATAATAAAATACAAGAAAATCATAAACGAAATGGTCACATTGAATTGCCAGTTCATTACCATCTGCAACTGCTATCTGCATAAAAGTATGATAATTTTGCTGTCACCTCTGTCCCACATGTAAGTAACACCTACTCACTCTGTAATTACAAGGAGGTGGGGTATAGGGCCACAAGGTAACACATCAATAGTGTTATGTAGTAGGTCTTACAACTTGGCGGTGCCCTCACCCAAGGTGTTCTTACCAGAAAGGAGGTTCATCAAGGATCATCTTGGGTAAACCCATGGGGTCTATGTCAGATGATCCTTGTTCCTCCTTTACCCTAATAAGTTAACACATTAAAGCACAATGTAAATCTAAAGGGTGAAGGAAGATGATATCAATATTTATGTAAAAAATTCCCTATCACAGATATCAGACTGTTAAATGGACAGCACCCTTTGCAAAAATCTAAACTTGTTAACTGCATAGGATAACAGTACAATACATACAGTATACCAGATTGAATATTTAATTTGACACTTAATAAAGAATGTTCCTTTAACTTTAATATTAATGTTTACCATCTAAAGTGATACCTAGATCATAGTGATCGTAGTGAATTGCAGCATTGTAATGAGGGACCATGGTGACCTGATTTTTTTTATCACATGTCCCTGGACCCCTACTCTACCCATCTATACATCCCTTCCTGGAGAGAGCATTTAGAAAGAAAGTACATAAATGTAAATTCAATTAGATATCAATTTGAGGCCTCAGCTATATTTTTTTGATGGATGTTTTCCAATGCTATATTTCATTGAATATCATTGTCATTGCTTTTTTCTTGGTTTTTGTTTTATTTTTTTACAAATAGTCCTGCACATCTTTTGACATGTACTGGGAGATTAATTTGGTAACTATAAAACACTTATCTTATTCTTAACAAGCTTTTTTGGCAAGAAAACTGATTTATAATGAGGAATTGAGGGTTTCTTGATAATTAGTTAATAATTCAGTAACTAGAAGTAAATATCCCAATCCTAACCCCGCCACACCCCTGGCAACCACCATTACATTCCTTTAGTAATGTTGCCAATAAAGACAGTATATATTATGCTTACATCTCAGGTCTGCAGGTGCCGCCAGTAAATCTGTATATCCAGATGCAGACATTGACTTCAGTTGTCATAAAAAAAGGAGGCACAGACCCGGTCGCTGCTGCCACCCCGCCCCAAAACGCCCCCAGCCTGTCAATGCTGCTGGGGCTTAGGGGACTGAAACATGATCCGTTCTGCCTATATGCATTGTCATCACCATCGGACTAGTATGCTAATCATTGGGTCTGAATCTGTATACTATGGGAAGTGTTGCGATACATCTGCGGATCTTTCACACACCAAGTTCCACTGCGCTTCATTTGCGACTTGTACATATTTCAAAATAATTTGTGTGCAGTTAAAAGTCACAGCCCAGCAGCTCTAATTATTTATTTATTTTATTGAATTATTTATTTATTAACAGTTTCATATATATATATATATATATATATATATATATATATATATATATATATATATATAGCGCATACATATTACACAGCGCGTTACAGAGAATATTTGAACATTCACATCAGTCCCTGCCCCAGTGGATCTATATTCCCTACCACATGTACAAACACACACAGACATTCTAGGGTTAATTTTTGTTGGAAGCCAATTAACCTACCAGTATATTTTTGGATTGTGGGAGGAAACCGGAGTACCCGGAGTAAACCCACGCAAGCACGGGGAGAATATACAAACTCCACACAGTTAGGGCCATAGTGGGGAACGCACCCATGACCTCAGCGCTGTGAGGCAGCAATGCTAACCATTACACCATCCGTGCTGCCCTTTGAGTGGTGTACTTGCAATGGGAATAAGATATACAATTTAAAGAAAAATATGGTATCAAACACCCCATCGCGCGGGTATCTGTTTGTATAGTGTATTGATGACTTTATATACATGAGTCAAATATAAAAATGAAAAAGCGTGAAATAATATAACTTTTACACACCAATTATAAAAGTATTTTGGAGAAACTTTTAGTCATGTGCCACAAAATCTGTATAGAACTATGTCTACAGATATTACTACAATATTGCCATATAGAACATGCAGGATTTCGACAGTCTGTATACTGGCATCGGAATATCAACTGTTAATAGCCTGACAGTCAGGATTCCGACTTACAGAGGCCCCCATAGAAGAAGTGGTGAGCACAGCTAGCCATCGAGCCCACAGCATGGAAAGGGCTGTGGTACAGGGGTCCGACAGTCGGGATCCCGACAGTCATTATCCCGACGTCAGGATCCTGACAAGCTGGACCCAGACAGCATGGTGAGCGCAACTAAGCCCCTTGCGGGCTCGCTGCACTCGCCACACTGCGGGCACCTATTCTTTTCTCTGTCGGGAACCCGGCTGTCTGTGTTTTGACAGTCAGGATCCCGACGTCGGATAATGGCTGTCGGGATCCCGACTGTCGGGACCCCGTCCGGCAACCCAAGGCAAGAGCAGCGAGCCCACAATGGGCTTCGTTACACATGCCCCGCTGTCTGAATACCGGCAGTCGGGATTCCAATGTCGGTCTGCTGACCGTCGGAATCCCGCAGGTCAGAGCCCCATACCACACCCATAGAAATGGCTCATTAAGAATATAAATGATTTTTCTCTTGTCATGGCAGGCTGCGCACTCTTCATCGACCTGCTATAAGTTTACTTTCCTGAACTATAATGACAACTGTACCCGCTAGACCAGGCTAATATATAATATTATCTCTAGTACTGGTTACAAAATCTGTTTTATTTTTCTTGTAAAAAATATATTATGAAGCTTTCAAAGCATTCATTCAAAAACTAAAATGTTGAGTGACAACGAGCATTGATTGTTATCATCTACTGCATTCACAAAAATACTTTTAACGGTCTGATTTTCTTTGCACAATAGCTATTGACTTTCAGTTCTACAGACTAATTACTGCTCATTAGGGATCATTGTCAGACAAAAACACATAGCAATTCATATTCAGTATTTACAAACAAATCAAGTTGATACATATGTATTATTGCTCTATCTTTATACAGTAACTGTGGTATTGACTACATCTTTAAGGAACCAAAATAATATTCTGATAGCTAAAAGACACGTGAAGGGGACAGTGGAAAAAAGGGAAAGGAATATAGGAAGGTTAGCTTGTTTAAATCATAAAACACAGAATTTGAATTATAAATATCTCAAATTTAAAAATTCAGGTTTAAAAAAGCACATTAAAAACTTCTACAGTGTTACAGAATATGCCTTATAACAACAACAACAATAATAATAATAATAATTTAATTAATCACATTTTAATTCATTAAGAATTTAATCATCTAAATGAATCCTTTGAAAGTCTTAAGTAAAGTCTGCATTAAAATTAACAATAATACAATATTATACAGTATATAAATAATTCTGAAAAATTTGTTTCTCTTTAAAGAGAAATAAAGGTCAAGAGACTTACAATGGCAAGGGAGTGGCAAATGAGTTGAGGCAGGTTGCAAAAAAAAATTAAAAGTATATATATATTAAAACTCAGAGGACAGAGTAACTGGTGAAAGATGGCAGAAAGATGTCTTACTTCCCAACTGTCCCACTTTTGGTGAGACAGACTGGATTTGGAGGACTACTTACCTCCATATATTGAATATAAAGGGGCAATATCCCGATCCCCAACAGCCAGGTCAGCAAATCAGGAATATTAAACCTGTTTAAAAATGTTTGATTCCACAATCCCAACTGGACTTTTTTAAGAATAATTTTCTTGAATCCCCAACGGCTTGCAGATCAATGCTGGCTGCTAATTGGTGGATCTAGTCGGTGAATCTGTAGTTAAATATTGGATATGGCTAGAGACAGAATTTGATGGAGATAAGAACCACTTGGCACATTTAGTTTGCCCCATCCACTTCTGGCCACATCCACTGGAGATGTGCCCAGCTTCTCCAATGTCATGTCACCACTCCACTATTAATACTTTTGAATTTTGGAGCTATTCCTAGGTGGGGGGTTTTTTGCACAATTTCCTTAAAATTATTTTTCAAGTACTGTAAGAAAGTAGGAGCTAATCTAGTAGTTATATTCAATATAAGTCTGGTACTAAGCAGCTCTTAATCACAAACTATACATATACTATACTATTACGATTGTAAAATACACCTCTCAGCTCACCATAGCACAATTGTCTGTCTCCCTAGAACAAGTGGGCAGACAATCACCTTTGAGTGCACAGGACAGACCATCAATGGAAAACCAAGGCTATTTCTGGTTTAGCTTATACAGTAGATGACCTCCAATATGTACAGCAAATGCAGTGCCTTCATAAGTATTCAACAATCTGGGCTATGAAGAATCGCTAAGGGTCTATTTAACAGTGAGTGAAGAACACTAAATCAAGCGAAAATGGGCCTTTTTTTTGTGAGAAACATAGGACTTCTACCTGTCTAGCCAGTAAAATCTATTGCTGACTGTCTCAAGCTATGCTTTACAGAGGTACTTGTAAGTAGTGGCTCCTTACCTGTTTGGTCTCCTCCCTGCTTCACTGGTGATTGATGAAGCTTTATCCGCCAACATTCACTTTTTCTGACATCTGAACAAGATATCGTGGCCATACACAATGAGATATTTCACAGTGTATGGCCACATGATATCTGCTTTCCTTCTCTGGTGAGGAGACATTTCCCCATTTTTTTCCCCTGTGAAGAAATGATGGAAATGGAAATATTGGGCAGACACCCACTGTAGTCTATACGCTGCTAGATGAGTCTGGCCAATGATCAGGTCAGTTGGGCATATTGGAAAATTTTAATTACTAAGGGCCAGATTCTCTAAGCTTCAAAAGTGATAAAATGGAGAGTGATAAACAGCCAGCCAATCAGCTCCTACCTGCCATGTCACAGACTGTTTTTAAAAAATGTCAGGCAGGAGCTGATTGGCTGGCTTTTTATCACTCTCTATTTTATCACTTTTGAAGCTTAGAGAATCTGGTCCTCTATGTCTGATCAACGTGCGTGAGCATACACTTTGCAATTATCGATCCAGTAATAAGTCTGTGATTACTTTACATGCTTTGTTGCCCCAAAAAACTGTTCCCTGCATTACATGTACATAAGCCAAAAACTGCCTGAATAATCCAGTTGCTGCCCAATTCTATCCACAAGAAGAGAAGAGAAGAAGAGAATAGGAATGTTTACAGCTTGGAATCCCCATAGATGTTCCATAATGCTCAGGAATAAAGCATGAATGAACAGTTCTAAAAAAAGTTTTCAAAAAAAGACTTGAATGCTTTATGTGCACATATACCGTAAGGAAGCTACAGGAAATGGAGATAGGCAAACTTGATTCATACAGGTATAAGTTTGGGTGCCGGACACTGTCCCAACAGTCGGGATCCCAACAGTCATTTACCCGACGTCGGGATCCCGACTGTCAAAACACCGACAGACAGGTGCCCTACGGCCACCACCTATTTTCCCTTGTGGGGGTCCACGATCCCCACAGAGGGAGAATAGAATAGGTGGCGAGCGCAGCGAGCCACCGTGCCCGCAAGGGGCTTTATAGCGCTCGCCATGCTGTCTGAGTCCAGGCAGTCGGGATCCCAACGTCGGGCTGATGACTGTCGGGATCCTGACTGTCGGAACCCTATACCACACCCATTAGTTCATGCAGTGAACGCATGATGGAAGATGAATGCACTAAGCACTGAGCGCACAGCAGATGCTGGGCTACCACACTTTACTTTTCAATTCACTGCAGTGTACATGTGTCGTATGCGTGTCTTTTACATTTTATAAAATGAATTACATTTTCTAATAAATTGCCTCCATCCCATTGTTGACCTTTCTTAAAGGTTACACTGTGGACAAACACAGTGGTGCATATTTTTTACTAGCCAGTGAGGCTCTTCTTATTCTGAATATTAGTTTTCATTGCTGAGGCTTCGATATCATATTCCATGATCATGACACAGCTTCTCGCTAACAACCTTTGTCTTTACCATTACATTTGCCTGGCACGGTTCAGTTGTGTTATTAATCTGGGTCTTCTCCTCTGTCCCAAACACATGATTCAATGAATACCAATCCTGTATTAAGAACAAGTTATTGGCATATCCTTTGCTAACATTGAATTGTTCTTGTGTTTTTTGTATTGCAGCTCAATAATTCTTTATATCGCTAATGGCTATTTTTGGATATTCTCACAGACTCTCAGAAGTGCAGCTTTACCCCTATGTATAACCCACTCCCCAGTGGAATGGGTAGAACAGGGGATGATGGGATACTGTCACAGAAGTGTGATTTGGAACATGATGCAGTGCGGAGTGATGAGACGCGCCCTTTACACTGAGTGATCAATTATAGGTATTCTTCCAGAGGAAAATATTTCAAAGTTGGCAGGTATAACCCAAAAGCCAATACACCAAGGGGTAGTGTATTTAGTATACACAGGCATATGTTGTGTCATTGTGGCTCAATTGCAGCAGCGTATGGCCACCTTTATTCAACTAATACACTATAGGACAAGTATAGCATACATAAACACTGCATCAGCTGATGACGCTGAAATAGGTATCAGCATAGCAGAAAATCACAGGATTTGGGGTCATCAAAGATGGTTTAAAAAAGAAGGGGAAAGAACATGAGGGAAGAGGTCCTTGCTTCAGAGAGCTTACAGTCTCAGTCTGACAAGAGGTGGGGCAGATAGATGGGGTGTAATCACAAATGTGCATCTTGTTGCATACCAATAACCTAGTACTGGGTTTTATCTTACGCTGGGTATGCACTGGGGCGATGTGGATACCTTCTGAACCCGTGTCGTCCAGACTGGCCATAAACACTGGAGCAATGTTCATGAAATGTTCATGTTCAGTCCTTCAGTAACATGCACAGTGTCGCTAGTGCAGCACATGAAACCTAGCAAGGTTGCACATACAAACTTAGCGTATGGCGGTCATGGCGGTCTGATCCACCTGACCAGATGGTACCCAGCTTAGGAGTTTAATCACAAAAGTCAGATGCATTTAAATTAATTTATTTATTAACAGTTTCTTATATAGCGCACACATATCCTGCAGCACTTTACAGTGAATATTTGAACACTCACATCAGTCCCTGCCCCAGTGGAGCTTACAATCTATATTCCCTATCACATGTACACACACACACACACAGACATTCTAGGGTTCATTTTTGTTTGGAGCCAATTGACCTTCCAGTGTATTTTTGGATTGTGGGAGGAAACCGGATTACCCGGAGGAAACCCATGCAAGTACGGGGAGAATATACAAACTCTGCACAATTAGGGCCATGGACATGAAATGAAATGAGGGACATGAAATGAGATGTGAAGTGTCAAGCACAGAGAGAATAGGACACATGTAAAAAGTTGTATGTAATACTTCGTTAAGTACAACAAATTTTACTACCATAATTATGTTATTACATTCGCCATCTCAGGGTGTTGGTAGCCTTCTCATACAGCAAAAAAAGTGCTTTATTTATTTATTTATTGATGTAAAGACAGGATTTTTCTAAAAGCAATTAAAAGTTAATTTCTAATTATTTCTTTGTTTTACATGTCCACATTTTTTTCTATTAACTTTTTTTTAGCAAGTGTTGAAGACCATCTCCAGTCATCTAGGCTACTGCACAAGTATAAGCTGTAACTGGCAGGACTTTTTGTTTTGCGCTCCGACCTCATACAGTATCTTCAGGTATCTGAGTATCATTCAGCTGGCCCATTCTAAATTTACTTAGCAAATTACAGAGCTATGTTAAGAAGGGGACAATTTACCGTCTGCGCTCTGTATCCTGTGACAATGGGGTGTTCCTCAGAAGTTAGAGCTTTTGCCTATTTATTGAAGCCATACATGAAGGTGAAGGCCATAGCCAACTATTAGAAGTGCTGGCCTTCATCAGGGGCATTCTGTGGTGCCTTTCATCATTTTAGCCAATTTATCATGGACAGCTGCAGTACAAGTACCACAGCTGTCCTGCGATTGCTTACACCATCTCA
This sequence comes from Crinia signifera, assembly GCF_055691185.1. Taxonomy (NCBI): domain Eukaryota; kingdom Metazoa; phylum Chordata; class Amphibia; order Anura; family Myobatrachidae; genus Crinia; species Crinia signifera. The sequence goes on along the minus strand of NC_139218.1, from coordinate 328,461,731 downwards.
TGATGGCATATAGCTGGGGTGCCCACAGGAGAAAAAAAAGTAATTTCTGAATTTAAGTGTTTTTGACTTTTTTGACATTTAACTTTTTTTTTATTTATCTTATTTTACCTGAAAAGAACATTTTCTTTAGCTGACAAGAACATTTTTTCAAACCTTAAGTAAAAAGCTCTGCATTGAAGTACTGATGGTATACTAAGTTACAGCTAACATTGTGGTATATAAAGTGGATATACTCGTCAATCCTTTACCTAATCCCATTGAGTTAAACCTTCATTATATTACCTTGCTTTATCACCATACATTATTATATTAGCTAGCTTTATCACCATACCTTATTATGTGGACATTTCTGTGTGTACACAGATAACCTCTTGATAAAAGAGCACAGACCTTGGCTTCAGTGGGACTGTTTAGCCTTTTTTTACCTGCTGTACACTGGGATAAGTACAGTACAGAATAGCGTATGACCTAAAGTATTCCCCCAGATTTCTATAAATCGATTGGCACAGAACGACTGGGTAAATCGAACCTGGAGTAAAAAAACTGCATTGTTTTTAAAAAGACGCACATTAGTTTTTGGGAAGGCGACCTCCATCTCATTACATTTGTCTCCAATTAATCTCCAAGCACACAGCTAGCTGCAGCTGCATGTAAAGGCAAATTGGAAAAATCTGTGAAGGGGGGAAGGGAGAAAGTCTGTGTGTGGCATTGCAAGACCTCAATGATTCACTGGCTGCCCTCCCTCCCCCCCACCCCACCCCTGCCGCAAGCCTGGAAAAAGAAAGCGTAAAAGAAATATAAAACATAGTGGGAGAGTGAGAGGGGGAGAGGAAAAGGGCCACACTCTGGAGAGAGGAGAGAGAGAGAAAAGGATCAAAATAAAAGCGTTTTTTTTTAGGGTATTTTTAGGCGTGATATCTCCTTTTCAGAGCATGTCTGGTACCATTGTGATTCTGCTGTGTGAATGAGGAATAGGACTACAAGAGAAAGGGGCAGCTTTGTAGCGAGGGGAAAAGGTTAGGGCAAGTAGGAAAATAAAGTTGCATATAATAGAATAGATTTAGAATAGTGGAGTAGAGACACTTAACACATTAACTGCTGAACCACTAAAAGACATATAAAGAGCGGAGCTGAAGGTTAAAAGTGAGGTTTTGGAATCGGAGTTGTGTTATATTGTATATTGTCACTTATCATCAGCGGATTAACACGTTACATGAGTTACAGACTGCAGACTGATGTTATTTCAGCCAGTGTATTGCATACATTGTATTATTTTATTATTTCCTAAATATAAAGGAACTTTCTCTTGTGTCTCCTCCTATGTTCTATGTTTACACAGAACACCCATACTGTATCTCCCTCGTTTTGTAATTACCGGACTCCAAAATTTTGTGCATTTGCATAACACATTTTACATATTATTATTATTATTATTTATTTATTTACAGTTTCTTATATAGCGCAGCTGATTTCTATAGTTATTATTATTATCCTTTATTTATGGTGTCACAAGGGACCCGCAGCCAGTGGCATAACTATAAAAATCGCACCCCCTCGCTGAGAATTTTGGCAGTGCCCCCCCCAGTAAAGATAACAACCCCCCCCCCCCCATGTCCCCGTGCCTTACCCTCCGCTGTGCTGTGGCCCGGACCCGCAGATTTTGTCTGCGGTCCCGGCTCCCCTCCTGCCCTGGCTTCTGCTGGTATAAAAACAGACCATCACAAAATGTCCACCCCGATACAGCAGACAGTTTCAGAGAACTGTCTGCTGTATGGGGGCGGGCATTTTATGATGGTCCATTTTCATTTCAGCAGAAGCCAGGGCAGGAGGGGAGCCGGGACCGCTGCGCAGACAGATAAATCTGCAGGTCCCGGCTGCAGCACAGCGGCATTACAATAGCCCCGCAGACCCCCAGCGCTTGCACTTACACAGCACCTGCCCGCGACCGCGGGGTCTGCGGGGCTATTGTTACTCCACTGCCCGGAGTGCCAAATTACAGAGTTCATAAACTAATAAGGAAACAGAGACTTACAGCTGATTACAATAGAGAGCAAGTTCAGGGTACATAACCATAGCTGAATCAGCAGAGGACACTGGGATAAGTATCAACGTGGCAGAAAATTGCAGGATTTGGTGCCATTGAAGATAATTTAAGCATACCTCCCATATGGCATATGCAAATGTGGGTATGCCATAGGAAAATTATGCCATCACCTGGCCACGCCCCCTTTTCACCCTCAGTGTCTACTCCTTCATGCTAGGGGGACACCCAACTCCACCCCCCCCCCCCCCCCGCTGCGGGTCACTGTAGGCCCCTGGCGGAAGGGGGGACTGGCCCAAAAACCCGTGACGGTCCCGTGAAAATCGGGAGGTATGCTTAAGTGAGGGAAGAAAGAGGGCCCTGCACGTGAGAGGTCTTCTGCATAATTTATATACCATTGTCAGTCCATGCTTTATTGAATTTTATAATCCATATTCCCTTGTATCCACATACACATATACATACATACTAGCTAAAGTGCAATGGAATTTGCTGCGTTATATAAGAAACTTAATAAATAAATGCAATTATTTTTCAGGAGCCAGTATATATTTGGCATTTGGGAGGAAACAGGAGTACTTGGCGGAAACCCACAAGAACACACAGTGAATATACAAACTCCACACAGTGTTGAGGGGGGGTGGGGGGATTAAACCCAAGACCTCAGTTCTGTGGGGCAATAATGATAACCATTACACCATCTGTGCTGACTCCGTATGGGGGCTTTGCGAGTCTGCTATTAAACTAGCTCTAAAAATAGAAGTTTTGGGAGCTTGCCTCTGATTGTTAATGCCATTTTCAGATGGTATTAGCATGCTATTTCCTATGGAAAGAGCAATCGGAGCACGAAGCAGGATCTCTACAGCTCTTTCAGTGTGTATGCGTATCCTATGGTCATGTGCTCAGGAACACTATTGAATAGAATTTGTCACTGTATCAGTGGTAAATAAAGGGCTTTGCTTTAGCTGGGTCAGCTGATTATTACAGCAGCAATGCCAACTCCACCACCATGACAAACATCACAAATCATCATGCTATGCACTAATAAGGTCAGGGCCGGTGCTAGGGTGTCCGGCACCCTCCTGCAAACCATACATTTTGCTCCCTTTTACATTGCCATTGCAACAAGCTGCAGCCCGATTGTGGGAGTGTATGCAACATGCGATCCTATGGAGGATCTTGGGTGCATGTACACGTATGCATACACCATCTCAGTGCTGTGTCCACAAAATGTTGCAGGCACTAAAGATGCCCATACACGCTAAGAGAATCGCATATGTTATGGGCTAGATCGCATCGCACGGCATGCAAGAGGGGAGGAGATAGAGGTGGCGGAGTGTTGAGGACTTGCAGTGGCACTGGCACAGCACACTGAGAAGAGGGAAGGAAGGGGAGGCGGTGCTGCTGCCTGTTCATCATTTGATTGACAGCTGACAGGCGCAGGGAGCAATGGGTAGGGGGCGGATCCGGACATGACACGTCATCCAGGCATTCACAGACAGCGCTACATGCCTCAGCGCAAGTGTCCGTGAGGAAGAGGGGGCAGGTGGCAGGAGGAGGACAGTGTGTATGCAGGGAGCTGCTCAGCTTCTCCATACTGCCGCCCGCTGTCAGACAGGCACTGCAGGCGGTGTGCAGGAGTGCAGGAGGCAGTGACAGTGAGGGCTGAGGAAGCTTTAGCAGAGCAGGGAGGGAGACAGCGCCTTTTCAGCATTGCGCCTCCCTGCTTTGCAGGAGCTGCTGAGTGGGTAGCGCCGGCCCTGAATAAGGTACATACACAGTAGATCCTTTAATTAACGATATGCGCAATAATGAATGACATTAATGTGCTTACATATAGTGTGTACACACAATATCATTACTGATGTGCACTCCCACAGGTCGTTAGCGAAGGCCAATGTCATCTATACATGGAGGACGACGGATGAAACTGTTAGCGAGAGACATTCTGTGTTAATGCGGCTTGGTCCCCGGTGTTGCTCAATTGTTACAATTATCACACACACACATATATATATCTAATCCACAATTCTGCTGGCATTCCGCTGATCCAAAGGCAATGGATCTGGTGCACTCCACAAATCAATACATAGGTCCAATGAAGGAGTTTTGCAATCATGTACAAACTGTATTAGCGCCAAGCACAAAAAGTCTAAACTTCAATTGATTGACTTCATCTGCCGGCAGTAACTAAAGTGATACATACTTCTTGATTACGGCCCTGGCATTTTTAGCGAATATTTGGTCTCTCACTGCAACGTTGGCACTCACAGGGTTATTAGTAATGAAAGTGGATGAACATGGAGAGAGTGAAAGTGGGAGATAATTCCCAGTATAGGGAATTGGATAGGTACAGTCTTTGTTATGCGAATGTGCACAACACCCTTGTAGTTTGAATTGCAAATGTTTATCAGTTAGAAGTGAATGCTGTATAAAGCTTATACTTGTACGTCATCAAAAAGGAAGTATCACTTCCCACACTAGTCAAATAAGCTGTTAGCTCACATTTAACTCCCCCCAATATTAAATAATTAATTTATTAATAGTTTATTATATAGCGCACACATATTCCACAGAGCTTTACAGGGAATATTTGAACATTCACATCAGTCCCTGCCCCAGTGGAGCGTAAAATCTTTATTCCCTACCACATGTACACGCGCACACAGACATTCTAGGGTTAATTTGTTGGGAGCCAGTTAACCTACCAGTATATTTTTGGATTGTGGGAGGAAACCGGAGCACCCGGAGGAAACCCACGCAAGTACAGGGAGAATATACAAACTCTGCACAGTTAGGGCCATGGTGGGACTCGAACCCATGACCTCAGTGCTGTGAGGCAGTAATGCTAACCATTACACCATCCGTACTGCCCCATTAAACTCTATTTAGTACTCTGGATATGCACAGTCTCTTAGATATAAAACACATTGACCTAATTAATTGCATCACTGGCTATATGTGATTATATTGTTAAGCAGCATTTACATACATCCCAACTGTGACAATTTTCGCGGGATAGTGACTTTTTTTTGGGACTGTCCCACATCCCGCCCAGGGCCAGGATTGTCCCGCAGTGGGGAGGTGGGGGGAGTTGGGAGTCCCCGCTGCACACGCAGCAGAGCAGCGGGGAATATTGCTATGCGCATGTACATCTATTCAGTGAAAGGCTAGTGAAAGGCTAGGGGCAAGGCCAGCAGCTTACACAGATTTATTTATTATTTATTTATTTGCAGTTTCTTATATAGCACAGCAGATTCCGTTGTGCTTTACAAAATTTGACAACACTGAAAGAACAAACTAGGTAAAACAGACAGACATAGAGTTGGAGGTCCCTGCTGCAAGCTTATAAGATCTCTTAATTCCCCCATAGTGATGAAAGACAATGTCTAGTTACATAGTCAATAGGTTGACACTAAAAATTAGAAATGCATTAGTTAGACATTGACAAAAGTTAGACATGCATTAGTTAATGACAAAAGTTAGACATGCATTCGTTAGTGACAAAAGTTAGAAATGCATTAATTAGATAGTGACAAAAGTTAAACATACATGGCGACTGAAGCAAACCATGCACAGGTATGTACTACAATAATAGGGGGTCCACTTGCTCAGGTGTCAACATTGGCACCAAAAAAAATGAAAAACTCATGTCGACCTTGTCATGTGTCAACATATTCCATGTCGACTTTTTACGTGTGTCAAACCTTTTTCAATGTTATACAAATGCATGTTGTACTTTTGGCAATGTCTAATGCATGTCAAATGTAGTTCCACTGCACAAAAGCGGAAGCAAAGAACAAGCAAGTAAGTACAGACCAGTGAGCCTTACATCAGTAGTAGGGAAAGTAATGGAAACACTATTAAAATAAATAATAGTGGAATATCTTAAATAAAACAATTTACAGGATCCAAAACAGCATGGTTTGGGTTTTACTGCAGGGAGATCATGCCAAACAAATCTTATTGACTTTTTTGACCAAAATAATAGATAGGGGGGGGGGGGGGGGGCGTAGATGTGGCATATCTAGACTTTAGTAAGGCATTTGACACTGTCCCACATCGCAGACTGCTAAATTAACTTGAAAGTGTGGGATTGGATTATAAAACAATTAAATGGATAAGAACCTGGTTGCAGGAAAGGAAACAGACAGTTGTAGTAAGTGGAGTGCATTCTATGGAGGAACATGTTACCAGTGGAGTACCCCAGGGATCTGTACTTGGACCAGTGCTCTTTAATATCTTTGTTAGTGACATTGCAAATGATATTGGAGGGAAAGTATGCCTTTTTGCAGATGACACAAAGATATGCAACAGAGTAGACACAACAGGAGGGGTAAATCAAATGACTGATGATCTAGGTAAACTTGAGAATTGGTCAAGAGCATGGCAACTACAGTTTAATGCTAAAAAATGCAAAATGATGCACTTGGGACTCAAAAACCCAAAAGCTCAATATAGTATCAAGGGTACTATAATGGAAACTACTGAGGAGGAAAGGGATCTAGGAGTCACTTGTTCAAGTGACTTAAAGCCAGGATAACAATGTAGCAAAGCGATGAGGAAGGCTAGTCAGATGCTTGGTTGCATAGTGGGAGGAATCAGTAGCAGAAAAAAAGAAGTAATAATGCCATTTTATAGGTCATTGGTACGGCCTTATCTGGAACACTGTGTCCAGTTCTGGAGTCCATATCTTCAGAAGGATATAAATACTTTAGAGAGTGTACAAAGAAGGGCAACTAAAATGGTGCATGGCCTACATCACAAAACTTACCTGGAAAGACTAAAATATCTTAACATGTATAGTTTGGAGCAGAGAAGGGAAAGGGGGGACATGATAGAAATCTTCAAATATATCAAGGGTGTTAACATAGTACAGGAGGGAAATTTTCTTCAAAGGAAAAGAAGTAATAGAACACAAGGACATGCACTGAAACTGGAGGGAGGTAGTGTTAGAAAAAATTACTTCACAGAAAGGGTAGTGGATAAATGGAATAGCCTCCCATCAGATGTGGTAGAGGCTAAGACAGTAGAACAATATAAACATGCTTGGGATAGGCATATGAATATCCTTACAAAGAAATAAGGATCAAAAAGGGCTGATATTTCCTGAAGGATAAAAAAGGGGCAGACTAGATGGGCAAAATGGTTCTTATCTGCCGTCAAATTCTATGTTTCTATGTTTCATGTCAAACTTTCGTTACTGTCTAACTTTTGTTAATGTCTAATACTGCGTACACACGGTGCGATAGCATTGCTATTCAATCCCGATTCGATTGGGATTGAATCGCACGGCAAGCCAAATGCATTAATTCGATTTGACTATACATTACAGATCTGTACTATATATAGTCAGGACTGCACTGTCTATTTGGCTATTCGATTTCAGCTGAAAGGGAGCGTGCATCAGCATCGAATCGGGATTGAAAGCTTAAACCCATTTTCGATCTCCATTCAATGTCTATGTGACACTGATTTGATTTTAACTATACTGTATAGTCAAAATCGAATGGTAAATCTCACCGTGTGTACACACCATAACTTAATCGTTTCTAATTGTTGGTGTTAATCTATTAACTTTATAACTAGACATTGCCTGTGAGCTATACCACAGCCGTTTAATATAAATGTGTGTTTATATTATAGGCGGAATGCAATGCCGCCCAAGTTCGGTGGCAGTGTGTTATGCTGGCCTAACTCTGACTTTTTTAAAGGGGAAATCACTTACAAGGCATGGTTTTGCCTTGTAAGTGATTGCCCTTTTTAAAAATGACCGAAATTGGCTGGCATCTCTCACTGCCACCAAACTCTGGCAGCAAAACATTCCGCGCATGATTTGAGAAGTTTGATCGGTCTGCTTGTTTATCAACTGACATCAGACTGCTATTCTAAATTCATTTGTGGGGTGGCTTCAGTAGAGGGGCTGCAGTGCAGTCCAAAATTCACATAGGGGAGCCACACCAACTGCCATCCCCAAAACTACCAAAACATCACCGGCCCAGACTTACTGGCAGTTGGTGTGGCTCCTCTATTCAAGGGGAGGCGGCCTGGACTGTACACACTAGCTACTCATAATGGGCTGTGCTACCTAGCTTAGACTTAGTATTACAAGAGAAACAGCATAGCAGGTGCACCATACACCATTTTTTAAATAATATATTAGGTTATTGGCATAGTAGTAGCCAATAGTATGAGTCTGTCCACCACACGTAAAGGTGACCTTGTCGCACAGGTCCCTAAAATTATAGGGGTTCACCTCTGGGGTGCAGGGCACCCCCAAACTGCCCCATTCAAAGCACTTCAGGGAACCACACAAATAAAAAGATACAGTGAAGTGAAGTATCAGAATGTTAGTGTTACAGGAAAAGATAGAAAGCAGCGAGGTATCAGAGTGTTAGTATAAAAATAAAAGTGAAGTATCAGAGTGTTGGGAAGGTCAAAATGGCAGCTTGGTGTTAACTTAAGTGTTAAAAAAAAAAATTAGGTGTGTGAAAGTGTTACATAGATAAAACAAAGAGTAATATTAATGTTAAATGGTAGTGCCCCCAAGTGATAATGAGTCTATAAGCCTGCTTTTATTTGAACAGTCCTTCCGACTCTTCTCGGCACCTTCCAGCTCACACATGATGTAAGAGGTGGGATTCTTAACTGGTTCTCAAATTCAACATAAATATGTCCGTATTACCTTAAAACTGCTCGTTTGAAAGCCACAGCAAAACCGATTAGAATAGTTAGTTATCGGTGAAAACATTCAGTAGTAGCTGAAAAAGTAATTAAAAATTATGCAAAGGGACAGAATTTGATTTACCAATATATCTAGCTGCTGATGGTGCAAGAAAAGAATTGCCAGCAACACACTATGAGGTGGAAAGCCGAGTAGGCCTTCCCTTGCCCACTGTGACTATTCAAATATGTTATTGCTGAAAGTGAACATCTTACATGGACTTTTACTGGAGTAAATCTAAACAAAATCCAAAGCAGATGAGATCTGGACATCGGCTCCAATGCACAATGCTCCTTATCCTGCTTTTGGTAGCAGCTATTTGGACAGTTGCGGGACTTAGTTCCTCCCAGTTTTGGGGATGTTTTGATGGATTTTCTACTCTACTAATCCCAATTTCTACTTCAGGACTAGAGGGTGAGCTCCCCAAAAGTTAAACGGGAATTGAGAAAGCATGGTATCACAGACTCCTTGTTATCACTCTGACTTGAATCTTTATTTTTATCACTTTTTACTGAAGACTTTTTTTAGGACAACCATTGATGCGGTATACTATCCTGATGATAGTCATTTTACTATTGTCTGGTTTCCTTGGGTGGGGTGTACTAACATTAAAATGCGTTCAAACTTTTGAAGACTACGTTTTTTGAAGGTTTGCCACAAACTCTGTATGTATCAAGCTCTGGAATGTGAAACTTTCCATAACGTTGTCCTGACAGACAACACCCTCTATAATCAGAGGAGCAGTCATTTGAGTAAATATTCACAATTATTCATTAATTAACAGTGCTATGCATGCGATAAGTAGCAGGATGTATTGCATGCAATATGCAATGCATTATACAACCCACTGCCTCTATAGCAATATTGCCAATATGTGTACACATTCCAGAGAATTGCAATAAACCAGCATCACTCATTTTTTTTGTTTACCTTTATGGATTGTAAGGGGAAATAAGCGACGGTGTCTATGAGTGCCAGCACTCCGATAATACCCCTCCTCCCCCTAACCCTTTGAACATGCAGTATTATCGATGTGTATACATACTGTATATGAGCATTAGCAATGTGTCTTCCCTTCTGTAATAAGGCATGGTAGTTAAAATAAACATACAGTCCACTATGCATCAGCTTCTGAGTGTCTTGCTTGTATGTTCTTCTTGTGTTTGTCTCGATACCTCTGGTATGGCTTATTATATCTCTATTTCCTTCCATGGCCTAACAATATACTGGAAGATTATTTGATTACATTGCCCATACTTAATTGTTATGATTGCATTGTAGGTTTCGAGTGCAAGCTCTACTGGGGCATCAATAGCCATTCTCTGATTGCAAAGTGTGTGTAATATTTTACAGCAATTCAACTAATGAGTAATTATATAAAAAAGTACACTGTCCATTATGTAAGTATGAGAACCTTTAGAACTACCATGACTTGTGGTTCTGTACACTACCCCTTCAAAAAGATGTGTTTGTGTGTGTCCTTTGTACCATTGTGATAGAACATCTTATGTATACTACAGTATGAATGAAAATAGTTGATACCAATGGCCAATGGCCAAAATATAAACACTTTGACTTACTATTGTATCAAGGAATAATACTGTAGATATTTTACCAGCTTGCATGAAACGTGTTTGCCCAACTTTTACATACTGTACAATGCCTTACACATTACAATCCAAATCAATCAATTTGATACAAATGTTATAACTTCAGAAGAGCAAGTTACTACTTTATATGAATTTTTTACCAAGGGTATCAAACTGTGCTTCACAGTTTGGTTGGGGCTTCATAGTGGAATATGACCTATATTCAGTGCAATATTCGCCTTAACCTCGCCTTCAAAATCCCATTGATATGTCGAATAAAAAGGGTTAAATTTTTCTGTGGACATTTGTAGAGCAAATCTTTTCAACAGCAAAGTGGGTGCTAGTGAATGGCCGCTTTAGAAGTCAGGACGACGGAGCCAAAGCTTTAAAATCATACAGATAAACCCAAGGCACTCCAAGATCCTCCAAGCGGTTTGCAAGGCCACTTAGAAAGTTTGTTTTGTAATTGAGTAAATTGTTTACTCTTTTCTTCCAACTTTCTCCTCCTCATCTTCCCTGGCGTTGTCCTGAATACCCCCTTCTTGTCCGACTGGCCAGCATTCTGCACAGACATATAACCATGCCAAACAACCCTCTGCATGACAATGGTCAGGCTCTTCTGTGTCTTGTAATTGGACTGGGCTAAGGGTCGGTTTTATTAGCTGTGTGATTTAAAGCTAAAAGCTGTCTTTTTAACACAGGACTGTGCAAGCAGCGGGCGTGGGTTGAATCATAATGACAGGGGAACTATGCCAAAAGAGGAATGGCAATGGCTAATGCAAATGTCTTCTCTGCTTAGAATGTAAGCTTCATGGGTAAAATCAAAATATTACTATTACATTTCATAGGCACCCTAGTTGTTTTCATTTTTAAAAGTATATGTTATTTATGTTTACGTCAGTAGAGACATCAAACAGTGGAGGCAGCCATTTTGTGTACATATTTCTCATGAATATTGGTACAACTCACAAAATGGCCTCCACAATGTGTAGGTGATGTTCCACTTTAATATAAAGTGATATAAGTACTTAAAGTAAATATTTTATTGGTGAACATCATCATTGGAATATAATATATCGCTTTTTAGTGGAAACAGAAAGATACATTTACCTAAGCCATTTTTCTGCTAACATTGACTGCTTCATGCATCGAAGAATATGAAGAATAAGTGAAGAATAAGCTAGAGAAGGAAAAGGAGATGAAGTATATAGGAAATTATAGTATTGGCTGCATGTAACACATAAGGATCTGTCTGGTAAATATATTAGCGTTTCATATATAAATGTTTGCACTACTATGGCATAGGGAACATGCAAGGTACTACAATAAATGTCAGAGATGTGTAAAAAGATAGAAGTTGCTTTGATCGGTATAGGCTACATGCTGATGTTGAGCTACAGTTTTGATTCTGTTTTTACTTAACCAAAGAACATTTTGGGGGGTTTCAGCACCCTGGCCTCAGCATAGACACAAATACCGGCACATGTAGAATTCCCACCACAGTCCAAGCACATGATACAGTAGATATTTCCAAACATTCTCATAAATATACACATATGAAGGGGGATAGAGATATGTGGGGCTGAATTGGCTCTTAATAAATAACTAATTGGGAATGATAGATTATGGCTTTTGTACAGATTTTGCAACACAACAATGGGTGCTCAAGAAGAAGGTGATATGTTTAGCAACCAGTGTTCTGCCATTTTCCAACACAATTCAGAGGCTTTTCAACACTAGATTGGTTGCTATGGGTAACATAAACATTTTCCTAGCCAGCTTTACATACTCTCCAACTGTACCTTTTTGGCCGGTACCGTACCGGATTTTATGGCCTGTACCGGCCACAAACGGCTTTGTATTGGGTTTCTGGGTCTCCAAATGTCCATTAAAAGTATAGGAAAGGGCGGGAACATGCCCCCTTTACCCATGGCCATGCCCCCTTTCCGAATGTGTAACGGTTTTTGCCCTTCAGATGTTGGAGGGTATGGCTTTAATGAATGTTCATGATTTTGTCCTATTCAACTGAAGCTATTATTGCCTTATTAACAAGTAGGACTTCAAAACACATTTGTCTAGTGTGTCTTGGAGACAGATGTTTATTTTTTATTTTTAGCTCAACCTGTCACTTCCCTTTCAAGTTTATTTTAAGTATTTTATGTTAGAGTAACACCTTTTTGACATTAATCTGTTTCATTGGTGAAATGTATCTCCATTGAGCGGTAAGGCAGGAATAGCATATGTGCAAATCTCTGTTTAATACATCCACATTTGCTTAGAATTATTAAAAATATGTTTTATTATTGGCAAACAATCACTGGCTTTCGAATTGGAATTACATCCAGGACTATCTTTACAGTATTATATATCCTGAGCAAAGTGATTCACTAGGGCCATTAACTACCCTAATCATTGGAACCAATACAAAAATAAATCAAAACATGCCCCTCCTGCGGTCCTGCACCGTGTCTCCACATGTTTCCATGAAGTGGATGACTATCAGCACTCTGATTCGTGGTTAGCTTTATCCATCCACCAATCAGCACGCTGTCAGTCATTTACTGTCTGGTTTCAGGCTGTGAGGCAGGTAGTAAATGCAGCCTTGTTGTTTTGATTGTGTGTCCACCACTTGCCCCTGCTCCGAGGTTCTTAGACTTGTTGGGTCCTTTATAGCTGCCCAGTGTACTTATACCTTAAGATGGCACTGATTACATCTACTGCTAGGTTTTACTCCACATGGAATGTACCTGTACGTTATAAGGAAGATGTTATATATAATGTGTGAGGTACCAGAATATAATTTACAGGCTTTCCAGAAAATTCATTTTGGCTCCAGCGTGACCTTAAGTCAAGCAATTTTAAAGTTAGACCCCAACTTGCTTGAAAGAAAAAAAAACATTACACTGACCAATACAGTAGATCCTCAATATGGCCCTCAGTCATGTTATTTTATTTCTAGATTGTTTCACTAAAAATAATTTAAACTCTTTCAAAGTATTTTTCCACATTGTGTGTTAAACTCTGCCCTCAAGTATTAAAGTCACCTTTAATTGTAATGCAAACAGCAAAATGTTGCTTCTTTTTATTCCTGTCCTTATGTTGGCATATAGTTATTGATAGTCTGACGTCTGTGGCAAAGTTCATTTATTATTATTTGTATTCTGAATTTATATTGGACTTGATCGTATGAAAGATATTTAAGTCACAGTCAGTTATATTTAACGCTATAATTATGGAGATAATCTGTTGTATTTCAATGTAATAAAAAGCAGATTTAATCTTTTCAAATTGAAAGCAAACATATACAGTAGTAAGGACAAGCCAGCAACAACTTTATGCCAAGTTTTGTCTCCCTGTATTGTTCCATTGTACGGCACTGCGAAACACTTGTGGCGCCTTATAAATAAAATTATAGTAATAATAACTAATAATAACTGAAGATTTGTGTGGAATATAATTTATTAGTATATTTTCAGTAAAATATTAAAAGGTCTATTTAATAAACTGCGGCGGTTAGGATTACTTTTTTATTGGCACTTATTACAGAGATAGAAAATCAGTTATTACCTCAATTAACTATTAAAAGTTAGTTATGACACTTATGGGGGTATTCAATCTGTGTTGATATTTCCCGACAGGAAAAATATAGTCAGTCGCCGATTCAATGCTGTCGTTAACAACAGAATCGAAGGCTGTCAGATCCGAAGGATCTGTGTTGTTGGAAAAGGCAGTGGATTGTCGAATCCATGGGTGTTTTTCGATAATCTGCGGCCGTCTTCACAGATCTACAGACTTTCCGACGCTCGACGGTCAGAACATTGAATTATGACTGCCGAGTTACTGTCAGATCAGACAAAAACGACCTGGGATTCCAAGTGTCGGGACGTTCCGACAGGAGGAATCCCGGATTTAGGGGGTATTCAATCTGGGATTCCGCCTGTCAGATCGGAACAGATTGAATACCCCCCTCATACTGTCTGGCAGAGATAAAGTTTACTGCTTGGCCAACCAGTCTGGGCTACTATAATATTGGCTTAGCTTCGCCTACCAGACTTCATTAGTGAAATAAATGTAATTAACAGAAAGAAAATTTTTGGCACATACTGTACTTTATTTAAGTAATAAAAACAACTTTTGTGCTAGCTGTACATGCTATCAACATCAACAGTACCTATACGTGCTGCCACAAATAGGCAGTTTAGAGAATAGTTTATCTGGCAGGGTCACTGGTGGTAAGTTAACCCTTTAGTAATTAGGCAAAGCCCTAAGTCGAGAAATACGAAAACAACTGTTTTCAATTGATTTAGGGCATCTCACCCTTTAAAAATTCTGCCACTATTAATGGAATTTGTGCCCTTAAATGTTCTGGGCAGGCAGAGCACATAATGGAAAAATATTTGCTCATGTGTGAATACCATTACCAGCTAATTAGAAAACACAGCTCTTACTGGTCTCACAAAAGCTGGCTTGTTATTTCGCAGAGAAGGGGTATTTATACAATTATTGCCGTCAATTTGGTAAATCTCTAATTCAAATAGTATCTGGCATGTTTCATATTATGTGTGATTACGAAATATAGCAAGGACCTCTATTTTACTTCCAGTTTCTCTGGATTTTCACAGTTTGTTACTGTATTAATAATGATGACAAGTTCAATGTTTTCTCCCTAATTGTACGTTACGGAATATGTGGTAGAAAAAAAAAATAAGAATAGTAATATTAATTATTATAATACGTCCTATTTCTTACGTCCAATTTTTAAGTAGCCAAATCTGTGTTCAAAAACGCAATTTGAATGATGTCGGTCGGGATCTTACAGATAACAAGTAGCCATGAAACACTTTATCTCTCATCACCACTGACATTCCTGCTGGGGTTGAACACTTAGGTCACTCCTGACCTAAAAAAAGAGTCTTTTTATAACTTCTTTGGTTTGGATGACACTTTTATAGCAGGACAAATAGTTTATATTTGAAGACAGATATTGCCAATGGCTTGTAATCTAGAACATATGGAAGGGATTTGGCATCAAATTCCACAAACAAAACCATTCTACAGTATATTGCAATAGACTATTAAGAGAACACTTTTATTTGTATGACAGCAACACTTTCCCATTCGTTATGCCTGAAATATAATGGAAATAATAATAAGCTTCTTAAATAGCTCATCATTGTGAAAGAATAAGGGGGAAATTTACTAAAGGAAATTTGTAAAAAATAGGTGTATTTGTATTTATAAATACACTTATTTTTGACATTTACAATCCCGAAAATACGGCAATTCGTATTCGTATTGATAGTACATCAATACGAATACGAATTGCCGTATATTTGGGATCGTAAATGTCAAAAATAAGTGTATTTCTAAATATAAATCCACCAATTTTTTTACAAATTTCCTTTAGTAAATTTCCCCCTAAGTAACAGTGATATAGACCACATAACATACTTTCTAGCAACTTTTTACAAAATCCCCACAAATAAATGTTACTTAATCCCCTAATGACCAATGTAAAACTGTAATCGAAATAACAGCTATAAGGCATTAGAACATAAGTTGATAATGCCTGTCATGTTAATACTAGAGATAAAAGCTAAACGTACAAGATCCCCAACATATATATACATAACAACACTTAGCCAGTTTTGGGGATTTGAGTGAGGTTTGGACATAGCACTCAATAAGGCTAATTCAGAAGTGTATGGAAGTAATGATCCCACCTGCATCCTAGGATACAATAGCGGATCACTTCAACATAATCGGGAGGCTTGCGGCACCCATGGGGTCACACTAGCCAGCGTTTACAGATCCTTGTAAGTGGCCAGGTAATCTCCGTCCAATGATAGAGATCCTGGCCTTTTCTTTGACACTAAATGGTGTCAACATGCCCCTATTTTGTCAAATGGAGGCCGTTGCACCCCCATATGGCATCAGATTGACAATTGGTAATTGTGCATGCACAGAATGAGGTCCAATAGGAGGTAAAGTTTACTTAGGGATAATGGACATAATGCAAACACAATGATTATGTATATCTCTGATGTTTTTGGTTCTGAACATGCGTACAAGTCCCACTGGGGCTGTCACTTGCAGTGCTCTAAATGCCACAGTATGATTGACATGCTGCTGGCATTTAGAGGGGGTGAAATGTAGCATTACAGAGACGAGAGCATGTCAGCCCTGTTTTTTGGCCATGCTGAAGTCAGTGGTTGCAATCTTGGACGCAACTTCACTGGCTTCGGCAGCGTAAATTCCCTGGTCTTAAGGTGGCATCACACTATAGCGATCTCTCACAGCAGTGTATAGTCATCTCCTACCCCTTGAGCTAACGGGGACTTTCCTAGGTGGCAGAATAGCAAAACAAATCCACAGCAGTTCCAACGCTTGACAGTCGAAACATGGAATACCGACTGTCAAGTTGACATCGGAAGCCAGCGAAAATGTCCGTGATTCCACAGTCAGAATCCACATCGAATACCACCCACAAATTTCGCCCAGTGCTTAGCAATGCATGTTTAACATTTCTCCTTAACATGATGATATAGTGAGCTGGGAATGTTAATCATTAAGTTACAGCAAACACCCCTTTCATCTACCTTTGCTTGTTCTCTCAATGTTACCTACCATTTGACAGAATCTTTTAGTATAAAGACGTATGAAAGCAGCCAGTAGTCAAAGGAACAGATCTGGTCCTTGATACATTAAACAAGCTGCTGAGAAATTGCAGTGATTGGATGTAAGACCTGATGATAATGTCAGCCAGAGCTCTGTAACCACTTTAGCTCTCTCGATTGCTGTTCAAATCCTAATTATTGCATTGTACTTGTCAGTAAAGTGCACCTCAAGATGCTGGTTCCTCTGGCATTCGACCTAAGGACAGAATCTTGTGTTTAAGAGACTGGAAGGTTGAGATTGTATGTTCTCAATGACTTCTTTCAGATTGTTTTCTCTTTGTTTCCATTACTCTGACTGAACATGCAGTGCCACTTCATAAGAGACTCATTCATATGGGGACCTTGCTAACGGCTTGAAAATGTATCAGGTATAGTAATAAAGACGGGCTGAGAAATGAATGACTAATGAGTGAGAATATGCTGTAGTCACTTTATTACAGAATAAGGGGCCTATTCATCATCGGGGGTCTATTCACTATAAGGAGCCCAAAAATGCAGCAGCCCCAAAAAGCAGCTATCCCCACAATCCCTACGACTGCTACAGGAGCGGCGGTCATACTTACCCCTGCCAAGCCGGGAACAGCTGCAGGTCACACAATGCAGAGCCAGAGAAGGGAGTCGCTAGGATCCCTCTTAACAACACTGGACTTCCTTCCTATAGGAAGAAGTGGGGCTCTGGGTACCGTAAAAAAAATCTGAAAACTGGCTTCGCCCACCATGCTTCCACCATTTACATTCGGAGTCCACGTAGATACTGTAGTCATAGGCATGTGCACATTGAGTGTTAAGGGTGCACAGGCACCGCCTAATGCTGTGCCCCCACCCCCATACTTATTGCTGCTAGTAATACCAGCAATACCTTTTACCAAAGACTTTTGCTTTTTAGACCTGTATTCCATTAAATAAGCGCCCATCAATCAATTATGTGTGTTTTGCATTATTAATTGTATTACACCGTTGTCATATCACTACATACCTGCGTCATCCAGATATGATTTTGACTTTATTTGCATGTACTGTTACACAGAGTAATTAGAAGATTAAAACTGAAATAGGCAGGATATAATGGTGTGGCTGAGAGACGTTTTATATTGTAGTGAGTGCACGCCTGATTGGCGGTGTTAGACAGACCCAATGGCGGTGTTAGACATGCCCAATAGGTGGTGCTAGGCACACCGCTTTGACAGTGCACCCCCTAAAGAAATGTGCTGCGCACGCCTATGACTGTAGTAGAGTATGAAAGAGTAAAAAAAAAGAGAAAAAAATCCCCCAAAAAGTCATGTCATCCTTTTCCATATTGAACTTTTGTCAGTGTCAACCTTGTGCACGACCTTGTTGACGTTGAACTATTGACTGTCGACCTAGACATTGTCTGTCAGTCATTCTGATCCCCAGTAAAAATCAGGTTTTGTGGGTGATCCCCCCATTTGATATGAAGAAAGAATATTTCCTCATAAATATTGTAGTAGTGGATAAGACAAAATACTTGTTTCTTCAAATGTTGACTGGATGGATATGAGGATAATAATAGGGCAGATTTCTATTGCTTTATGAGGCGATTCTGTGCATTGTTGTTTAGGTATTTGCCGATTAGACATAGGCTTTTAATTCATCACTGATGGGATTCGTTGATGGAAAGAAATGGTATTTATCAGTAGCTAGTAAATGATGGGTATCTGATGTAAAGCATAGAATGAATGTCAGTGTAGGTGAAAGTGCAAACACCCTCTTACAGAAATTAATTTCTAATTTAGATAGAACTAATGTTCTATGTGTGTCCTACATTAAAATAAATATGGTCACAGTAGCACAGGAGGAATGTTAAATGCTTCACTAAAATAACTGGAGTTTGTCTAAATACCTGTATGCAATACAAATACATAGTATGCAACCATCTGTTTACTCTCATGCACCCCTAACAGGGATCCTGGGACTCTTTAAATGGATATGAAGGTAAGACCGCTGCCAACATTCACATGTTACTGAGAGGATGAGACATTTGTATAATTAGGTTAGTTATGCCTTAGTGACGTTGCAATACTTCTGAGAGGAATTGCTCCAAGAGAAATAACCAGGGCTCCACTCACTGACATACAGGCCAATGTTCATAGACAGCTTGGGTGAAAATCTCTGGCTCTGGGAACTAAAGTAGCTAACTACTGTACTTACAGTCTCTCACATCTGATATGCGTTTGAAATAGGTTCCTCGGGAACCAGATGAAGGGTGGTTTAATGTGTTTGCAGAGGTGGGCTAGCAGCTCTGCCTGTTTCTGTGCCATACATTCAGGGTGGTTTTTCTATGTTATTCCAGGTGGTGACATTTTCTCTCCCAGACGACTGGAAGCTGTTTTTTTTTCCTTGCACTTTACGAGGTACTAGTAATTCTTAACTCATTTGGTACTGTAACACTCATAGTTATTTCAAATATGAATGGTGTCACAAAATACCAGAATTCCAAGTAGTATTTTGCGAATTATTTCGATTGGAGAACCTACATTTGCTTTATTATATAATTAAGGAGTGCATGCGGGTTAGCTGAAGAAATGTGTATGCAAAAGATGATATGGCTGAACATTATAGAGACTACTCTTGCAGTTGCAGGGGCACATGCATCAACACATGAAGAGAGATAGAGTAGAGAGAGATAGAGTACCAGCCAATCAGCATCTGCATTTGGAAAATGATTGGGTGGCAGTTTATCACTCACCTCTCCATCACTTTCTAAGCGTTGATACATATACCACCTAAAGATATAACTGTGGGCTTCCCTATACGTTATAGCATACTCGTTCCTTACACACAGCACAGTCAGCCAGATATTATTTGAAATGTGGGGGTTTGTGGTTTGTCACAGCAGCTGAAAGGTCTGGAGGCCAATAGACTGCCAAGTGTATTGAAACCAACAGCTTCCACACAGGTGTAGTGATGGATTACTCCCACCTATTTTGGTGTTGGCCCGCCTATATTTCATTTGGTGCCACCCACGTGAGGCCACTTCTATACATTTTTCCAGGGCCACTTTTAGTTCCCAATCCACCCCTGCTGGACGGTCATGTGGAGGTTGCTATTCCGACTTCTGAAAATGATCTGTCTCATGTGCATGGCGCTGAAGTGGTTGCATACACAGAAGCTTAATAGCTTACATTGATGGCCATACTCGGATGGCAATGGCAAACATTACCAAAAGTACATTTTCCATTTGATCATTCATTGTAAAAAGTTGGCTCCTTTGAATGGAGTAAGCTTTATGGTAGGGGCCACAAACTTTTGCTAAGCAGTTGGCAGAAGAAACTAAAGGCCCCCATCCACTAGTCAGATTTGGCTTATTTTCGTCAGATTCAGATGGATCTGACAGACCGATTTGACAAAAAAAAGGCCAAATCTGAGCCTCCTCAGATCAGATGTGCGGCTGACTCAGATCCATCTGACGAAAAAATCCTTGGTGCTGCACCAAAGATCAATCTGATCTGAAGCTGTCAGAGGTCAGGGTCAGATCAGATTCCTGGGAGAGTTCAAGGGATTTGTAGCTGCAGATATGTCTGCATAGTGGATGGGGGCTTTACTAAGGATGATGTCCCCTTTTATGCTGCTAAAATGCTAATTTATGGAATATTTTCTTAAAGTCGGCTTCTTGTAATCTACAGTATGTAACTCATGATTCCATTGGTGGAGAAACAGAACCTAAACGAAACTCAGCCTCTCCTACTAGCAAAGTAAGAACATGTCTCATCCATGGAAATCTGTATAATCTAACCAAAATTTTATAGACACTAGCAGTAAAATTTTAGGAGCCACGAGTGCATGACCCCTGTAATGTGTCTTGCCCTGATTGGTACCATATTTATCACTAAAACAGATGTCAACTGGATGTGGCACCTACTTCATTCAGAGGCAGTGGTCTCCTGTCATATGTCCCTTTGCCTTAAGGAGCCCATACACGGTCCGTTGTGTAGGGCTCTGTTCTGTACTATGCGATGCGTGCTCCCGTGCATCACATAGTATGGTACAAAAAGTATGTGCTGCACATACGTTTTGTACTAGGTACACATCGGAACGGATCGCAGTGCATGCACACTGCATGCACTAGGGATGCGATCCGATGTGTACTTTAAAAGTACAGAACGGACCGAAAAAATGGACCGTGTATGGGGGGCATTAGTTTCATCATTCGTGCACAAAATATATCAGATTCTCCAGACTTCTGTTAGGTAATGTGGGCTAATGTGGAGTAAAGAGCTAATATTAACATTGACCGTTTCATAAAGCAAAATGCAGGCTCACAAGAGAAATGTATCTGAAATCTATTGTCTTCTGACTTACTTTTATTTAATTCCCCCCCCAAAAGTTTTTAAGGGGGACCTACAATCAAGTAAATGTCTCCACCATGCACTTTTTCTGCCGCAGTCATATTTAATTACTTCCCCATGTGCTACATATTCCTAGGGGTAAATTTTATGAGTCCTGTACGTTCCTGAGGTGTCGACGATTGTTTAACGTAGATATAAGATATGTGAAAAAGGACAAATGGTGGCGTTTCCCATAGCAACTAATGCGATTCTATAATTTTCTAGAATGCAATATATAAACGAGAGATAGCAATGGTTTTTATGGCAACACTGTTTTAGAAGCCTTATCTACCCACCGTTTTTATTATGTGAGCACAACCAGTTAGTGTGTAGGCCCCACTGGAATTTGTAGTGCTGTACATCCTTTATTCTTGGATCTAGAACCTGTCCAGTAGGAACACATGCAAGCTACACTGCGCAATCATGTACAGTATATGTTCGTATAACTGAGCATCAAGCACTTTATGGTTATTTTAATTGTGGGGATGATTATGAGTTGCACTCAGATTCAGCCAATGCTAAATGCAGCATCCAATTTTATCAACACTGCAACGCCCAGCGTCTTTTAGCAGCGGTGCAGTTACATCTCGGAACGCATCTTGACACATTATCAGACTCACCTTCAGCTACTTATAGTGACAACCCCATAACACCACTGAGTATTCTTAGCCACCACCATGTTTCCTTAAGGGAACACTGGCAAAATTCCAGAGTGCATGGGTCCAATTCTGTGCTAACCAGTCCGGGTGCAAGTGCTATGCAACAGAGATGCATAAAACATTGGCCAACTGTCTGTGCCTCAAAATCAGGCTCTGTATGTGTCAGAGAAAAGGTGCTGTAGCCTTCCCCTGTTTGTAGTGTTAACAGAAAACGAAAGTGTATTTCCAAAAACTGAAGCTTTGTCCTCAGAGAAAGTCACGTAGTAAAAATTGCTGTGGAGGTTTTGATTGCTGAAACTAAGGGATTATTCTAGTTCACTCTTTCTGACTAAATCCTTCTTAGATGGACAAACCAATGTGCATTGCAGGGGGGCAGATGTAAAATGTGCAGAGAGAATCAGATTTGGGTGAGTTATTTTGTTTCTGTGCAGGGAAAGTACTGACTGCTTTATTTTGACACTGCTATATAGATCTCACTTTGAAGTAAAACCCCACCTAAATCTAATTCTCTCTGCACAAGTAACATCTGCCCCACCTGCAATGCACATGGTTTTGTCCATCTAAGAAGGATTTTGTCAGAAAGAGTGAACTAGAATAAGGCCCTAAGTGACGACTTCAATGCTGTAAGTAAGGATCTCCATGCTTTTCACTACAGTATTTGACACAGTATGAGACAGTATTAAACAGAAGGTAAAGTGCAATTAAAAGAAAAAGTTTTATTTTCAAGTGGATTTTTCGCTACCGCCAGGGAATTATAGTCCTCCCTTTTTGGATTAAATCTGGAAGAAAAGATTTAGCATGTGGAAGAATAGGCTAACCATGGTGAAAAGCAGGTTGCCGTAATGTATGATGGAAGAGAAAATAAAACAGCTAAGCCTGGGCTAGCTAGTGAATGGAAGGGGCCACTAAGGAATTGTTAGTTATAAGGAAGGCTCTCAGCATTATCGGCTTTGATCTCTGATTTAGAGCATTTTGAATGGCTGGGAGAAATGTTAATCTTCCCAGACCACACCTTCCCTCCATGTTTCCCCACTACGGCACATAAAGAGGACAGAAGGTACTCTTTTAGCAAAGATAAAAAATCAATGATAAAGTGGTGCTGCTTTATTACTATTACAATACAATAATCAGGGATTAATTTACTTGAAAGTCTTCTGCTACATGTGAATTTTGTAATCTGCTCCCTCATGTTGTTCAGGATTAATAAAATATGCTCTATTAATATATTATTTATTGAAATTATATATTAATTAACAATGTGTTAAATGATTAAAATGTCAGTTTACACATTGTGTCAAAATAAATGTATAAACATGTATTTGAACTATTTTTTTTCCCTTGACTTAGGTTTACTTGACAATGAAAATGAAATAATGGGACTATTAGTTCCTTAGTGATGTCACTGATCCCAAGCGAATTGATTGGCCAGCCTCATTAAAATTGAGGGGCATATGCACTAAGCCTTTGGGAGTGATAAAGTGAAGAGAGATAAGGTACCAGACAATTTACTTGTAACTGCCATGTTACAGGCTGGATTTGAAAAATGTCAGGAGCTGGTTGGTTGGTACTTTATCTCTGTCCACTGTATATCTCCCTAAAGCTGTGTACACACGGTGCGATTTGGTCGCTGAACGATTTTGGCTTAAAATCGCTAGAAATCACTGGTCGCTGGTTTTTAGCCATAATCGGAGGAGCATACTCCTGCGAACAGCGACCATGAAGGGCTGGCAGCGGGTGCGCGCTCCTAGAGATTTATCTCCCACAGCACATGAAATCACCGGCAATATGGTCGCTCAGCAACCATATTGCCAGCCATATGTGCTGAAATCACCCCCATGTGTACACAGCTAAAGGCTTAGTAAATATACCCCTTTATTTCTTTCCACTTTATCACTCTCCAAGGCTTAGTACATTTAGGGGCAGATTTATTAAGCTTGGAGAAGAGATAAACTGGAGATAAAGCGGAGAAAAGGTAAAAGGAGATAAAGCACCAGCCAATCAGCTGTGTTTGAAAAAGACAGTTGGGAGTTGATTGGCTGCTGCTTTATCTCCTTTTACCTTTTCTCCGCTTTATCTCCAGTTTATCTCTTCTCCAAGCTTAATAAATCTGCCCCTTTATCCTGATTCAGATCCCAATATGGCTTAATAACTCCTCCATGTTTCTCTAAACGGAACATTTGATGCACAATTGCTTAAAAATAAAAGGTACTTCAATTATTATGTTATTAATCAACACATAGGGGGATATTCAATCCCGGGTCACGACTGTCGGGCTGGCCCGACAGCCGTGCCCCGTCCTGTTCTTGGCCGGCTCAATGAGATATCAGCAGGCGGGATTCAATGTCCCACCTGCCGATTGCCAAAAAGGGTGCATAGCCGCGAGATACGGCCGTGGATTGTCGAGCTGTGGCCGGGAGCTCGACAATCCACGGCCACTCTGGGCAGAAGAGTGCTCCAAACTCGGGCCCATTCTGTCGAGATCCCTGTTCAATGCTGTCGGTAAAAACAGCATTGATTAGGGCTCCACCGCTATTTCACCCATCGGGAATAGCGGCAGGAGATTGAATACCCCGCTATGTCTTGTATGTTTTGTAATCTAGTTCTTGCTGTGTAAAGGAGAGGTACAGATGGAGACGGGCTCGTCTTTGCAGGGGATGGCGATGGCGAAGCCAGCCGCCACCCCCCGCCACCCGCCATCTGTATCTGAGAAAGGGGATGCGCGCGAACCCTTTTGCACGGTTCCCCCGGGTCCCCGCTGGCTTGTCGGTGGTCACCCGGGGTCCCCACTGCCTCCCCGCACCCCCCCTAACCCTGTCCATCTCCCTGAAGCGGAGACGGACAGGGTCCCGTCGCCCCACCGCACGGAAACTGAGACGCACGTGCGCGTGAGACGAACGCGCGTCTCAGTCAGATGGAGAGCCGGGCTGCTGGCGGATCGCCAGCGGTGACAGTCTGGCAATTCACCAGCAAGAGGGAGCCCGGCTCCATCTGTACACTGATTTATGATGAATACCTTGATAAAGTATTCTACAATTTCACAGACTACCTGTACATTCATTTGTGCCTCCAGCTAGTGTCAATGTCTAGCAATGATCATGGATCCACCCATTCATAAAAAGCCATCCAAATGTATTGATTTTAAATGTACATCTTTAATAATACATAGACTGGGGATTGCTGCTTATGCCTATTTTTTCCTTAAACAGAAAATATAGACTGTAAAGTTTAAAATCAGGTATTGATAGGCACAATGACAGAACCATACTCTTCACAAATAACCTGATACTGATTTCTAACTTAATAGCCTACATGTTATGCTTAGGGCGGAAAAAATAGGTGTTTAAGACAAAATGTTAATTTTTAATAAATAAATAATAAATAATAATTAAAAAAACACAAAACATCCACATATGTGTGAATGAAAGATATATGATACTGGCTCATTTCTATGTAAATTCTAGAATACATATATGGATGAGGGTTATACAGTAGGTGTATGTTCTGAAGCATTAATTATCTTTCCTAGAGTACACAGGGCCGGTGTAAGGCTTCTCAGCACCCTAGGCAAACTTCAACCTACTACCGCCCCCCCCCCCCCTTCCCATACTGCCACCAATAACCATGTTCCAACCCCTTCATGCATACTTGCTTAACATTCTGGAATGGCAGGGAGCCTTCCAAAATAGAGTGGTCCTCCCAGCCCCTCAGGTAGGTGGGCAAGACCCCTGCTTTCTCTGGAGGCCCCCAGCACCATCCCCTTTGCCACCCACAACAGAGTGTAGGAAGAGAGGGAAGCAAAATAAGGAAGTATGCTTCAAGAGAAAGTATGGAGGTGAGGTCGTAGAGGTTCCACAGCAACCGCCTGCATTAAGTACAACAAGGATCCTCACAGATATCCTTTATTTTTTTGATAGGCAGATTTGGTGGCGCCCCCTTAGATCCTGGTGCCCTCGGCAGCTGCCTAAAGCTGCCTATGGTAGAGCCGGCCCTGAGAGTACACATACAAGGCCTTTGCTGGCAACTATAAATCTGCCTTGGACAGAGGCTGCAGTGATAATGTATCTCAATGTGGGTGGTACTGACAGTAAAAGAAGTTTCTGATGACAAAAACTACTTTTCAAACATACCACGTAAATAGCTAGTTTTGGTCAAATATCTCTGTGCTAGTGTTTGGTGATGCACTATATAAGGCAATATTAATCACAAAAATTAGACTTTGATTTTGAATGGTGGCTGACTTCCACAAAAATATGGCAGTATGTACTGAGAAACTTCTATAAAAAAAAATATATTTTTTAAAAATAAACAGAGATGTTCTGACATCCAAGGAAACACAAAATGGTACATTTCACTATACAATGCATTTCTATGTTTCATTAGTTCCACTTAGAATGTAATGCTCAGCTGTATTTGAAGAGAATCTCTTGTCAGCTAGGATTAGCGACAGAAATGTGAGATGACATGACACGGTGTCTTTGTGGTTGGTCATTGCTGATTATTCCCAAT
The DNA here is from genome assembly GCF_055691185.1 of Crinia signifera. NCBI lineage: Eukaryota > Metazoa > Chordata > Amphibia > Anura > Myobatrachidae > Crinia > Crinia signifera. The sequence goes on along the minus strand of NC_139218.1, from coordinate 328,435,189 downwards.
CTGCCAACCCTAAACCCATCATCACTCTCCTTTCTGAGTAACACAACAATTCCACATCCTTTGTAAAGTTACCATATAACCTTTGTCCAAACAAATATCTCTAATTACTGAACTTTAATTAACCTAGTCCTTTAGCAGACACCTATATACTGCAAACTGATGAGCAGATCAGACTGCCTCCAATTTGAATCTGTATACTATACTTTGTAGATGATTAATATGCGTCACGTACACATGAGTTTCTAATAAAAGACATAATAAGATGAAACATTAGTATCTGACCGTGTAAAGCGCCTCTCATGTTAGTGTCAGTTGTACGGTAGCTGCTACGTAGTTTCTTCTGGAAATATTAACACAAAAGAATCAAAGGGCTAAGAAAAGTGATGGATGTTCTCATGTACACAGAATATGTCCCTTGTTACTCTATAGAAGTCAGCCCCACCTGTTCACGCATGTGTGGATCACTTCAGTGACAGTTATCAGGACAGGTGGTTTCTGAGTTTCTGTGTGTTTTCTCACCATCGTAAACATGTCCCAGGTGAGAAGAGCACCTCTGATCAGGTTCTCCGCTCTATACAAGACAATATGGAGGGAGGGGCAAGAGTGAGCACTTATGTTCTCTTCCCACTGCTAAATCCGGCTGTTGGAATACAACTGTTAGCCCCAAATTAGGGATAAATGGCAACATAAACCCAGTTATCTAAATGTATAATTTAATATTGATTTAAAAGAGGGGCAGCTGTAGAGCATAGCATAGGCCTGCTTGTAGCTTACATGTTATCATGCTGTCAGACTATGGATCTAATCTTATGGAAGATGTAGATTCATGTGTATCTCAAATGCTTGTCCATTCTCCCAGCAATGTCATTTCCAGTGTGTACTGCTGATGATGATGGTCAGCGGCATAGCTAGAACTTTATAGGAGAGACATCTCATTGTAACAGTGTAATGTGGGCTAGGTGACGTGAGGTAGATTGCTAGACTAATGAGGGGGAGAGGGAGATTGCAGCTATTTCAGGGAGTCTCCTGCAGAATGCAGGAGGGGAGGTCACTATGATGTATTAGTGTAATGTGGACTAGGTGAAATGAGGGAGATTGCTAGACTAATGAGGGAGAGAGGGAGATTGCTGCTATTTCAGGGAGTCTCCTGCAGTATGCAGGAGGGGAGGTAACTATGCTCTCCACACCACTTGCTCATCTTATGCGCCATAGTATTTTCCATACTTGCTGGTATTCTGGCTGCCCCCTCTGGTCTGGGAGGAGACAGCCAGCTCAGCATGGTGAAGGGTGTGGTATGGTGTACTTTGAGAGAGGTGGAGGAGGGTGACGGTTGGTAGAGGCGGGGAGGGGGCGTGACCATAAAGTGCATAATCACAGATCCGTCAATGGTACACAATGCTGTTACAGGCAGTGTGGGGCAGATGCTGGGGCCATGATGCAACAATTCACCATAAATCGCATCAATGCCCCCCCCCCCCCCGACTATAGGAGGGTTCTGTCCAGCTGCGGAGTGGCGACTGGCTTGGAGACTTATCCACTCTTCCGGGGAGGGGCATAGGACTGCCACATGATTTATGGGAGCCCACCGGCCAATTCACGAGCGTAGGCAGGTATGGTATTGCCATAGTTAATTTTATGAACTATAGGGGTGCTCTAGTTAATAGTATGCCCCATAGAAGTGCCCTAGTTCACAGTATTTCACACAGTGCCACCCCGGGGCTGTGGGTGCCAGGCTGATTTTTTTGTGTAAAAAAATAGATAAAAAAACACATTAGATTGCGCAGTGGAACAACGAGTCCAAGTAAGCCTCCTTCTCCGCATGCAGGTACTTTGAGAACCACAAGTCCCAGCATGCGGAGCATTGAAGGGCCCACTGGGATTTGTAGTCCCACTATATGACCAATGTGAAAATAAAAACAGACACCCAGTAAAGTACAGCTTTATTCTCATACGTACATACATACTCACCTTACCACAGGCTCGCCGGCAGGTCCTTCCGTTTCTGGAATCAGCATCTCCGTGATATCGAGCGAAATCCCAGATTTTGACATCGCACCCTATTACTTATGCGATTTTGATTGTTTTTAATAAGAAAACGTGATGCGATTTTTAAAGTGCGATTTCTTGGTCACTGCAAATGTGTGATTTTTACCACAAATCATACACTACTACCTGTACAATTTTCGGTAAACGTGTGATTTTGGGTGTTTTTTAAAGTGCACCCTATAATATCTATAATTTTCTAGGATGCAATAATGTAATGAAAGACAGAATCTGAGGGTTGCTATGGGCAAGCTTTAGTAAATTTACCCCTATGATGATGATGACGACACCATGTACATATACAATATTAAATAAATGGAGCCTTTGCCGTTGCTCATTATCAAATATGTACAATGAGAGTATGGAAGGAAAAAGATAAATTACAAACTATGGAAAAAAAGAAGCACAAAATAACAAAAAGTACTTTATAGTGGATATTTGTATGCAGACGCCGTAAACACGACACAGATCTTGTTTTATTACTAAATGTTCATTTATTACTATTCATTGGCTGCGAACCAGGGAAAACACTAGTGCAAATATGAAAGCACTGAATGCATTACTTTATCAAGCAATCTCTCAGTGTCTTCTTCCTTGGTAAATATTGTATTACATACCTTCGCTTTGCAGCCAAATCACTATGATGAATAAGGCCACAGTGTTCATTACTACTACTCTTTGGTCATATAGAACCGTATCACAGATCGGTGATTTATCAATTAAAACTGAAGAGAATTTCCAGCCAAATCCTTGAATTATGTTTTTAAGTGAATTGCCAACAGTTCAATTTCTGCCCAAAATGTTACATAAAAAAACAAATGACAGCATGACATTGAGATACAAGCAGGGCCATTTCTAGAGCTTGTCTGCCACTGCTATAACGGCTGGGGCGCTCACCTCCTATTGGCTTTCCTATGCTGCCAGGAGCTCCTCTCGCTATCATGTTTTTTTTTAATTATTATTTGATTGGCAGGCATACAGTGCGCCAGTAACCCCCGGGCAATGAAATCCCCCTAAGCAACGAGCATGTAATCACCCCATGGCAACAAGAAGGAAATCCCCCTAGGCAATTTGCATGTAATCACCCCATGACAACAAGCAGGAAATCTGTGGCAACGAGTATGTAATCACCCCATGGCAACAAGCAGGCAATCCTCCATGGTAATGAGCATGTAACTCCTGGCAACTGCCATGTTGATAAGTGGCACTTATGTGACAAAATGTATAATGGCCATTATGGTGTGGGACATATTGTGTAATGGGCATTATGCTGTGGGGCCTAATGTGTAATGGGCATCACGGTGTGAGGCATAATGCGTAATTGGCATCACAGTGTTTGGCGTAATTGGCATCACGTGTGGGGCATAATGTGTAATGGGCATTATGCTGTGGGGCATAATGTGTGATGTACATTACACTGTGGGACACTGTGGGACATAATGTTTAATGGGCATCATGGTGTGGGGCATAAAGTGTAATGGGCGTGACGCTGTGGGGCAAAATTATGTTGTGGGGTATAATGTGTAATGGGCATTACGATGTGTGGCGTAATGGCTAATGGGCATCATGGTGTGCGGCATAATGTGTAATGTGCATCACAGTGTGTGGCATAATGTGTAGTTGTCATTACGGATAAACAGTGCATATTGATTTAAGTAGCCTGTCATTGTTTGGCCTTGATTTGTGAGGTGTACTACTGTAGGCCACTGTGTGGCCTTCAGCCACCCAACTTAAGCATGGGAGGACAAGGAACATTTCTGCAGTAACCAATGTCTGGTCATGCAGGTTGCAAAAGTGAGGTTAAAGTAATTGTTTTCCTGCTATACCACACCCCTTATAGCTAGGCCATGGCACTCATATTAAGCCACACCTCTTTTTGCTTTCCCCAAATTATGTATGGGGGGGGGGGGGTATGGGCGCATTTTTTATTTCTTTTCACTGGGAAACAAATTGTCTATATACAGCCCTGGGTACAAGTCATAAAGTGAGAATAAAGTATTCTGATGGAGGCAAATTGCATAGGAGCCTAATTTGTCATCAGTAGCAGGTCAAAGCAGGAAACCTTCCAGGGACAGACACAGGTTCTAACCATTTGTGTTACATTAACTAAAAACCATTCTTAAGCCTCATTCACAAGGGGCGTCTTTGCCCAGCCTGTATGAGGAGCGATTACGTGAAAATCGTTGGGAGGTAAAACGCTCAGTGCATACACTTACACAGAGCGGTTTTTGCCCATCCAAGTGATATTCACAGGGGGTGAACCATTTTCCATAGTACGAGACTAAGGAACGTTGTTCACTTAGCTGGTAAAAGATCCTGACGGCCGGTGATGATGTGTTGACCAGTGTGTATCGACCTTAACTGTTCAGTGTGAGCCTCAAGGTTGTTTCTACTTGGATTGTACATACATGATGTGCTGATATGCATTTGCTTGGCACCAAGTTCCAGTAAACTGGTTCTATTATACTGCTGTGTGGCACATAAGGAAAAGTCATCTGTGCTGGCTTTAAGTCCTAGAAAAACCCATTTAAGACAGCCTCCATCAGGGAAAGAGTGAACACATGTGTTAGTATAAAGGCCCCAGAGGACACCTACGGACAGCAGTTGTTTAGACTACAAGCAGACTATGGGAAATATCAAATCTTCATGTACTTCAGGCTTGTAATGTGAAGAGCACATATAAGCCATTGCTGTATACCCCACACTACTAGCAGCTTCCCCTCCAGGCAGAACCTAAAATAAACATATTTTATTGATTTAACCTTATGATAATCAAGTTTAATTTTTTTTACAGCCATTTTAGTTTTTATGTGTTCGTAATGGAAGAAATATTTATTTACTTCCTGACTTCTGTTTTAGTAATGGCGAAGATAGAGATACTTTAAATAATGTCTGGTTTTGAAGAAGACACATACACTGAAGAACAGGAAGCTGATGGGTGCTTATACCCATTATGTCTGGTTTCTTGGAGAAGGTAGAAACCTTCTGGATAACTACTGTACCTAGATTTCAGGTCAAATTCTCTTTTGCTGTCTACATCTATTGCCTCAATGTTCCTTAAATATCTAGGTACAGTACTTAGTACTGACAACAATCCCATCCTGTCTGGTGGATCGCTTGAGCTGGCTTCAAAATTGCAATTGATTCGAGAACCCTGGAATAGGCAAAGTCCCACAAATATAAAATAGCTTTGTTCCTCACTAGCTGTGAGATATGTGTGCTTTGCAGCTTATGAGGCTGTGGTACAGATGTTCGGCCATCATGATTTGCTGAGACTGCTATTAAAAACAGTAAAAAGAAATGTTTTACACAGGCTGTGTTTGAAAAATATCAGGCAGGAGCTGATTGGTTGGTTGTTTATCACTCTCCATTTTATCACTTTTGAAGCTTAGTGCATCTGGTCCTAAATATGTTTGCGTCATGTTTATTCCTTACAGGAACTGCATAGTACCAACATCTGTATTTAGTCTAGACTGTCTGTCCTGAGCATGTTCTTACTCTAAGAAATATATTATTGAGCTGGTCTTCACCTTTGTGTAACCAGGACATCCATCGAAAAATATCATCATTTGTACACAGAATTTAGAAGCTGCATGGATTTCACTTACCAAATGTTGTTTTGCTCTTTTTTTTAAATCTGTACTACAAACCACATAATACACAACAAACCACAAACTACACACGTACGTATAAAAAAAAACCTGAGGCTGGTATAATATCCATGAGTAGATTTGTTTTTATCTGAGAATGTAGTTTACCCGCCCGTCTTCCTTAGCTGCTCCTAGTCTGGTATTCCTGGAGGTGGAGGTACATCCCCTTTCTTGGCAAGCAAGTTGAGGAGAGAGTGTGTCTCATTCGGATTCTTGGCTGGGGAACAGGCAGGGGAAGAGCTTGCTTGCATCTAAAGGCCCCAGGACTGCGCTTAGATTTATGCCCATAGGCTTTCAACTTGTGTGGGCTATTCTGCAGCACGAAGTAAAAATCTGGGAATGTACAAGTTACAGCCCAGCGCTGTACTCATCACAAGTGGAAAGGGTGTGTGTCTGTGTGTGAGTGTTTATGTGTGTGCATGTGTGCGTGTGTGTGTGTGTATATATATATATATATATATATATATATATACATATATAAGAAAATAGATGGGTGTCTGGTTTCTGGATATTATTAAAAAGTATGTATACACTGTAGCTTCAAAATTGCTTTTATCTTATTATTAATATTATTAATTGATATCTCATATTGTGCCAGACTCACCAAGCTTCAAAGGTGATAAAATGGAAAGTGATAAACAACCAATCATTTCCTGTCTGACATTTTTTTTTAATTAGTCTGTGACATGGCAGGTAGAAGCTGATTGGCTGGCTGTTTATCACTCTCCATTTTATCACTTTTGAAGCTTAGTTCAACTATTTGACTGTCAAAATGACGGCTTACTCCCTATCTGCTCCTACCTTTAATCTCTGTATTTACAGCTCCCTATCTCCTTATCCAGCAAGTTTTAAACAGATCATTTTGCTTTCACTTTCTGTTAAGGAGTAATTTGGTCCATCAAGTGACCTCTAGTGGTCACTAGTGGTACTCAACCCAATAGAGGTGAGGAGGATTTAGCCTTTTATATATACAGATTTTCTTTATTCATTAGGCTATTATATATTAGCATTCCAGCCTACCTTTGCATAATCCATTGTCAAAGTACCTGGGGTGGAATTACAGCTGATCGATAATAGGGATGGGTACCCTGAAAGCCTAATTCAGTGAATCGTGAATTTATGAAATTGGGGCAGGTCAAAGAAAAATGTGTTTCTGAAGAATTCACCTCTGAGTCCTTATACAGTAGGATCGCAATTTGCAGCTTTATGCTCTCAACAATGCCCATGTCACTGGGAAGTGGGCAGGATGTGGGAGGGTTACCTACTCATCCAGGAGTCCGAGATACTCAAAATGTCATGAGTTTTCTGACCTCGTTGAAGGACAGATGAGTATGCCCTGTAGGGCTGACACAGAATGAGACCTTTACCAGTTTGCACAAATATGAATCTTTAACGGTTTAGGCCAAGATAGTGCTCGGACGGCAGTTTTTTGTTTGCCTTGCTTTACTAAAATTGTCACAGCTTGGCTCCCTTTTATCATAGATTAATGTTTCCTTGACCTTCCTTGACAAATGCTCTATAGAAGTGGTTCCCAAACTGTTTTGAATCAAGGCACCCCTAGGAGAAAAAAAACAATTCATAAAAAACTAAGTAAATTGTGTTTATCTGTCATCATTAGGGTGAGTTTTGTGATTAGGGACCAGATTGGCTTCTGTTTGCACACGTTTTATGATTGGCAGCCACCATGACAGGTTTTGCCTATTACATTGACCATAAACAATTTGGTCCTGGACCACCAAACCGTGTCACCCCTGCAAGTGTCCCGAGGCACCCCAGGGAGCCACGGCACACAGTTTGGGAAACACTGCTCTATAGAAATGTGAAAACTGTATGAAAATCCGTAAAGTGGTTCTCAAGATTAGCTCAAATATTGGGGACTTTTATTTTATACTATGTAAAGGCCCATACACACTGGGCGACTTTGAGCTCAAAACAGCAAGTTTGAGAGGCTTTCAGCATAAAGCCGCCCAGTGTGAATACCCCGTGATGAGTGGTGAGCGCTGCTGCGCACTCCTGCATCATCGCCAGGAAAGCCACTTATCTGCTGGTAATACCAGCAGATGAGCGGCTTTGAGGATGGCTTTACATAGCGCAGCGCTGGCTGCATTGGGCAGGGGGAATGTCAATCAGTGTGTATGACCTGAGAGGCTCCCCCCCCCCCAGCGATGACAGCGGTCACCGCTGTCTATACACGCTGGGCATAATTGCCCAGTGTGTATGGACCTTTAGAGATGTTAGCTGGCAAAAAAAGACATTTGCTGGCTAACACCAGTTTACAACTGCATGTCAAATGTTCAGTTCAGTTTATCTTAGATGTGTAATGGGGCCCTGTATAATATGATTACTATACTTACTGCTAGATTGAACCCAGCATAAGGTGCATGGCATGGGCAAGTACAAAGAAGGGTATGCCAGCGCTGGCTGTAAATAATAAATTTAGACGGTTCTCATAAATAAATAATATTTATAACCTCTAATAATATAAAATGTAAAAACAATATAATATAACTAAGACAATGCAAAACACAATATATAAAAATGAAAAAAAAAACTTTTTACTTAGTCACTTTTGTGACATCACAGGTGGTATATTCGTTAAAAAGATTTTTGTTGAAATAAGTCACTTCTCAATAAATCGGCAAGTACAGGCTGCTGGAGATGCATCCAAAGATCCATATCTATCAAAAAGGTAGCGAAAATGCTGTTACAGTACCTGCCATACCCCAGCTCCAAAAAGCAAAACTTTTTGGAACTTGACAAATCCTCATAGAAATATATGGAGATCACCTGTAAACACCAGACAATACTGCACAGTGCTACAGATAAAAATAGTTTTCCTTAGAGGGCGAGTTGTTTTACTGTCTCTCACACACGGGACACCCTGCTTTAAAATAGGGGAGTTTTTCAAATGATGTGACCCCTTAGTATTTATTTTCTGGTAATCACTATAATGAGGTGGAGATTTGGCAAAGTTTGGAGAGAGATAAAGTTTGGAGAGATAAAGTTCGAGCAAATCAGCGCCTAACTGATATTTTGTACTGGGAGCAGCTCAGTGGGTGCTAGAGTATTGGGCTCGTCCCCAACATGACCAATAACCTGTGCATGACACACTGACCTACGCCCCCAGCAAATTACACCAGGGATCGTGGCTTAGCAAGATGCAATGCACATACAGTGACAATTCACAATATTGCGATGTATTGTTAGAAGTTAATTTGTTTATACTTTACCTCTCGCCAAGCTTTACTACATATCCCCAATCACTGAAACTGTAATAAGGGAGGGATCTAAATTCCCATATTGTGTCAAATATTGTAGTTTGTTATCAAGTTTAGAAACTGGTCGGACTTGTTATATTCTTGCTATACACAAAAAGAGTTCACATTTTCATTGTAAGGGCACATTTTTTTTGTGTGAAAACCTACACATAGACCTCTGCAAGTGGATGAATGTCAAAGCAGGAACCAGAAACTACTGCTTTGTGGGGTTTACAAGAATTGTTTTTTTTTTTTAAATGTTGCTTTTGATTTAATTACACTTAAAGAAAATATCCCTTTTAGTACATTGTGGCTAAATGTTCTATGACATGTTACAATGGGTATCTGGTGAATAGATCTAAACTCTAAAGTGCCTAGGTCGGCACCAAGAGGTTGACATGCAAAATTTGAACATTGACAAAAAACGTTGACCTACAAATGTCAACACTGACAAAAGTCATGATTGTCATGTCACGTCGACATGAGTTTTTCAGTTTTACCCATTTTTTGGACTTTTTTATACTTTAGCATCCACGTTAATTCCAACTGGGAACGGTAAAGTGCCATGCGAGGGTGTATGCTACACTAATTGGACAAGTTTCGACACAATTAAAAAGAAACCTCATGACTACATTTTCATGTGTAATGTCATTTTGCTTGTCGTCATTTTTTCAATGTCGACATTTTGATTGTCTACTTAGGCACTGTCTACCTTTCCATCCACACTCCTTACAGTGTGTAACTATACTAAACTTATATACTGAAAAAAGTGTGTGTGTGTGGGGGGGGGGGGGGGGGGGGGGGAGAGTGTGTGTGTGTGTGGGGGGGGGGGGGGGGCTTCACAGTTTACCAAGTAACAGAAACCAAAACCAAACCAAAGTTTCATGCAACATCATTCAAATGGACCAAGCAAATGAGGCCATGATGGTAGGGATTACACTGAATTATGAGTTTTATTGTCAATGTCAAACCTGGTGCAATGACTAAAACCTTTGTAATCTGTGTTCATGGCCTAAAATATTCTTCACCAGAATTCCTAAACTATTTTATGGAGAGGGTTTTAAAAGCTGTGTGAAGTCCCAGCAGGAGAACATTTTACTGCACTTTCTCAGCCTTTGTTAGTCTACCAGACCTCTGATTAACCAGGAACACCTATATTACAAACTAGCATATTAACTGCACAATTTCTTACACAGGTTTTTGAATGTGTCATTTAAATGAATCCCCAATTAGTGTTGACCGCTGATGTTGAACACATTGGCAGATCGCACTCAACAACCGACCAGATGTTCAGGCTGTCCTGCTCGCCATTTAAGCCGTCCTGACCTGATGGAGATCTGTACTGCTGGGAATTTTTTTGATCAACAACACAATCATGTTCTAAGGTGAACTGTCTTGTCTTGATTGAGAAACCAATGATATGATATAACAGTGATGCACACTGATATAAATACATTTTTATACATTTCCAATTAATGTTTAATTTTAGTTTTATGCATTTTATGAGTATTTTAGCCTGATGTAAGGTATTATTTTGGGAACTTCAAGAATGAAATATCTAAGCCCTCCCTACCCAATCTCATATATCACATGCACTTTTTGTTGTAGGGCATTATTAATTTACATTACAAAGCAGACTTTCCGTTGATGTGGGTCATAGTTATTTTTTCAGGAACATAGTAATCCACATGGCATCAATTTGGATTCCAATGCAGCAGCGTTCACCAACACTAGGGGTTCCTAAACCAGGGCTCAACAAAACCCGGGAACCAGGTCACCATGGCAACCAGATTTGTCAGGAAGCAGATCATGCCGGGCAGAGTGGTGGCTTGCAATAATGCAACAGCCGAGCAGAGCGGTGGAAAACCCAGCTAACTCCGGCTGTATGAAAGCAGGTGTGTGGCTATTTCAAAACCCAAGGCGGCTCGCGAGCCAATCGGAGCTCATGGTTCTGCAGTCAATCAGGAGCAGCAGTGGTAGCTCCTGATTAGCTGTCGGAGCATGAACTCTGATTGGCGCACAAGCCGTCTCGAGTTTTCAAATAGCCCCGCTGTGGACCTGATCTGATACAGCCGTCCACCACTCTGCCCCGCTGTTGCCATTACCGTGCATGGTAATGGTGGAGAGGGACAGGGAGGGAAGAAGAGGGGTAATTTTGCAACTCTGGTAGGAATATTGATGATTACAGTTGCATCTGTGGATGTTACAATGGTGGGTAGGATAGGCTGGCACTCTCAGATGCCCAGATTTGTTGCAACATAGATGCATTGAGCTCATAAAGTGCATCTTAAGTGTGGGACTTCAAATGTGGAGATGTTTCCCATAGCAATCAATCAGATTCTGCTTCTCATTCACTTAGCACCATCTAGAAAATAACATCCACAATCTGGCCCTTATTCTGGTTGGTGCGGTCAGAGCCGCACACGGGGCTCCGACCGCACAAACCAAGGGCCGCCCACCCGACGGATCGCCACTGCCGTCCGTACACGGACGGCTGGCGATCCGCATCAAAATGGTGGAGGCGTACGCCTCCACCATGGTGGGAGCTGCCCCCTGCCTTCGATGGTCGTCGACCATCGAAGGCAGGGCCGCACGCCGCGGCAGCCCCGCAAGCTGAGACCACACGGACAATCGTCCGTGTGGTAGCTTGTATGGGGGCTGAAAGCTGACATCCGGCGACGTCAGCTTTCCGCCCCCATGTCATGGTAATGAGGGCGTCATGCCCTCATTACCATGCATACGCCCCGCGTTTGCATGGGAACGCCCATGAAACGCGGGGCGTACACATAGGGAAATGAGGGGATGAAGCCCCTCACGCCCCTATACGCCCCCTTTGCGGCGGACGAAATCCGTCTGCGGCGAAGGGGGCTGCACATGCGCAGAATGACCTCTGCGCATGTGCAGTGGCAAAACATCGGCGGTACGGCCGCACGCGGGCCGTACCGTGCCGATTAGAATAAGGGCCTCTGATTGGTTGCTATGGGAAACATCTCCACTGTTATAAACCCACATTTAAGCAAATATATCCCAAGGAATCAACATATTGAGAGTAATTATCGTTCAGAGCTTGTCAAAATGTAAAGGGTATAAGAACAGAAATGGAAAAGAGTAGAACAGCTGCCATTGTTACTGTATATTATGGGCAGAGTGAGGCGCTGCTGCACTCGTTTGTGCATATTTTGTTGTAGTGTGTGCAATTTTATGCTAATACAAGCACTTCCCTGTACTTCATATGCGTCTGCATGGGCAACTACTTGCAACGCATATGAAGGCACTTAAGGCCTTATTCTAGTTCACTCTTTCTGACAAAATCCTTCTTAGATGGACAAAACCATGTGCACTGTAAAATGTGCAGTGAGAATTAGATTTGGGTGAGTTATTTTGATTCTGTGCAGGGTAAATACTGGCTGCTTTATTTTTACACTGCAATATAGATCTCACTTTGAAGTAAAACCCCACCCAAATCTAATTCTCTCTGCACAAGTAACATCTGCCCCACCTGCAGTGCACATGGTTTTGTCCATCTAAGAAGGAATTTGTCAGAAAGAGTGAACCAAAATAACCCCCTTAGTTATGTGTCCACATGCAAGATTTTATTTTGAGGGATTATATTATATAAACAAGAGCCAAGAGTTTTGGAATATGCACTTTTTATGGTAATCGGTGTGATCACTGTGGTACAGTAATCAGTAATCATTGTATACCCTCAATAAAACATATGCATAGAAAATCCAAGTTAAACTCACCCTTATGATTAATTCAAGGTATTGCTAAGGCTGGACTCTGAAGTAATTCAGATAAATAGTGGAAAAGTTTAAATTCCTGAACAGCATGTTTCTAAAACAGCAGCACGCTCGACTGGGAGGGACCTGCCTACAGCAAAGTAGCAGCAGATAGATGGTCCAGACAGCAGAAGTGTCCACACACCTATGAATGCACTAAGTGGACAATTATGCTCATTTGATCACTGCAGGCCGGCATGTGGCACTTTCACAAATAACCTCTAATTCCTATATTTAGTGAAGCCTAAGATGCAGCCACTGTGTAATAATAAGTATATGAAGGTGTACGTTTATGGGTTATGCAGCATTGATGCATGATTTAGGCACCGTTATTTGATTAACTGTATACCTAAGACATTATTTCATAAAAAGACATTGTGTCCTCTGCCCTTACACACATCTGTAATTGACTCCAACAACCTATTCAGATTTACCCTCCCCTTTCCTTCCCCATAGACAACTTCTAGTAATGACCCCTGCTTTTTTAATACGCCCACCCCCTTGGGATTAGTCTGATTGGTTTAACCCTAGGTGTCCTAGAAATAACATTTCCCTACTTCCATGACCTATCAGTGGACTGATCACATTGTGATGCTTCTGGTCTGCTCTATAAAGGCACAGAGTAGAAGCAAACTCTCATCTTTGAGGGGGCACAGAGTACCCCTTGAATTACTGGTGTATATAAAGTACTTGTATCTTTTTTTCTTACCTGTTGTAAAGGATATCCATGGAGTTGTACACAGTTCATTATGGACACACCAAGATTTATTAATCCGAACGGGAAATTACCAAGTCCTATGTTTTGATATACCCGTTATAATGCCCACTCACTGTTGCAGGACTTTCATAGGGCTGCTCCCATCCTATGGAATGTCCTTCCACGCACAATAAGACTCTCCACTAGTCTCCAAACTTTCAAGCGTTCCCTGAAAACTCACCTCTTCAGGCAAGTCTATCAAATTTAGGTACCACCCACATAACCCTCAGACACTTATGTATTATATAGCTTCCCTTATGGACTTGTAACTTGTTGGGACTGCTATGCTATTACTGATGCCTGTCCTTGTGTTTCCCTCCTATGTCCCTATAGACTGTAAGCTTGCAGCAGGGCCCTCTAACCCCCAAGTCTGTCTGTTGTTACCCAGTTTGTTCTTTCAATGTTGTCAACATTTGTAAAGCGCAACGGAATCTGCTGCACTATATAAGAAACTAAATAAATAAATAAGTGTTCCTACTCAGTCATGCTATAAAGACTTACAGTATACCAGAAGGAGAAGTCATGTATTCTTTATGTGCCATCAGCCCTTCCAGTATTTGTGCAGAGAGTTTACCTACTTGTAAAAATGAAACACCCCCAGGTACTGTATTTATATTTTTCAGCAATGGAAATGTCATCATCGATGGGTAGAACCAATTGACGGTGTGTGGAGGCCTATGGTTTGTCATTGATTGTTTTACCCTACTTAACACCTGCCATTTCCTCTGCATTCACATATAGATTGTAAGCTTGTGAGCAGGGCCCTCCTCCCTCTATGTTGGTTTGTTTCTACCCAGTTTGTTTAATCACTAGTTTCCAATGTAAAGCGCAACGGAATATGCTGCGCTATGTAAGAAACTGTAAATAATAATATTCCCAGCTAGTGATGTCCATCAATGGTTCACAATTATTGGGTTTCCATCGATGGGTTACTTTCATCAATATAGACCATAGATGGTGAACCATTCCATGGCCATTTCTTATTAGCTGAATACAGAAGCTTGAGTCATATGGGCATACATTTAAAATGAAGTCTTCTGTAAAAACATCAAAATGCAGCATATCCATATTGATTTGCGAAGTTACTCAGACTTGATTGCACGGCTGCAATTTCGCCGGCCAGGCAATTATCAATAGACTGCGCCGCATGTGGCGTATGACTCATAGTACGCATGGGCGAGGCCTTCCTGTGCTAACATTGTATCTCTGGCCATACGCAAGTTGATTGACAGAAAGCCAACGTGGTAACCGGCCATGTTCTGGGAGTGTCAGGGAAAACACAGGCGTGCACGGGAAGGCGTGACGTCCCCTCCGGCTATGATCACACGGTTTCTATCGCAGCTACCGAGTAAGTCCTGGGCTCGGAACAGACTGCACACAGCGGAAATATCACTCGATGGTGAGCTAATTTTCTCAAGCCGTGCTAAGCAATTCGCAGCCTTGGATGGGGCAGGATATCACTTTGGCGGGCGGCGTATGATCGCAGGACTCAGGACATGATTGCAATTTAGCAGAGCAGTGATCAGGTCTGAATCACCCCTTTAGTAAAAGAGCATAAAATGCATTAGCAGGACTTAATTGGTACCTCCTGAGTGGCCATCAGCATTCATGACAATGCACACTTTGCTGATGCTTCTAATTTGCTATCCCTTTCCCTGTCAAAATACAACTTGTGAACTTTCCTGGAAGTGTGGAAGGTGCCTCCCTCGCTCCTTTTTCTGTATGCACCTCCTCAGAGCTCTCCTGAGCTACTAATCTCTGCCGGATAGACAGCTGCCTGAAAGCAGATTGTGTATGGTTCAGGGAGTCTGTAAGGAATTTGATCCTGTAGCGTAAAGGGGCACAGAGCCAGCGAGTATTCAGGGTGGTCCAAGGGAAGGAAAAAAAGGCAGATGAAAACAGGGCAGGTTATGCATGTGGGTATTCGCCTGTATACATTCCCCATATAGCACATCAGGATTTATTTGAATACCGACGGTAGTAATGGGGAATGACGGGCCAGCAGCATATTAATGAACCCTGTTTGTTTTGTATTACAGTTTGTTGTTCACCACGTGTATGTTATGTTTCTGTGCTGTATGTACTTCTATTGAGTGTGCATGCTTAAGTAAGGGTTTAGATCTAGAGCTTATTCCACTCTAGCTGGGATAGTGGTAGATGTTCAGGCAAGTACAGTTCTTACTATTACTCACACACACACCGCCTACACACAGCCAGGCCCAGCAAGAAGCTCTAATCAGCCAATCTTCACATTATCCAAAACAGGGCTCTGGTCGCTGTCATCCGTTACAGCTCACGCAGACGGGTCTCTTTCATATGCACAGTACAGTACGTAGTTCAATGTGAGGTCTCATTTGCATCACGGTCTGCAAATATGAACAGTTTATATGTCATATACCTCTTTCACACCGCATCCTCGATGTATATGAACCCGGGTGGAGGTGCAGTATGAAAGCACCACTACCTATAACCCGGGTCCAGCAACCAAGCCTTCCGCCACAGGATAAAAGAAGGGTTAATCCTGGGTCGGACCAGGGTTGCTGTGCAGTGTGAACCCGGGTCTCCTTCACAGTATACGGTCAGTGGGTCAACACTGGAAAGGTCGACATGCATTAGGTTGACCACTGAAGGTCGACAGGTCTTAGGTCAACACACCCAAAAGGTCGACATGGCTTTAGGGCCATTAGGATGACACAAGCATTTGGCTGACATTGGGAAGGCAGTCATGTGCCTACGGCAGAATTTCATGCCCTACCATCCACTATGGTATGGAGGGTGAATATAATAGTGTGCCGTGCGTAGCGAGGCACCGTGCCCAAAGCACGGCGAGCAGAGCGAGCCATGCGAGGGGACGTGGCACACCGATATGGTGTCCATGTCTCCATGTCAACTGTGTTGACATTAGATTAAAAAAAAGGGTGAAAAACCCATGTCGACCTTTTAATTGTTAACCTTCCTAATGTTGACCTAATGCTTGTGTCGACCTAATGTCCTTGTCGACCTAAGGCCTGTCGACCTCCTGGGGTCAACCTAATGCATGTCAACCTTTCTATGGTCGACCTATTGATCCACACCCCCCTTCGCACTATGAGGGAGACATTGTCGCTGCCCCCTTTGCCACCCCGATGACGCTTATCTGCTCTGCCCACGATTGACGTCAGCGACCCAGCTTATTGCCTGGTCACTGTCGGAGCTAAAACCTTGCAAATGCCGGGTCGTTCCTGGGACAGACCCGTGTCCAAATCCCGGGTGCCACCCAGCATTTGCTATGTGAAATAGGTAATGTTAAATACTAGCGGCCTTCCAGTCTCAGGGCTCAGCATGTGTACTGCTAGGTATAGTGCACTCGGTGTCTGACAATATTTCTGAGATAAGCCTTATACATCCATTAGAATGTAGGCTCTCACGAGCAGGATCCTCTCTCCTCATGTGTTTTTTCCTCTTTTAGAATATATACAGTATATGTACATATTCAACAGCACCTATCTCAAGGTGTCTGCCAACTTAATAATAACTTAATTTACTATCTTTATTTACCATGTAAATTACCATCTACTCCTAAATTGCCTTGTACTGTACTTTAAGCTGTTGTTTTCTTGTTTTTTCTTATTTACATATTCTGTTAAAGGGGCATACACACAGAGCAAATTTTTGCTATTTTCTAAGCAATATGACTAGATTGCTTAGAAAGTAAGCACAGATCTCTCCGTGGGTATGCCTGAGAGATTAATTATCTCTTGCTAACTAAGTCAGTGCATGCAGTCAAAATCTAGTCAAATTGCTTAGCAAGTGATTGCAAATCTCTCTGTGTGTACAGAATGAGAGATACTGATCGCAATCTCTCATTCTGAACCACTACCCGGCCTTTCATTGCTTAAGCAAAATCGCTTAGCACAAATCTCTGCATGTGTATGTGCTTCCCATGGGAGATCTGGACACAGGGAAATCGCCTACCCTAAATAGCTTAGCAAAATTGCTTAGCACACATATCTACATGTGTATGCCCTGGTGCTAAATGATAATATTATTATTATTATTAATAATAATAACAACAATAAAAACAATAATTATAATAATTCAGAGATGTATGTTTACTCATCATGGGGGAGATTCTCTAAGCAAAAAATGCAGAAAAAAACCCGGTTATATGGAGTTTTACCGCATTTTGGGATGCTCTAAGCATCCCCGCCGGGTTACCGCGGCGGGGGGCATCGCCAGAAAAATGCCTATGGGCTTCTAACGCAAACCCACCGCCACCCCGCACCGACCTACCGCCGCCCCGCACGGACCCCCGCCGCCCCGCATCGACCCCCTTACCTGTGTCCGGGCAGCACAGAGCTGTGTTGCCCGGACCTGTGACCTCCTCCTCCCTGCACTAAAATCCTCTTCCGGGTGCAGGGAGGAGGAGAGCCCGGCGCAGCAGCCGCACCGGGTAAGGGAGGGGGGAGCCGCCGGGACTCGATGGGACCCAGCGACTCTCACCGCAAAGGACAGCTCTTAACGCAAGAGCTGTCCTTTGCCATAATTATTGCATATGTTAGAACATATGCGATAATTATGTATGCGATGGGCGGCGAAGGGGGGGCGGAGCTGAGCCGCAATTTTTAGAGAATCTCCCCCCATATCTGCCAACATTTCTTCTCTCCTCTCTCAGAGAAGCCCAGAGAGGAGATGCTACAAACCGCACCAGGGGTGGGATACCTCCTCCTTACAGCATTACGGTTCCGGGGTTTCTAGCTACTACCTGAAGAAATTAATCTCCAGCAAGTTCCGTGAGAGTAGGAAGGTACTATGAGGTAAGTCTATGCAGTTTGCACTGCACATGTGTAGATCTTGTCACTCACTGTGCCCTGGAAGTCACAGCATGATTGACAGGCAAATTCCCCTCCTTGTTAAATCAATAATTTTTTTTTATACTATATATGATATATGTGTATTTCTTTCCTCATTTAAAGATTGGTCCAACCTAAAGGCTGCCGTATAGGTCTTTACTGATAATTACATAGTAGGGATCTCCGCTGGTCTCTGACATCACCGACATGTTGGGATTTTCCACCTATTGTAATCTTGTGGTAGACAGCTCAGGCTTTATTTTCCTATTGATAAGGACTGGACCCCCTCAGAAGAGGCTTAGGCAAAAATCTTATAGCAAATCTAAAAGATCTCTTATTAATGTGCTGTAAACACCTACATAAGTAATTTATGACAAACCACTTCCATGCTGGTTCTAGAAGGAATCCCTCTATTCTAAACTGTTAAATCCTGTGTAAACGTATTAGGGAAGGCGTGAGCAACTGGTGTGATCTTACCTATCACCTAGGAAGGCATACAGCAGGTGTGTGGCTCATATCAGGACGATAATTAGATGGTAACTCACAGCCTCCGATGATCAGTGGCTTTGGACAAAGCCGCTGATCATTGGCAGCTTTCACAAACCATGTTTCAGTAAATCTAGTCATACAGTTAGATTTGCTGAACAGCACAAATCATCAGTGGCTTTGAGCAATAGGTGTTCAAACAGCAATAGTAATTACTTAATGTTAAGTCTCGCTTCTTTAGCATGACTTATTATTGCTGTTTGAAATCCATTGTTCAAAGCTGACAGTAAATCTTCCCCTAAGTATAACCAATTATTGGTTAATGATTGCTGTAATGATTATAGCATAATCCAGAAACAGCAGGACACTGATTGATCTGCTTAATAAATTATAATTATTAATAACAGTTATTTATATAGTGCACACATATTCCACAGCATTTTATAGAGAATATATGACTATTCACATCAGTCCCTGCCCCAGTGGAGTTTACAATCTATATTCCCTACAACATATACACACACACACACACAGACATTCAAGGGTTTTGCTGGGAGCCATTAACCTACCCGTACATTTTTGGGTTGTGGGTGGAAACCCACGCAAGCACAGGGAGAATATACAAACTCCACACAGGGCCATGGTGAAAATCGAACCAAGTGTGTCAGACAGTAATGGCAACCATTACACCATCCGTGCTGCCCAATTGCTAAAGATATCTACAAGAATCCAATGTAACATATTGCAGTAAATACATAGCGCCGGATCCTATAAACTGCATTAAATTACCACAGCTAATGGATCCCAAATGTTATGCTTGTGATTATCATTATTCGCCTTTCTCCTAAATGTGTGATTTACAATGAAAGTCAACCATCTGTTGAATAGGTGTTTCGGAGCTTGGGAGGTGGACATGAACTTTGGAATTGCATCATGATAGTAAAAAAAGAACGCACACTGTTTCCTGCTCAGTCCAACAATGGAAGTTGTGAGCAAGTTTTCTCAATGAGTTGTGGAAACTCACATGTCATAACCTTCCTCTCTGATGCATAAGTCTACACCCTGCTGTTTACAACAATCGACAGACCTGAAAACATGCACATAAAAACAAAAAGGAAGACTGAACTAATGAGTAAATGTCTAGTTGGCTTGTGCATACAAGAAAAAGGCATTCTGTGTAGTTTAACATACTTTATCAATAGTTTTAATGGGACTGTGTGCAATTTGAGCTAAAATGCCAAGAAGAACAACTTCCATACCTCCCAACTGTCCTGCGTCCCGCCAGCAGTGTCCCGCAGCATGGGCAGGGGGGGGGGGGGGGCTATTGGAGTCCCCCCAGAAGGGAGAAGACACTGTGTCTGTTCAACGATGCAGAGGGATGGAAAACAAACAGGGTTGTGGCCTAATGACGCGACATCTCCATGAGGCCATGCCCCTTTTCCATAGGCCACGCGGGTGTCCCACTTACCTGCTATCAGATGTTGGCAGGTCTGCAATTCCAATCATCATTTGTAAACAAAATCACTTTATAGTCTTATCAGTCTGTTCACATAATATAATGATTAATATGCATCTACCAAAGTACAGTGCATGTACAATGACAGCAGGAATGCAAGCTACCTCTCTCTGTACATATTACATCTGCCCCACCAGCAGTGCACATGGTTTTGCCCATTTTGATAACAAATTTGTCCTGCAATCAGATCTAAATTAGGCCCTATGTACGAAAATCACTGTACAGACATGGAATAGGCTTCTCTGCTGGATAGCCCATGGATATAGATACTAGAACCCTATGTTCATTATCAGTGAATGTTCAATATATAGATCTTTTATTGCTTGTTTTTATTTATTTGTAATGTTTCCTCATATATACAAGTGGAATTACAACCACATACTGTAGATTAGATATACGCTGTTGGAAGAAAAAATGTTATGCTGCAAGAATTGTTTGTGGGAATTCCACATAGCATCCTTCTAAGTGCAGAAAGATCCTACCAAAAATGAGGGCCCGGCCGTAAGAGAAGTTTACTGTATATATCAATAGGATCAGCTCTTCAACACACAGGTCAGTGGAGAGGAGCCCTGGCAAAGAGCCACTTAATCACTTGCCTTTAAAAAGCGATAACTTTACTGCAAAAGTATATAAGAAAGCAGAGCAACAAAGAGCAGAAGAGAAAGCGGCTTCCCTTGTTGGTACTGAGTGTTTGTTGAAGGACTTAGCTCTTAGTGCCTGCAAGACAAACACAAACACAGCACTCACAGAACGAAGTGAAAGTTTCCTGTAAAATAACCTCACACGAGTCTTCTGCTGTGAGGGTGCTGCTGAGGATATACATTTAGGAGAGGCCTACAATACGTGGATTTTGGACTTAGGAAATCAATCCACCCTAGCTGGAAACGACTGTCTCCAAATCTAAGCAGAAAATTAAATAGGGGCAGCCTGATGGCTCAGTGGTACCCAATGTTAACGTGTTGCTTTCAACCCTTAGGTTCAGTACAGATCAGGGCACTAGAATATGTTCTCTCTATGTTGTATATGTTGCAAGTAATGAGGTTCTAGCTATACAGTGCATTGTATAATCTGATATCTAGAAATTGGTTTCTACGGGCAAAGTTGCACCTGATCTCTTCAGAAGGTTTGATACATCTCTGTGTCTATAGGAGGTTTCTCCCATGGGAATAAGGGAACCCCACTGGTGGGTCCCTTTGTCTGGGGCCTCACTCCCTCCTCTAGAGATCATATACTTGAAATATACATTATACATATGTTACATTATACTGCACAGGACTATGACGTATCATCTATAATGGTTAGCCAAATAGTCTAAGCATTAGAGGCGTAGGGTGCAGCCAGGGCACCCAGAGCAAGCTCATGTTACGGCGCCCCCCATATTATATATATATATATATATATATACAGTATATATATATAAACACACAAATATCAGCATGAAAGTTTTAGCAAAGGATGGCTCTTGACGTAAGAGCCATCCTTTGCGATGAGAGGACTTCCGTGGAGCAATGACATTGATAGTAGGGATGTAGCAAGGAAATACAGTATACAGTATCACATGGGAAAAATCAAAATCCATCCTGCTCCTTACCCATCATTATAGCCTTTCATGTGTGATTCAAGTATATCGTTCTATTGTGTTCCCTATTTTTTAATTGTTTTTTTTTTCTTTCATGGCAAAGAAGATTAATTTGGTAAATAACACAATAGTGGAGAAGATATATTGGTACAGCATACATAGCATATACAAGTGTTTGAAAAGTGAATGCAGACTCTACACATGGAAATTGATACATACAAGCATCATAAGATACCTCCATACTTTCCCATGTGGGCTTCATTGAAAGTTGGGTGCATACCGGTGGGTCTACAGCCAGGGAGCCACGGAGGGCAGTATGGCCTCGCTCTCCACCGCCGACACATCGCCTTTACTGCTGGCCTTCCCTCCCGGGGGCACCATGCTGATGCTGCTGTGGGGGCTCTGAGCTATGGGGACCGGGGACAGTGAGCCGCAGGGAGAGGGGACCGGAGGGTGGAGGGAGCGAGGCGTGCACACGGCATCCCGTGGTGGCCCAGCCGGCATGTGCTGCAGTGACAGGGGGAGGTTACTGCCGGCCGGGTAGCAGTACGCACACCAGCCAGCACCGCTCGGCAACAAGACGCGGAAAGCTCTCACTGAGCATGCACAGGTTCACGCTGCCTGACATCTACACAGCACGATTCACACAGTGCTCTCCAAGTCATATGTTACTTGCACCACTGCCGGCACCTTACAAACTACCGGTGCCCGGAGCTTGAGTTCCACCGGCACCACCCTCGCTACGCCTCTACTAAGCATGAGCCCCTACCACTGCATTTTCCTGGGTCACCCTTCATGCCCCAATCGGACACTGCTCCCATGGCAGATCATTAACAAATAATCTCCCATACTGTAGTTTGTAGACTTCTTTAGGGGACTGACAAATGTGCATTAAGGACAATAACAATGGTGGTGATATCTACCATATGAACATTGCATCATACTACCAAGATACATTTATAGCAGTTAATATATGGAACCCGTATTATTTTAAACAGAAATAAATGTAATTCATACTTGTGTCTGTGATACTTTTGGTGTTGTGTTCCCCCAGGTCACAGCTACAGGGCTGTGGCGGACTTGTTAATGCATCAGTGAATTCATGTAAAGCTCACGTGAGCTGCAGTATGTTGTTCTTCCCAAATTTAGATTACAGACACCCACCTCCCTCCACTTTGTGATGGGAATTTGCAAGAGGAGATGAGAAAGGAGGAGAAAGACAATGCACTAGTTCACTTGGAGGAAGAGAGAATCTTAAGGACAAAGTCATTGATTAACATAATAGACCAATTCAGAGATCCCAGACACTGTATAGGGAGATTTCTCTTCCAGCGTCAACTACTGGATGACAATGGGAACAGCTGAGTAAACACTGTATACTTTCAGCTGACACAAGTTGTCTACAAGTTCTCCCACATTTCTGCCTTGCACTAAGGGCCTGATTCACGTTCATTTGCCCCGTTCCGATGTTTGGGGGTCTGTGCATGTGCAAGCCTATATTTCCACATGTGCAGACCCCGGGAACGAATGGCCTCAGCAAGTTAAACATTTGCCGTGCCATTCGTTGCAGGGGGAAGGGTCTGGGTGGACAGCGGCGGGAATGAGGCTTGCCCAAGGGGAACTACCAGTGTTTTCTGGGCGTCTCCATGAAAACTCTGGGCATTCCCATGGGTACGCAGGCGGGCCGATGCCTGCCAAGGTCGGGAGGATGACATCATAGGATGTCAGCCACCTGCCCCATCTTTGTCCAGGCGCACAAAAACAAAAGTCACATTTCACTGACTTCTATTTGCGAAGGCAGGACGAATCATTCGATGGTCATCGACCATCGAATGATTTCTCCTGCAGAGGAGGAATGTGAGGGGATGTGTTTTTATTACATTCCCATTGCAGGTTACAAAGGAGAATCGGCGGCGGTGGTGTAGCGGTCGGTAAGAGGGGCGGCATCTCAGGAGTTCGGTAAGCTGCAATGTAAGCCGCGCCAACCGGGCCCTTAAAGTGTATTTATATACAGATATACAGAATGGTACGCATCTCTGCAGCCAGAACACGCCTATCCATATGGCTTCATCATTGTCATCGTTATCAGTGTGGATAAAAAGCAATACTATCCATGGTGCAGATGTACAGCTCTGCCCAGCCTGCAGCTCAGGATACATTGGCAGGTATTCAATGCTGTTTGCGAGTGGTGACAGCGAGCAGGGCTTCCTGCTCGCTGTCACCACTCACCCTGACAGCATTCAACGCAGCCTCCGCATCCGCCAATTCCCCCTCGCTCCATTTTTTGAGCGAGGGAGAATTGGCGTATGCGGCTCCAGAAGCAGCGGGTCTCGCTGTTTTGGGGAATTCTCGCCGTCCTGTGACAGTGAGGATTTCCCCAGAACGTTGAATAGAGCGAGCGGCCGGCACGGGGGTTAAACAGCGAGGATCGCTGGTTTTCAGCAATCCTCGCTGTTTAACCCCCTCGCCGGCAGCTCGCTGCGGCATTGAATACCCCCCATTGCCTACCTGAGTGTGCCACGGCTGCAGAACATGCATATTATTATTATTATTATTATTGACACTATATCCGTATGTCCTTCATTACACTGAATGGCCGGGCATACCATATTGTCTGATTGACCATGTAGCACATCTAACGAGACAATACAACATGCAACCGGCGGGAGCGTGCAATAGCGCATACACACTAGATGGTGTAGATGGGGAATTGTTCCAATATTGCTCTAGTGTGTACCCATCCTAATATATAATAAGTGCTCCATTTGCAGACATAAAAATGACTACACTGCAGTTACTTTGCCACTTGGTGAAAATATATAAAAAAAATGGAAACAATGTAGTAAACGGCAATACCAATTACCCACATACAGCCTACAACATGAGCATCCGCTGCTTGTGATTGTATGTAGTATCTGCTGGTAATAGTCGCATCACGTTTATTTCTTATTTGCATTAGCTTTGTGTTCAGCATTTAGATCCACATTGTCATATTAACAGGCAACACATTTATCACTGACATTGCATATCTATGCCTCTATTCATATGCCTTTTCCTGAGCAACCTATAAGTGACCTTGTCCCAACCTTTCCCAGCTTAGTCTAGCCATCCCTGGAATGCATGTTGCTAACCTGAGTACAGGCCATCCTGTCTTAGGCAGTCCATGTCAGCAATCCATATTCCAGTATATCCCTTTACCTAATACAATGACTTCACACCTCAATTAAGTCTTTGACAGTTCTCCTGAAAGGATAATGTGTAAGTGTTAGAGAAATTGGGTTAATGCTGGAATGTGATGGGAGGGATACTCATTAATTTGCAGCAGCAAGCTTCCTAATGTAGTCCTTTGTCATGCGTCTGATGGACATTGAGACACTTTAGGGTAAGAATGTCCTCGCATTTCAATAGGTGTACAAATGGTTCCAGGTGTGAAGCAACAAGCAATGACTGGATAGATCACATCCCAATTTCATGTGATTTCTTCTCAGACTTCCCACATGTCTGGTACTGGGTTTAGATACACAGAAATAAAACGCAGAATTGGAAACTACGCTCTTTTCCAAAGTTTCCCAAATGATCAGGCCTTAGGGACAACTAAACCATGTGAGTAAATGTGTGGGATGGCTGGTTTGAGACACTTTTATAGGCCTGCACTGATTTGCAAGGTGCTAGTTCAAAGCATTGTGATAATCATTATATAGCAACATAAAATAATGATAATGGCAGATAAAGTTCCAATTACCAATATAATGTCTCATAGTGTCACATATTATCCTGTTATTTTCAGGAAACCAAATCTTCTTTAAACCATAGCATTTAGGTTGGCCAATCCCGAGATCGTCGGGATCCCAGTATTTTGCCCTAAAATTGGATGCTGCCTAGCTGCACCCGTCTCCCGCTATGCAGCTATGCGTAGCGTGACTGTTTAGAGGTCACACTTTGCAGGCCGTTGGCTGCACAACCTCATCACCGATCCAGCCCGCACTGCACCACCCATGTGAGTAAAAGTTCAGGGCGACTGGATGGGGGCTTTTTTTTATAGGGAGGCCAATCCCAGGATCCTGGGAACCCTGGGATTGAGCATATTTCAATCCTGACCCTGGGATTGAAAAAATGCCCCTGGTTGGCATCCCTAATTGCATTGCCCTTCTCTAGATAAGTGGCACTCTATGAAATAATATTTAGGCATCTATGACCATTAAATGTAACTTATGTCAATTTATAGGTGATGGAAGCATTTGGATCAGTTCTGTAAATGGACCAACTCTGTATTCTGTTCACACAACATTCTGGGGGAAATTTAATAGGATGAGAGAATCAGAAAATGAGAGATTTGGTAAGAAATCTCCAGTTTTTTAAAGCAGCAATCATTTACACTTCAAAATCAAACTGGTTTTGCAGCGTAAATGATTGCCGCTTTAAAAAACCTGCAGATTTCTTACCAAATCTCTCACTTTCTGAATCTCTCATCCTATTAAATTTCCCCCTCTATATTTATGTGAACAATGTGTTGTTATTATTATTATTAGTAGTAATTGTAGGATGAATAATAATAATAATAATAATATTAATAAAGTTTAACATGTTAACAATGATGTGTCACAAAAGAATAACCAACAGAGGGGGGGGGATTTAATTGTGGGCTAAAGTAATTACCCTGCTGTACAGCAGCAGGATCTCGCTCAAAAGAGTCTGTTACCCCATAGTGTACACTAGTGAATACTTTTGTGCAAATTGGTCAGACACAAGGTGCAAGAAGGGCTGCTGTTACCAGTGTCTGCCATTACCAGCGTTTAAATGCAGCAGCAACAGCAATTCACACCCTTTGGCCACAACTGCCTTCCCTGCATAGGGATAACAGTTTCGGAGAGCCTGTGAGTGAAGCACTGCAATGTGTGTTCCAAATGTTTTTATGTTTCAAACACACTGTATTGAGCATTGTAAATTAATAATGAGCACGCTCCTGCTATGCATTCGCTACATTGTATGTAAAGCTAACATACCACTGACAAAGTATAGGTGTGTACATTTTAAAGTCCAGACAGGATTCAAAAATATAAATCAACACTGGCTGCGGTGTTACACATCTCAGACTCTCCCACTTCACAGCCTAATGGTCTAACCACAAGGCCACCAAGCCTATTCCTTTAAGGCTGCTGCCATCTTACTTCTGAAAGTATTCTGAGCCAGCCGCCTGCATTTGGTTCTCGCCGCATTTGCTGTTTGTTTATGTTTGGAATTTGGACATTATTCTTATAATGCTGGAAAAGACAGGTGTAACTTTAACCCTACAGTATGGCGTTATAAAGACCAACATTTCTATAAAAAAAACAAAAGAAAAAAAAAACAACCAGTGGATACATGGAAAGAAGAAAGAATATTTTTGGCAAACCTGCAGAATGTGTATAAGCAATGGTGATAGATATGCGAAAATTAAAAACTACAAATGACAAATACACATTACTTTTAATTTAGATAATTCTACATTTTAAACCAACCATATTAATTAGCATAAGATAAACATGATATTGTAATATATAAACTGATGTACTGTACATTGTTCAGTCTCATTTACAAATATTTATTGCCAACCTCAAAACATGGTATGTAACATACTTGCCTACTTTCTCGGTAAAGCGGTTTAGTTAAGTATACTGTAAATACCAGTAATCAGTGATATCACGTGCAGATGCATACCTCCTATCTGGGACAGTTCTGCTAATTGGACACTGTCCCACCAGCGGGTCGCAGTGTCCTGCAAGGGGGGGCATTTGGTGTAGCTATTGATTACCACCACACAGAGAAGCTGATGGTCATCGAATAGATGCTGTGCCCATGCGCATGTGGGTCGATGCGAAAGACCACGCCCACACCATGCAAGAAAAGAAATATCCTTCCATTTGAGGCTCCACCCCTTTTTGGGAATGGCTGTACCTCTGTGAGGTATGCAGATCAGCTTCTAACTGTCAAAACAGCCTGTACTGTGGCAGTTAGGGGCTGATTGGCAGGTACTTTTTTACTTGATCACTCTCCAAGACTTAAGGAGCCTACACATGGGGAGATTTTGCTGAGTGATCTAAACAATGAAGATTGCTCAGCAAGATCTCACAGCACACAGCGCTGCACAGCGATGTGCCATGAATGTGCGCTGATCGATCTGTCAGGGCCAGTGTTCTCCGGTGAGATCGCTGGCCCTGACCGGCATTGAACTAGATTTATCCAGCATGGTTGACCTTAATCCTCAGGCGATAGTGACGCACGAGGCTGCGCATCGCTATTGCTTTGGCCCCTATACACCGAGCGATGTAGGGTCATTTTGTAAGCATTTTAGTGATATCGCTTATAACATGCCCTGAAATCGCTCCATGTGTAGGGGCCAATAGTACACCTCTCCCAAATTATTTAGCCGAGTAATTAAACTCTCTGCTTAACAAATGAATATACTGTACATAGCAACAGAAGCAACAATTATAATCAGTTGTTGGTATTAGATGAAGTGTCAGCTCTATGGTTTAGACAAGTGCTTTTATCCTGTGCTTCCTGTTATCTTGTTTGCATACAGCACACCATAAGTGTCTTACACACATATCCCACACAAATGTTGACAGAACAAACAGTATTGTCTAAGGACCTGTCAATATTTGCTTTGTTTATTAACTATTTTTGAAGATAAATTCCACAATGCATATAATAAGATGGTTTAAAATTGACAGTTGTATAGCTATATAGACTGCAAGTAATAATATAATAATAATAATAATAATAATAATAATACTTTTTTAAACAGGCCAGAAAACATACAAGCACAGTGCAGAGGTGACTGTGTCATAACAAGATACTATGGGCCTAACCACTAGGTATAGGGGGTGTATTGCTCATACAAATACCTATATCTGTTCATATGTAGAGCTGTACGGATTTGTGTCTGTATCACATGTGCCCACTTTGGTGCTATTCAT
Organism: Crinia signifera; assembly: GCF_055691185.1. Lineage (NCBI taxonomy): Eukaryota > Metazoa > Chordata > Amphibia > Anura > Myobatrachidae > Crinia > Crinia signifera. Next base: position 328,406,328 of record NC_139218.1, on the reverse strand, counting down.
TATTAGCAGTCTGTGTTTCTACCTACTTTAAACTAGGTGCCAAATGTGCCTCCAAGCTGGCATATTTTCACTTATGCCCAGGTATGCATGGGAGGCATGAAAAAGAAACATAGGTTGCACAGGGGGGTTGTACAGGGTCCATGCTTGTACACCCCTAAGGCGGCAACAAACCTAAAGTGTGCCCCCCCTGCATCTCAGCTCCTGGGGAAGAGGAAATCTCATTTAAATCTAAGTTGGTTGTTGTGAAACTAGTGTACCAGCATAGAGCAGTTTCACAGCTGCCATCTTGGATTTAAAATAAGGCTGTCTTTTTCCTGAGGAGTCAGCTGAGATGTGGTGAGGAAAAAAACAGCCGTGACTGATGCCAGGCCACCCAGGACAGTTGTCAAGGTCTTGTGGGGGCAAAATATTCTATGTCCTAGCGGGCAGAAGTATTTGTCACACAAGTTATGGCACATAAATGACCGTTTAAGAATGTGGATAAGGTCCCTAAAAGTTTCATTGTTCTCCCTTGCCCATTGTCACCAGCATGTAAGAATTCATATTTACTCATTAGGAGTGAGAGGGTCTGGAAAAGTCTCCCAAACTCTTAATATGATTGTGCACTCAATACAGTACTTCTGAAGGTATTCCCCAAGAATGATGCAATTATCCCATAGCCCAACTCTAATGGTGCTGTCTTGTGGACCAGGATATCCACTAGGCACAGAATACAATTGTTTAGGTCACAAAACATAGGGGTAGATTTATTAAGCTCGGTGAAGTGATAAACTGTCTGGTTTTTATCACCGACCAATCAACTCCTACCTGTCATTTTTTAAACGAAGCCTGTAACTTCACAGGTAGGAGATGATTGGCTGGTGATAAAAAATCTACCCCAGTGTCTTATAAGTAATTGCAAAATGAATACACTAAATACTATTTCATTTCAAATTCCTGAGCTCCGTAGAATCTAAAGTGATTAAATGGTTACTACTGCAAATTCCTTACAAATCATATTCCTCATTTATTGTGCTATATCAACGTACTTTTTCAAATCCTAAGCATAGTAATAGTTAATGTTGTTGCCTAATATGAGATACAGTATTTAAACTCATTTGGGCAATTAGTTACACAAAAGACAACTTAAAAATATACATTCACCAGATCTTTTTAATTATTTTACCTCAGCAACATAAAAGGGTTTACCGAGCCCAGAAAAGTTCCGGCCTTCGTGTCCCCAGCTATTTAATTATTCTGTATTTTTCAATCACGGTAAACCCAAGGGCTAACAGTGCCTTCAATTTTATACTGTGTAACATTATAACGCCAGCTCATTTTATACAACATGAGCAGGTCCAGGGCATACTTGCCAACTCTCTAGATTAGTCCTCTCAGGATGCCCGGAGAGGACATGTATGCGCACAGCGACTGGGGGCTGGCATATTTGTATCATTAGCCCCCCACATTGAGGGTTTGGTTGACTAAACAAAAATCGTGTGTCTTCAGAACAATCTCAGAGAGTAGGTCCAGCGGCCTAACTAGATATATTGTAGTCTCGAAGGCAAAAATTCGTAAGGACCCTTATATACCACCCAGTGTGATGTATGACACATATTAGCTACAAGACCCAGCATTCCCTGCACCTATGGCAGCTTTGCCCTTGTATGGATTCCTTGCAAAGTGCTTAAATCTGTGGGTTTCTCACACGTGTTAAATAGAGAGGGTGCATTTTCATGCAGATTTCCCTTTGCAGCTCCTGAAGCTACAATGAGTACCCACCGTTTGGGGCTTAACACGTGTTGTTCGTACAGATAACTGAATCGGTCAGCTCTGACAATTAACATATCTGTATAACTAACATACAATAGTGATGTCAAATTATAAATAAACTCCTTAAAATGAACTGTAAATTATACTGTACGGTACAGTTAGTTTTAAGCTTGTACAAAGTTAGTTCTGGGATCATTTTTTTTGTTAGGATAACTGTATGGAGTAACATACCCCTACTGGCCTTTATTTTGGATATTAGAAGTCATCTCTGAGTTTTATGTTCTATATAAAACAATAGGCTACGGCCTCTTGTATTTAGATGGTTAAAAAAGCCCTTACTAACTTTTAACATGCATAGAATTGAAGAAACAGTATTTAAGATATTTTACACCACACTGGGGAACAGTAGATAATATATATAGGCTTAACATAAAATGATATATCTTAGGTAAGAAATGAAATCATCAGTCTCAAATAACTGTATATATATAATATCTCTTTTGTGCAAGAATAAAATCTCTGTACTAGGGGCAAAGCTAGATATTCGTAAGCCCCATAGCAAAAGTTTGTAAGGGCCACTATATACCAACTAATAGTGCAAAATGTATATAGAGCATTTATAACTTACACAGGAAAGATGGGCCCTCTTCAGCTCTGGGCCCATAGCAGCTGCACCTCTTGCGCCTACGGTAGTTACGCCCTTGCTCTGTACACTTGTAATCACATAATGACCACATAATATATGACACAGAAAACCATTAGAGTTCTATAGAAAGAATAAATGCTCTAAATGCCAAGCCTAGGTAAAGTATAACTGCTATAACGCGACAGTTAATATCAATAAATTGTCTTCATACTTTATTTTACTAATGGAGGCAGTCTATTTATCTAATGTCCGCTTTGTTTATCCCTAGTTCTGGTCTGTAAACTTGCGGCAACAGCACAGCAGCAAACACACTATGTTTATCAAAGCAAATAATCCTATATAAGGAAATCACAAGAGATGAGTAGACACATACTTCTAGATGAAACCTGCCTTAACGTATTGCTCTATCTAAGCCACTTTATTTTAAGTCTATTTATTGCCAGTATAATTACCATATTTACCATTGTATCAAAATCAGATTAAGTAAATAGGACGTAAGAGATGCCAACTGTACCGCATGTGTTTATGTGACTTCACTAGCCGACACGTCAACATACTGGACAGGAAAGACACAAATCTAAAAATCCAGTTACACAAAAAAGAAGTTATTTTTGCCTAAAGATATATGGAAGCGACTGGGACACAAGCAATACTTTGAATAGAAGATCATATATATACTTTGAATAGAAGATCATATATCAATATTTTTTTTTTTTGGGGGGGGGGGGGGGGGGGGGAATCTGACTCCGGTTCAATCTAAAAGCAGATGACTTAATCCTTTGAGTGCCAAGTGAATTTGTCAAAATAGATGTTAAAATTGGCAAGCAGACATTCTTATTCATCATAATGACCTGTAATGTTTACCTCATATAGGAAATATATTCATGTTTTACACAACATTTTTTATTTGAATTTATATAACAAATGTGAGCGACATCGGCATTTTTAGCACATACAGGTATTTTGCACATCTCTCACAGAGATGCTGGCACTCAAAGGGTTAATAGAGATAACAAAAAAAACTAACAATAATAAGTTTTATTTTAAAAAACAGCAACAGAATAGATGGTTGGAAACATCTGTCTAATGAGACCACGACTTGCTCATCTCTTCAGGCTTATCATAGGGCAGACTTTAATAGCCCCTGATCAACTTAAGTCTGCTTGGTGTACAGTGAGTTGTTATAAGGGGCATCGTAGGGAACAAACATCTCATTTACATGTGTTTTATGAATATGTACTCTTTACTCTTTTCACATTCCATTCAATAAGGAACCATAGACCTATTCTTAAAAGGGGCTTTGTAATTTAGCAAAAAAACCCTAAAAAACAGAACATTGCAGTCCCTAGAAGGCATTAGTATCGCTATAAATCTGAATGGAGACTGATGAAGAGGTTGGCCAAGTGGTCCTTATCAGCCTCCAACATCAAGCATAATAGTGACGCACTTTGGAGGGAAAGCATAAGAAACATGGTTTGTTTACCAATCAGGAACCCTTTCACTGCCGGTTTGTTCTGCTTTAAATAAGCTATTTCTAACTAGTCATTTTAGATGATATAAACAAAGCAAAAGTGAAACAAAGTTAAGTACAAGCTGCAAAGTTACTACAACGAAACATCAAACTGAGAATACAAACCAATGCCGAACTTTGATAATATGCTATATATAGTACATGTGGTTGCAACATCTAAGAATAACAAAACCAGAATGGCAAACAGGTTCTTTGGAAGTCAAGAAAGCAAAGCTAATGAAGGTGGGAATCTGCAATAAGATTTTCTACCAATGAAAATTGCATCCGTCACAGACAGCAAAAGTGAAAGAATCCTTAGAGGATTGGGGATCATAGATGGTAAATGTTATTCTGCCGATACTGCTAAAGAGGCAGAAGGATTATATCATTAGGCCTGTAATCGTACATACTGTAGGCAGACCCCCCTGCTAGACAACAGGTGAAGTTTTGCAAGCCAAGGACTATTACAAATTTATAGCCCTCACAGGACATCCAGTTACTGTACAAAAGTCATGGACTACCATTGTAAAAGTTGCTTTTCATGAAAAAACTTGGACCAAATAAGGTGATATATATATAGAGAGAGATAGATATAAAACATTACTTTATTTGTTTCACTTTTTTATACAGGAACAAACACACATACATAATTATATATATATATTTGGTCTGACAAATATATATAATCAAAGTTTTTTAACATTTATTAATATAGCTCCAGTAGTTGGAATATATATATATAGATAGATAGAGACATAGATATTGAGATATATATATATATATATATATATATATATATATATATATATATTGAGAGAGAGAGAGATATATATCTATATATATATATATATATATATATATATATATATATATATATATATATATAAACACACTTTCTATGGTAGATAAGCGAGCCTGGTAACCGCCAGTATCCACAACAATTGTGCTGGGCAAATACAAAGTTTTCAGAGAGCCATTTAAATGTATATATATATATATATATATATATATATATATATATCTATGGCTTTCTGAAAAGTTTGTATTTGCCCAGCACAATTGCTGTGGTTAATGGTGGTTGCCAGGCCTGTTTACTTACAATAGAATGGTGATATATATATATATATATATATATATATATATATATCACAGAAAATTAAATATTTAACCATTAACAGACAGGATTCCCGGTGACCACTATCCAGCGGTTGTTTAAGTAGCAAACATCCTCATATGTACTATTTACTTACTATTCTTTGTTGGGACTATGCAAGTAAACTGTATCAATATTAAGCACATTTAGCACCCTGCAAACATTTCACTTCAGTTACGCCCACGTGTGAATGTGTTTGTGCATTGGTCTGACAGCTGTATGACTTCATAATTTAACATATATAACTTTGTGTTTCACAATAATGAAAGTTTGAACATGGGAACTACACAAAGTACTCTCCTGCCTGAGTGTTATCACCTTCAAAGATCAACAAGTGACTTCAGCCTGTAACCCTGCTCCCATCAATATGATGTTAAACATGCCAAATGATCATACCTTATAATGAATAATAACTCCACAACACGCCGCCAGCAGACCTTTTGTGTTACTTTTCCAAATCTTCTTTACATGGAGAAAAACGTTCCTTTAAAATCCACTTTTTGCATGAGTATGACACATCCAGCATAAGGTTCAATAGCAATATAAAGTAGACAACTTAAAAGATGTAAAAACCATTGCCTTCATTATTTGTTCCTTTCACCGATCCTCGCTTTCTTTCTTGTATTTTAACCATTTAAGATGAAGTTAGTTTTCAGCAAAGTTTGTGCTGGTCTTGTCCTCTGGCTGCAGTTATAAATATTTCATTCTCACAGAAGGACCACCCTGAAGCAACAGAGCAGTGATCTGATTTCTCTAAAATCTGCCACCTTTTTACAGTCTGTAACTGTAGCAGTAACTTTTCCTGCAGTTTTCATGTCCAGTTGTTGCTTAGTTCTAGAAGGTGGCTTGGTTTGTGTTCTTTTTGGTGTCTTTTGCTCAGTTTTAGGGAATACGTTCAAGTCTGAGCAGTCAGACTAGGCACTGTGTGTGGTTGGGATGGGGAGACCCAGAGGATTCTCAGTTCTCAGCATGCTGTCTGTGGTTACTTGGGCTGGAAGTAAGATGTGGAGTGGATAATATGTGGGATGCAGACTGGAATGCATTAAAGTGAGGGGGAGGAGGAAGGCACATTGAATGAACCACATTCCAGTGGGAAAAAGCACTGAGTAAAAGTCAGTCACAGAAACATTCTAACTGCATACATGATAACATTTACAACCCTAGAATACCCTTATTTCCCAACCAGGTTAGAATCCCATAACACAGTTGTTAAACTTAGGAATTTTACATAATTATCAGTGCTCCACCTTGTAAATGTGCACGTACTGATCAGTTATTGCAATATGAATGAATGGAATGCTATTTACAGATGTGTCCTCATACACCTAGCATCTTTGCGACATATGGCACAAGGCGTCTGATGTGACTGGGCTGCACTGAGAGGAGCAGCTTACTGTACTTTTCTTTACATTTTGTGTCTTTGTTGCATCACAGAGGCAGAAAAAAAGATACTTGTGTATTATCTGGGCGCACAATATATCGCATCGCATGCCACTAATTAAGGCCTGCGATGCGATGGTACCCGATTTCAGGGGTTTTAAAACCCCACTGTAAAATTTTTATATCGTGTCGCATTGCATGCCATTATCATAGGCGATTTGGGCTCATTCCCATGTTAAATGCACCCCCAGACCCAATTTTTAATTGTACACCCACCCTGATGGGTAATGACTATGTTAAATGGCCCCCTCATTGTTAACGCCAGCCCACTATTAACGCCAACCCGAAGCGTGGCAAGCGCAGCGAGCCCGCAAGGGGCGGCGGTACGTGTCCTCCGACCTTTTCATACCCCCACTATCCACGTCGGCGTGGAGTTGATTTTATATAGTGTGGCGAGCGCAGCGAGCCACCGAGCCTGAAGCGTGGCGAGCACAGCGAGCCCCGTGAGGGGACACGGAATACATGTGAAGTAATGCGCGTGCGCTCGCCACGCTTCGGGCTCAGTGGCTCGCTGCGCTCGCCACACTATATAAAATCAACTCCACGCCGACGTGGATAGTGGGGGTATGAAAAGGTCGGAGGACGCGTACCACCGTCCCTCGCGGGCTCGCTGCGCTCGCCATGCTTCGGGTTGGCGTTGATAGTGGGCTGGCGTTAACAATGGGGGTCCATTTAACATAGTCATTACCCATCAGGGTGGGTGTACAATAAAAAATCAGGTCTGGGGGGGCATTTAACATAGGAATCAGGCATCTGGGTGCCTGTACAATTAAAAATCAGGTCCAATTGCGTTGCATCGCATCGCATGCGATATGATCGCATGCGATGCAACCGATTTTTGGTTGTACAATGCCCTACAATGTAAAAATCGGGCGCCCAGATAATACACAAGTACCAAAGATGCTCACCAGTGGCGTAAGTTCGTCCAAGTGACCCGGAGGCAAGATATATATATAGGTGCCCCCTTCTTTATGTATCACTCAATAGCAAGAGAGAGAGATCAGATATATATTGCCACAGATGTTATATTGATGGCTTTCAATTAACTGATTTAAACTCGCAAGGGAGGAGAGGTGCCCCCTTGGGAGCTGGAGCCCGGCGGCAGATGACTCCATTGCCTCCCAGAGTTCTGCCTCTGATGCTCACAGTGGAAGTTATCCGCCCAGGAATTGGTTTTCCATATGTATAAAGTTGCAGATTACGCACAACAGAACTTGGCGCGAGCAAAAGTCACTGCCGCTCACATCAGAGCCATTGTTACATAGGTTCAAACGCCATTGCACACAGATGTACAAATTTAACACATCAAAGTGCAAATAAGACACACATTTTGAGCAAGGATGCCAAGTTTCCCAGGACGCCTCCTGAGAGAGAGAGAGAGAGAGTATATTCTGAGGATATTCTGAGGATTGTCTGTATAGAGTATTTCAGTTTTGTTATCTGGATAAAGCAAATAATAATTTGCATTTGAAAAAATAAAACTATAATAACATTACAGACTGTAAGCATCTTTCAATATTCAATATTCAGCACTACTGGCACACACCTATGTGCAGGGGCAGGGAGCTGGCAGTGGATGGATCCGGGCTGCGGTGAGCTGGTAGCGGCATTTGCCCAGCGGCGAGGCAAATGTATTTTCAAAAGACTGTCCGGCCGCTGATTGGCTGAAAGAATAATTTTGAAAATATATTTTTTAAATTCAGCAGCTGCTTCGTGCTCCACCATCCGGCACCACTGCTACCCGCTCTCTGCAGCTACCGGCTGGCCGCACCCTGCTGCCCGCACCATGCCACTGCTGCAACAGCTCCCCGGGAGTTATTACATGCAATAAATCGCACGCGATGTAATAAAGCCAAATCAAGTGCCAAATCGCAGGTGAGCATCCCGGGGAGCTGCTGGGGGAGCTCAAGGGCATATTGATCCGACTTGTCCCTTGTGTATGGGGTACTTAACAGTTTGGGGACTTCCTTATATTATTCTATGTTATTATTATCATTATTATTATTATTATTATTAATAATAATAATAATAATAAAAATCATTAGAATAATTTCAAAACATCACCAGTAAGTTTATTATTTTTGTTGTATATATACTGTTGAAACTTTTGGTACTTGTGAGTTATCCGGGCGTCCGATTTTTTGATTGTATGCCTTAAGTTAAGGCATACAATCAGATGCGATGCGATGCGATATCGCATCGCATCGCATCGCATGCGATCATCGGATGCGATGACCCGATTTTTCCATAGGAATCAATGTTAAAATGATTCCTATGGAAAAAGGGGTCCTTTTCATACCCCTACTATCCAAGTGGGCATGGAGTTGGATATAAACCTGTGGCGAGCGTAGCGAGCCACCGAGCCCGAAGCGTGGCGAGCGAAGCGAGCCCCGCGAGGGGACGGTATTCCGTGTCCCCTCGCGGGGCTCGCTACGCTCGCCACGCTTCGGGCTCGGTGGCTCGCTACGCTCGCCACAGGTTTATATCCAACTCCATGCCCACTTGGATAGTAGGGGTATGAAAAGGACCCTTTTTCCCATTGAATTCCATGTTAAAATGGACTCAGTCCATTTTAACATTGATTCCTATGGAAAAATCGGGTCATCGCATCGCATCGCATCGCATCCGATGGTCGCATGCGATGCGATGCGATGTCCCGATCCGACCCGATTTACAAATCGGACGCCCGGATAACTCACAAGTACCAAACTTTTATATCCAATATTGAAAATTGCGCAATTGATAATAAAGTTGTAAAGTGGCTTTTATCCAAATGCATAGTCTAAATTTTAAGGATATTATGTCACAACAAGTTATGTCGCATAGATAAAGGCAAAAAGCATAATTATTTATATCTACAGTATATACGTAAAAGGCTATCTACTTCTCCAGGGCCGGTGCTAGGGGGTTCGGCACCCTCCTGCAAACTATAAATTTGCGCCCACACAAACTTTACAAAGGGAAGGGTGTGGCCACACAATAATGCTCCCACTCCAAATTACACCACACAGTATCACAATCTTATTCACCTAACACAGCACCAGTGCCGTAACTAGCCATTTTGGTGCCATGTGTGAAAAAACAGGGACAGTGCGCGCCGAAGTGCGCAAAATTGTAGAAGCGAGGCTTCATGGGGAATTGGCGTGGTCACATAAAAGTACCAATAACACCATAATCCCCATAACACATTATGCTTCACACCTCAAAGCCCATGACACATTATAGTAACCACACACAGTAATGCACATTACTTGTAATGCCACACGTCAATGGGCAGAACACCATAATGCCCATTACACATTATGCCACACACTGTAATTCTCCTTAAATAATATGCCATGCACTATAATGCCCATATGACATTGACACACATTATGCTACACATAATGCCCCGAGTACTCCTGCATAGTAGTGCCCACACCAGTTGTCGACAGTAGGACCGCTGCCTACACACATGACCACACCAGTTGCCGACATTAGTAGCGCTGCATATAGACGTGCCCACACCAGTTGCCGACCTTAGTAGCACTGCCTATACATGCCCACACCAGTTGCCAACATTAGTAGTGCTGCCTATACACGTGCCCACACCAGTTGCCGACGTTAGTAGCGCTGCCTATACACCTGCCCACATCAGCTGCCGACATTAGTAGCATTGCCTATATGCGTGCCCACACCAGTTGCCGACATTAGCAGCGCTGCCTATATACGTGCCCACACCAGTTGCCGACATTAGTAGCGCTGCCTACACATGTGCCCACACCAGTTGCTGACATTAGCAGCGCTGCCTATATACGAGCCCACACCAGTTGCCGACATTAGTAGCGCTGCCTACACATGTGCCCACACCAGTTGCCGACATTAGCAGCGCTGCCTATGTACGTGCTCACACCAGTTGCCGACATTGGTAGCGCTGCCTACACATGTGCCCACACCAGTTGCCGACATTAGTAGTGCTGCCTACACATGTGCCCACACCAGTTGCCGACATTAGCAGCGCTGCCTATATACGTGCCCACACCAGTTGCCGACATTAGTAGTGCTGCGATACACACGTGCCCACACCAGTTGCTCAAATTAGTACACTCACACTTTACAATGGTGGCAGCTCATCCTCTCCTGTCCTGTTTCCTGGTGTCTTCAGTCAGTCTTGCTCCCTTGTAGCTCCGTCCCTTCTGGTCCATGTAGCCACGCCCCTCCGTCAGTGTAGCTCCGCCCCCTTTCGGCCCCTGCCGATGACCAGCTGATAATGAGCCAGGAGGTGCCTGTGATGAAGTGTGACAGGCGCAGCAGCAGCAGCCGGCAGGCACGGAGGACAGCAGAGGATGTACAGCAGGTAGGGCGCCTCTCCTGCCCGGCGCCTACCTGCTTTGCATCCTCTGCTGAGTGGGTAGCGCCGGCCCTGTACTTCTCACCTCTATGAGGTGAAGCTCCGCCACTGACCACTAGAGGCCACTGAATGGACCAAATTACTTTTTGGGTGCAAAAAGATATTATGACAGAAAGTGAACGCAACTTTTGCTTAGACACTGACTGATCTGTTTCAATCTTGCTGATTTTAAGAGAGGGAGCTGTGAAGACAGAGATTGGAGTTAGGAACAGATAGGGACTGGGGTGGGTGGAGAGTTTTTGGCTCACATTGAAAGTAAATTGCACAAGCTGTCATTTTGAGGGGCTTTTAACCAGTACAGGATAACACAGAGGTTTAATACTTTTACTATCTGTATTACTGTATGTTAACACTGAATACTGAAATTACAGTGACTGCATCGTTCCTCTGTGTGTGAAACTACTGGAAGCAGGGCCGGATTAAAGGGGAGGGGGCACAGGGGGTCAGTACCCATGGGCCTCCCTCTAGCTAAGGGCCCCCTGTGGTCGGCATGTATTTAAAATTATTTTATTTTTTTAGCTAAAGGTTTTGTGCATGGGAGTGGGGTAGTGATGCAGCTTCACCTATCTGCCCATGTGACAATGATTAATGGTGCTGAGCATCGGGAGCCAAGGCACACTGACTGCACAAGTGTGCAGTGCATTACTGGGAGTTGATTAAGCCCCATGACACTTTGCACAAGAGGGCAGAGCCTGGGAGGTTTGTGCTGAGCTCTGATTGGTGGAGCTCATCATATGCTTCTCAGGCCGATGGAGGACAGTAGCAGCAACAGCCTCATCATGGGAGGGTTTTTAATCAGAGGCAGCAATGAGCCTGTGAGGTCTCCTACAGTCCTACAGAGTAAGGTACAGAGGGACAAACACAGGCTTTTCATGAGGTATGTATGTACAGTATGGGTATACTGTATATATATATATATATATATATATATATAATCAACCCCCCCCCCCCCCCGCCCGCAGTTACCCATTGACCAAGTTTATACTGCCTTTACTCTATGTTTTGACCAAGGGTGTAACTACCACAGGTGCAGGGGGTGCAGCTGCTATGGGGCCCAGAGCTGAGAGGGGCACACTTTGCCTGTCAAAGTATCATGTGCTATCTACATTTTTCAGCACTAGTTGATTAAAAGGGAATTTTGTAAGAACTTACCGTTCGAATCCCTTTCTCTGATATGGTCCTGGTGACACAGCTTCACATTGGGATGTAGGAGGGTCCGCAGGAGCCAGGCACCTATCCTAAAGCTTTTGGAGGGTAGGCTCCTCCCCTACTGCATCCCAGATTCCTCAGTTCAATCTTTCAAAGCCACTGGAATACATTAACTCAGTACAAACACCTGCACATATTATATGCACAATTTTAAATTTAACTTTTCAACCAATTATAACATGAAACATCATGAACACTGGCATACTTACTGAGCGTAAGGGAGGGATCGCTGTGTCACCAGGACCATATCAGAGAAAGGGATTCGAACGGTAAGTTCTTACAAAAATCCCTTTTTCTCTTTCAATGGTCCTGGTGACACAGCTTCACATTGGGACGTTCCAGAGCCGGTCCTTTTGGGTGGGTACGCTCAGGTCTGCAGTTTTCATCACTGCTTGCCCGAATGATGCGTCCACCGACGCTAACTCACGGAACCTATCGAATTTGGCAAAAGTATGAACAGAAGACCAAGTGGCAGCCCTGCAAACCTGCTCAGCTGTTGCCCCATGTCGAACCGCCCAAGAGGTGGCAACCGACCTGGTGGTATGCGCATTAATCCTGGCCGGTACAGGCCTACCAACTTTAGTATATGCAAACGCAATAACAGAGCGCAACCACCTAGCAATGGTCTGCTTAGAAGCAGGCCAACTAAGTTTGTGTATGTCATACAAACCAGTAAAGTATCAGTCTTTCTGACACTCTTAACTCTGTCCACATAAACGCGCAAGACGCGCACAACATCCAAATTCCTTAATTTGTCCCTTTTCCTAACAACCCTCTGAGGGTTGAAACACAGGCAGAACAATCTCCTGATTTAGATGAAAAGCAGAGACTACTTTTGGTAAAAATTTAGGGGTACTGTCCGAAAGGCAGCCCTATCATCGTGACATATAAGGGAGGAAGACTTGAAGAACAAAGCAATCAACTCCGATATATATTTTTTTTTTTTTCCTGACGCCACCGCCAACAAAAATACCAGCTTCCCTGAAAGGAAACTAAGGTCAACCGACCTTAACGGCTCAAAAGGCGCCTCTTTAAGGTACTCCAGAACCAGAGATAATTCCCCTGGCGCTACTGGTTGGTTGTAGGGAGGTTTCAATAGATAAACCCCCTGCAGGAAGGTCTGTACTTCTGGTTCTAACGCAATCCTTCTTTGGAAAGAAAAATTGACACGGTCGAGATATGTACTCTGAGTGACTGAAGGCCTAACCCAGAGGAAAGGCCCTCCTGTAAAAAAACTCCAACAATTTAGCCATTTTAAATCTCGATGTGTGTGACCTCTGTCTTACACACCACCAAATATAGGTCTTCCAGGCCCCAAAATAATTTACAGAAGACACTGACTTTCTGGCTTTCCTCATTGCGTTAACCACCGCCTTTGAGAATCCTATATTCCTCAAAATGGCGTTTTCAACAGCCAGACCGTCAAAATTAATCGAGCTGAATCCAGCTGGTTGAACGGTCCTTGTTTTAGAAGGTCTGACCTCAGATGTAGACGCCACGAGTCCACAGAGAATCTCTGAAGCCTCGAGTACCAGGATCTCCCTGGCCAATCTGGGGCCACTAAAAATACTGGAATTGTCTGGGCCTGTATTGTTTTCAACTCTCTTGCCAGCATTGGAACTGGCGTTAAATCATAAAGAAGATTCCCCTCCCAGGGGATAGTCATGGCATCCACTGCTTCTGCCAGTGGATCCCACGTCCTGTCATACAACCTGGGTACCTGATGGATGAACCTGTATGCCTTCAGGTCCCTATCCGGGGTTTCCCCCTTATTGTAATCTAGTGGAATACTTGTGGATTCAGCCTCCATTTTCCTTCCATCAGTTTCTCCCTGCTCAGGAAGTCGGCCTCTATATTCTCCACTCCTGGTATGAAGATTGCTGATAATGCTAGAACATTCTGTTCCGCCCACAAGAAGATTCGGGACACTTCCCACATGGCCAGATTGCTGTGTGTGCCTCCCTGGTGATTCAGATACGCCACAGCTGTGACGTTGTCGGTCTGAATGCCTAAAAGGGAGCTCTTGTAATCTTTTCTCCCGCCAGAGAAAACCTCTTCCACACAGCCCTCAGTTCCAAGATGTTGATCAGTAAGGCAGACTGTAAAGTATCAGTCTTTCTGCTCTAAAGTCCACAAGCCCTGCAGACGCAGGTCCACAACAACTGCCCCTCAGCCTCTGAGACTGGCGTCGGTAGTGACTACCACCCAGCTCCAGGACTGCAGGGACCGACTCCCCCGAAGGGAATCCACCTCCATCCACCATTTTAGGAAGGATCGAGTTTCTGAAAACAACACCATTTGTTCTGACCTCATGGTCTGAGAGTTCCCTGTCCGCTGGGACACTCTAGAGTGGAACCTGGAGAACTGTAACGTCTCGAAAGACGCCATCATCTTCCCCAGCAGTTTGAGTCACCCCCATACTGCTGTGCTCTGAGACCCTAGGATCTCCTGTACCAAGGCAGCCAGATCCCTGGCCTATGCCTCTGGTAGAAACACCCAATGCAACTGGGTATCCAGACCAATCCCCAAGAATTGGAGTCTCTGTGACGGCACCGATTGAGATTTTTGTAAATTTAAAAGCCAGCCGTGAATCTGCAAAACCTGATGGTTTCTGCCAAGTGACTCTTCACTTGTCTGCTGACTCCGCTTTAAACCGCAGGTCGTCCAAAAATGGAATAACCATGATTTCCGTCAGTCGAAGCACATCCGCCATTTCTGACATTATTTGGTGAATACCCTTGACGCTGTGGCCAGACCAAAAGGCAACGCCTGTAATTACAGGAGAAGGTCTCCTATTGCACACCCCAATAGTTCCGGGTGGATAGGAACCTGCAAGTATGCGTCCTGGACCTTCATGGACGCTAAAAATTCTCCCTGGTCCCGGCTTAGCAGCACAGACCGTAGAGACTCTATTTTGAAATGGTCTACCCACAAAAAGCTATTAATGCCTTTAAGTTTAGGATCAGCTGAAAGACCCGTCTGGTTTGGGCACCAAAAACAGAGTGAAATAAAAGCCTTTTTTCCCTCCGCTCCGGGGACCGGGACTACCACACCCTTCTCTAAAAGAGAATGAGCCGCTCCCAAGAGAGCTGTACGGAGCCGAGCCTCCTTTGGCAGTGGTGTAGGAATGAACCTTCTCGGTGGAAGAACTTTGAAGGGAATCTTTTAACCCTGGGTTATATTTCTAACCCAAGCGTTCCGGTCTTAACAGTGCCCCTGCGTCTCTGAACAGTGACAGACGTCCCCCCTCCTTAAACACCGCCGGGCAAAACCCCTGGCAGTATGCGGAGGATTTTTCCTCTCCTATGGTTTCTTATAAAAAGAACCAAATTTTGACTTTGGGGCCTTGCCCCTGGAGGACTGAGACTATCCCTTAAAAGACTGTCCTCAAAAGGACGCACCTCCTCTAAGGGAGGGCCGAAAGGATGGCCTGAAAGCAGAAAACCTTGATGTCTGCTTTGGCTGCAGGGGTAGGCAGGAAAGTGCTTTTTTCCACCTGTGGCCTGCTTATTAATCTCTTCCAGTTGTAAACCAATAACAGCTTTCCCTTTAAAAGCAAATGCCTCTAAGCCTTTTTAGACTTGTTATCTGCCTTCCAAGCTATAAGCCAGAGCACTCTCCTGGCATTCCAAACACTGAGGAAACTCTGGCAGCCATTTTGAGAGCTTCCTGCTCAGCCTGAATCACATTTCTGCAGCAGCATTATACTTCTCTGCCTAGTAACAACACACAAAAGACAGTATGTCAACTAGAGCACAGGTCACTGACCCACCAATCCTGGCCTTAGAGACCCAGACTGAAGCCAATCAGAGGACTTGCTTGCTTGAAGGCTTGCACTGGTAGCACAGTTGGTTTTTGACAAGTATACCACAGAAGCCTCTACCACTGGAACTTTCTCCCAGAGGTCTGCATGATCCTCAGGCATGGGATACAGGCTTAACCATCTATTTTGGCATCTAAAGCCTTTTGTCAGGGGTTTTCCAATAAATCTTGTAAACCCTTGTCTGCAGAGAGATATCAGGGGTTTTCCAATAAATCTTGTAAACCCTTGTCTGCAGAGAGATATCATTTCCCTCACGCTGTCTCTTAAAAACAACCTTAGCAGGAGTTTTTTACTTCACAGACAAATTCAATGCCTGTTTACAGCAGTAATCAAATCCTCCACCCCTGAGGGTGAGGACTCTTCAGAAACATCACCCTGAACCCAGGGTATGTCTGTGTACTCTCCCTCCTCATCAGCAGCTAATAATGGCACTGAATCAGACCTTTTAGGGGTCCCCCCAGAGTAACCATAAAGCTTGTCAAACAAGTAATTTAAACCTGCTGATTCCCATAGCAGTATCCTGCATGACTTGTATAAGTCAGGATCTGTCTGGGTCCGAGGCAAAGAGCTGGCCGGACTGCTGAGAGAATGGCCCTGGTCTAGGGAAATTACCAGCCATCACTCTGCCTGTCCAGTAATGCACCAAAGCATTTTCCGACCTGTCTCAGGGACTTAACCCTCGCAAGGTCCGATGCACTACCCTCTGGGGTTCACTCCCCATGGGTTTCACAGCAGCGCATAAAATACAAAAGCCCCCCTTAGGGACAAATTTCAGTGTACAACCACTGCAAGCGCTCATTGCATTAAAGGCTCCCTCCCCCAAAACCACAGACTGTTGCTCAGACATGATGTTCTCAATAACACAGTCCCAGCATTAAATGTACATACATTATATACAGTGTACTCAGCCACTTAGCTTTCTGTAGTCTTCAGAATGGGGAAAGCGAAGCCCAGGAAATCCAATCACTCTGTCAGGATCAGTAAGCCAGCTCAGCTCCGCTGCAAGCGTTCTGAATGGCGCCAAAAACAGAGTGAGGGAAGGGACCAAGTCCCTGCTGCTGCGGGGTCTGTGACTTTTGGCGCCAACTACCCCCAGACAGCCGCTCCCATTGTAGGATCTCCTCGTTCCAGTATCTCCCCCTCAGCTGGGGACCACTCGGAACATGCCTGTAACAACACTGCTGTCCTCTCAGTATAGGAGCTCAGTGTGTAAGCTCCGCAGAAAATGGCCGCCGCCATCACGGAGCGCCTGTCCCCCATGATCCCCACCTAGCGTGAAGCCGGTTTCAGAACGCTCCGGAGCCCAGGCAGCTTCTTAAAAGAAGCTGTAAGCGCTGCACAGGGAGGCCAGACAGCGTCTCCCTCGTGCACAGTGAGCTGACAGGACTCGTTTCTGTCAGCTCCTGCTGCGCTAGCAGTGTGAGGATTCACTAATGAGAATCCTCACACTGTGCCTACCTAGCTAGTGTAGAAGTTAATAAAATAATAAAAACCCTAACTAACTCTACTCCTTCGGCTGCTCCAGCAGCCCTTTAGAATAGCACCCACTCCAGTGGGCACCTAACACGAACTGAGGAATCTGGGATGCAGTAGGGGAGGAGCCTACCCTCCAAAAGCTTTAGGATAGGTGCCTGGCTCCTGCGGACCCTCCTACATCCCAATGTGAAGCTGTGTCACCAGGACCATTGAAAGAGAAATAGGGGCCCTTACAAACTTTTGCTATGGGGCCCTCATGTATCTAGTTACACCACTGGTTTTCACAGTGTAATATTCCCCCCCCCCCCCCCCCAATCTGGCACTGACTGGAAGTACATCTTCTGTGTTCATCCAATGCACTATTTAAATCACAGAGAATTTAAATTAGGTAGGATCTCAGCGTGCATATGTTAAAATAATTACGGTACATGCATTGGAAGTTGGATGTAAACTACATGTATGTAAATGGTATATTTATTAATTATTTACTAGAACAGTATGTGTTCGGCATTGGTGGCTGCTAGCTGTTCAGCCACTAATGCCAAGTACTACACTATTTTTACAAGTGTGTAATGTACAGTGTGTAAGCAGCTGCTGCAGTATTATACGGACATACTGTACACATCTACTAAAGGCACCATGCATCTAAAACAGTGAGTGTCTTTGTACATTTACAACCAACTGAATGGGATGCCTAAGGCATATGTAGACAGTGGAAGACGCTCAATGCTATGTTTGGTAGTGGGGGAATTTACACTTAATGGAAGGTAAAGATTGCTATAATAATAGCTATTCACCGTGTTAGTAATAACAATAGCCTTTTATTTTGTTACTAGTAAGCCCGCATGAAGCAAAAGCTTCGAAAGCATTTATGCGACTTTACTCTGTTTGTGCATGTGTAAGAAAGAGATGTAGTTTCACTCTCTGCCAGCAGATGGCAGTGTTTTGGAGACAGACACTAGACATATATATATATATATATATATATATATATATATATATATTACACAAGAATAGAAACATCCACTGAGAGCAGCAATAAAAAGGTTTTCTTCTTTAAGGTGCGTACACACTGGGTGATAATTTGAACAATATTGCTCGTTTTGGACCTTCTGAACAATATTGGTCAAAATATTGTCCAGTGTGTACATAACAAACGATGAATGATGCCCATAGAAGTACAGTGACACAATAATAAAACTATTTTATTATTATTCATACCTGATATCTTAGCTGTCATAATGTTAAAAGGCATCAAAGTCAAGATAAGAGCTCGGTGTCCCCATGCTTAACGTCATTGCTGGATTTTATAAAGGCATTTTATTAGGATGTAAGAGGGACCTTAGGCTAATGGCGGTTGTTAAAACATTACTCAATGCTGATACAGTGTGTGGTAGTGGTCAGGAATACTAGAGATACAGTTAGGATCTGGATGGTTAGGATCTGGATGGTTGGTATCTCCATCCACTTCAGTGCTGTCACAGCAGGGTGTGGGGGTTGCAGGCTGTACCCAAGTGTCACCCACTGAGGTGACACCAAAGTGCTGACTCGTCTTCAGTGGCAGGAGCCGGGTGTTACACTGTAACATTACTTGCAGCACCTTGAACCTGTCACTGTGTAGGTGCCACTGCCAGCCCTCACTCACACTGCTCTCCGAGGGCAACTTGATCTCCAGCTTGATCTCCAGGATCCCACGCGTCAGTTGTACATTGGGGTGTGCAAGAGGCAGTGCGGTGTCTGTTCAAGAGGAGGAGGAGGAAACAGCATCTCCAGGGACTCGTGAGCAGTGTTTTGCCCGGGGACATATGTTTCAGAGCCCATTTAAACTGGTATTATTCAGTTCTACCACCTCCAGTAATAGTACCTATCTGAATACTGCACCTCAGCCCCATATATGTGGATCACTTTTATTGATTACTCATTGTGATTTTATCATGTGTCTTGTGTAAATTCATGTTTTATTAAACTGTACTTCACATTGTCATATTTATCTCTTTTATGACATATGTACCAAACGGAATTACCATTAGAAAGGAGGACCACTTCAGGGACTTCATCTGAACATACCTAGTGCGGTTAAGTAATTACCTACTGTAATCATTTTTTGGATGTATCTTTGGGTGAAGGGAAGAGGAACCCTTTACTGGTCTGTTACTGACCTTGTAGCTTAGCCCATTACCTTCACAATCACCTTTTTTTCTGGTATTTTAGAGTTAATGGAAGACTGTATTAACTTGATGGTAGATAAGTCAGTACCCAGCATGAGGGTGGACCCAGTGTATTTGGTGGACAAGGGTGAATAGTTAAGGGGTTAGGATTGCTGGGTTGTTTATAGTTGGCATCCATTTGACATTTAGTTGAAGGGGTAAGGAGATTATATGTGGGACATTATATGTAGAATGTTCTGGGTGTGTTGTGTCTCTTTATTTACTATGTGATTTCCCTCCTGTCTTCCCACTTGTCTTTTTGTGTTTTGATGTTTGTTATAGGTGTTAGGTTATTGTCTGATTTGAGTTATACTGTAGTAAGGGGGCAGAACATTGCACTCGTTGCTCACAGTGAATGAAGAAGGGAGCAGGGACGGATTTGTGACTAGGCCCGTGAGGTACGGGCCTAGGGGCGGCACCTATTAGGGGCGGCATGACAGGCTTCCTATCACTGTGTTAATAGTCACCATCAGTCCAGTCCAGACTGAGTGACCTGAGTGACCAGACAGCAGCAGTAGTGACAAGCGGCACCACGCCCTGCCCGTTTTATTAACTATTGAATGTGGACTGCTCTTTTGTTTGCCCCCCCCGCAGTGCGCTGACAACACCACTGAGGCTAAGTTGTTCACTAGACCTCAGCCAGTGATCTTAAATACGCTTCTAGGCCCAGGAGTAGATGCCCGACAGCCGGGGTGCAAGAGCCGCCCGGCGGCAGGATAGCAAGAGACACCCACAGAGCAGCATTTCAAGAGACTACCACTCTAGAATGCATCAAAAACAGACTCAAGACTTTCCTATTTACTCAAGCGTTTCCTTCAGTCCCTTAAGTATTGTTTATGAAAAGCTTTTCTGTACTTCATTGTGTCTGTACTGTATTACATTCATTCTATCTGTTAAGCGCCTTGAGTCCTATTGGAGAAAGAGCGCTATATAAATAAAAGTATTATTATTAAATTATTATTAGTCCACTCACCATCGAATGATTTCTCTAGCCTTCGATCTGAAAAGTCAATACTTAATTTTCAGATGCTCGCTAACTGCCAAACTTCGTCAATGTCAGTCACCCACCCCAAAGAGGCATAGACACACCTGCGTTCGCAGGTGCCCGCCCAGCTTTTTCATGGGAGTGCACACCTTTTTTTTTGGTGGACCCCTGCATGCCCCCTAGTGAGTGAACACCCCGGCGAGTGTGCTTTGTGCGTTTTCTCTGGGGGTTTGCACATGCACATGTGTTGTAGTACTTGTGTACTGAATATGTTAAAATAGGGGTGGGGGGGGGGTGGGGGGCAAAAGTTTTGTGCCTAGGGGCAGGCTGACCCCTAAATTCGCCCCTGGAAGGGTGTTGTGAAGCACTGAGCCAGGGAACATGACCAGGAGTCACAACACATGCAGAAGGCCCTGGATAACTTCATACCCTCCAACATGACCCATTCCATTCGGTACACAATGCTCTGTTCCTGGACGTCCCTTGTAATGTATGATTGCCATCACCTGTGTTGAAACACCCTTCTCTTCAATTACCTAGTTCCACACAGGTGCCGGCAATCATACATTACCAGGGACGTCCAGGAACAGAGCATTGTGTACCGAATGGAATGGGTCATGTTGGAGGGTATGTAACTTATGTGTGTTTCCACTGCTCTGATTGGGTTAGGGGGAGTACAGGAACCCACTATGAGAGGGGCCAATTGCTTTCTTGTCCACCATCAGGTTTAATTATTAAATAATAACTAAAACTGTGACCTCTTTATTCATTAAGGGCCAGATGTATCAAGCTTCAAAAAGTGATACAGTGGATAGTGATAAACAACCAGCCAATCAGCTCCTACCTGTCATTTTTCATACCCAGCCTGTAACATGGCAGTTTGGAGCTGATTGGCTGGTTATTTATCATTCTCCCTTTTATTACTCTTTGAAGCTTGATACAGTACATCTGGCCCTTTGAGTTTTAAGTTGGCATAGCTAAGGAAAAAGGGATCTATTCATCAAGCCTTGTAGAGAAATAAAGTGGTTGGAGATAAAGTGACAGCCAATCAGCTCCTAACTGTAATTTTTGAAACACAGCCTGTCATATCACAGAAAGACGTTGATTGGCTGGTACTGTGGGGTAGATGTTTTAATCATCGGTATGGGGTATAAGTGGTATCAGCACACGTCATATGCATGCACTGATACTGCTGCTCCCTCATGTATGAAAGTGCCGGTATGTGCACACCCATATGTGGGCCAATGTATGAACGTCACTAGCACTGATATTTCCGACACCTGCAGCTATTGAAATCAACAACTGCAGGTTTCATTACCAAACACTGCAGCAGGGACAGTGGTGTCCTGGCTGCAGCAGATGCCAGCTTCGGGCTAAATAGCAAGATCTCGCACATGCCCAGTGGAACCGGCCGGAGGAGAGACCAGAGAGACCAGTGCGTTACCACTAGGCTGATGTGTTATGCGTTCTAGCGGAAATTGTTGGAGGGAGGAGTTTTACTCCTCCCTTTCCGGCAGACAAGATGCTAATACATTTTGTCAGTGTGGCTTCCTGCTTAGCGGCACAATCTGTGCCCCTACATCTCCCTCTTTGTTTCCATTTATTTTATCTCTTGCCAAGGCTTAGTACATATACCCCTTAAACTGTATTTTTAGTTTTCACTACTCCTTTGCCATTCGGGCACTCTGTAAATAATCTTCGGCAATTTTAAATCAATAAAACTGAGGAAAAATATTAATCTTACACTTTGTTTTGTAATGTTGCGCACATTGCACTGCTGTAAAAAAAAAGACATAGGACAAAAAAGCATTGCTTTCATGAAGGTTTCTCTTTAGTCTTGAAAATAACAATCCACAGCTTTATATAAACTGAATCCAAGTGTTGCTGTCTTAGAATAAAAGTATTTAAAAACATGGCATCATCAAAGGGTCTTATCTTTTGCATGACATCTGATATTCATTCTGAACACTCCTGATTTATCTGTCTCTGATTATAAAACATACTGGAAATATTTAACTGTTTTAAATCAGACATGCAGTTTGTGGGTCTAGGGTCAGTAGTTTTAACTAACATTACCAAGATCCTAGATTTTTACCTCCCTAAAAGTATACTACTAACAAATATACACAGTAGGTGTAAAACACACTTCACAAATAGAGGGCGCTGGAAGGTTACATCTCAGTTCCTCCTACAAACATTTTAGGGTACTTGTTTCCTAGCACGGCGCCCATTGCATCGTATACCATAACACTTAATATGGTATACGATGGTATGCGATGCCATGCGATGCGATATTGTACAGTAAAATATCACATCGCATCGTATGCCATACAATGGCATATGATACGATGGTATACGATTTTTGATTGTACAAGCACACTGATGGGTCCTTACAATGTTAAATGGCCCCCCATTGTTAACGCCACCCCCAGGATCAGCGCCAACCCAAAGCGTGGCGAGGGGCGGTACGCGTCCTCCGACCTTTTCATACCCCCACTATCCACGTCGGCGTGGAGTTGATTTTAGATAGTGTGGTGAGCGCAGCGAGCCACTGAGCCTGAAGCGTGGCGAGGGGAAGCGTATTATTTACATGTATTCCGCGTCCCCTCGCGGGGCTTGCCACGCTTCGGACTTGGTGGCTCACTGCGCTCGCCACACTATCTAGAATCAACTCCATGCCGACATGGATAGTGGGGGTATGAAAAGGTCGGAGGACATGTACCGCCGCCCCTCACGGGCTCGCTGCACCCGCCACTCTTCGGGTTTGCGCTTCGGGTTTGCGTTGATAGTGGGGGTGGCGTGGGGGTGCATTTAACATTGTAAGCACCCTTCAGGGTGCTTTTACAATGCAAAAACGCATCGCATGCAGCTATATGGCATGCGATGTGATGCGATCAGATGCCCTACGATGAACATCGGGGGCGCCATGCTAGGAAACAAGTACCCATTTTAGTTCTAAAGTGTAGACAGTGCATCAGTAAATCCTGTTATATATCGATGTAAAACCCAGAGAGGTGTCCACCACCAGAATGTTTAAGGCTGTATTCACAGACATTTGGTGAGATGTACTAAGGTCCAAAAAGTGAAAAAGTGGTGAGTAATAAACAACCAGCCAATCAGCTCCTTCCTATCATTTTTAAAACACAGCCTGTAACATGGCAGTTATGAGCTGATTGGCTGGTTTATTACTCTCCATTGTATCACTTTCAAGTTTAGTACATCTGAGAAGAGTTGATTCACTTGGAAAATAGCTTCATCAGTTGGTAATATTTCCTGCACAAGGAAGGAAGCCAACAACTCTTTTGAAAGTCCAGTAGTAATGAGCCTTAATGCACAGGTCCTCAGAATTGAAGAGTCCCAAGCAGGTATCAATTTGCATAAACTTTCATGGTGCATTTCTTGGGCACACTGCCTGCTTCTCCAAACTGTATTTCCTCCAATATTATTGTTCCATCTTTAAATAGATGACTCTGTATTTTCTTTAATTGGCTATGTCTACAATGTACTGTAGGTTACCACAAGAAGCTTACATACCATGTACACCATGTGCTAAATAAACTCTTCTCCCTCACCCTTCTGTGGGTGATGCAGAAGTATATGTGGGAAATTATGACAGAATGGATTTGAGTTTAGGCAGCATCCTGGGAAAATAGAGATAAAGGGGGAAATTTACTAATATGAAAAACCGAGTTTTTCGTATTAGTATTTTCCCTACGACTGCATACGACTGTTTCAGTCGTATGCAGAATCGTGTTCCGGAGGGTCATTTACAAAGCAGTCAGATACGACTGCTTTGTAACCCACCGATGTCGTAGGAATTCGTATTAGCGGCCGTATATACGGCCGCTAATATGAATTATTTGTAGCAGTCTGCACGGATCAGTCAGATCCGTGCAGGCTGCAAGGTGTAAAAAAAATAAAAAAATAAAAATAAATGGAAAAAAAATCAGCGCGGGGTCCCCCCCACAGCCGAAACCAGCACCAGGCTGACGGAGCCTGGAGCCGGTAATTAAAAATCAGGGAACCCGACAAATAGGGGTTCCCCGATTTTTAACAACCAGCCCCAGGCTCCTGCTCTGGGGCTGGTTCCCAAAATACAGGGGACAAAATGAGTAGGGGTCCCCCGTATTTTAAGAACCAGCCCCAGGCAAAACCAGCCAGCAGGGTAATGCCACAGCCGGGGGGAGACTTTTTATACAAGTCCCCCCGGCCAAAGCATTCATCCCTGTGACCGGTCAGCCTGGCCAGGGCCCTGGGGGAGTGGGGACCCCCCCAATGAAGGGGTCCCCCCCCTCCAGGACTTACCTGACCAGGCTGAAGCCTGGTACTGTCCCCGATGCCCCTGGGCGGTGGGCATCGGGCTGATTATGGTGTAAAAAAAAAGATGAAACTATTGTTTTTTACTGTGGCACTACAAGTGCCAGCAAGCCTCCCCAGCAAGCTGGGACTTGGAGAACCACAAGTCCCAGCCTGCTGGGCATTAAAGGGCCCGCTGGCACTTGTAGTTCCACAGTTAAAAAAATAGTACAATAAACACACTGACACAATGAAAATAAAAGTTTAATACACACATTACACACATACTGATACTTACCTTTCTTGATCCCGTAGGTAGCCCTGGTCCTGATGTCCTGTGTCGTCCTCCAGGTCCATGTCGGCTGTCTGCGTCGTCCTCCAGGTCCATGTCGACGGTCCGTGTCGTCCTCCAGGTCCATGGCGGTGTCCGGGTCCGAAGAAATCCATGTTGGAGCTGTGGAAGGAAATCCTACTCACCTGGTCCTGCGCTGAAGAAGTCTTCTCTTGATCCGACGTTATCCAGGTAATGTTGAAGCTGTCGCCGGTCCCCGCTGTCTCCGCTGTCTCTGCATCGCGCTGAGGAGAGATGCTGAGATGTTTCATATTCGGCGCCTCTCCTCAGACTGAATTCTATTGGCCGCCTAGCCACCAATCAGGAGCCGAGAAAGTCGTAAAACGTGCGTTCCAATAAGCGGAAGCACGTCACTACCTTTTCCAAACCCACGGAAGTTGCTTAACTACTACAACAGCTCCGTTTTAAAGGAGATGCTTGCGCTCCATCTCCATGGTGACCTGAGATGCCGTGCGTTCCAATGGGCGGAAGCACGTCACTACAGGATATCCGGAAACGCTATTATGACTATAGCAATTATTTTATATATAAAAAACGCTATTTGTACCACTCGTTTTTTGTTTCATTTAATGTTTTTAAAGCATATTCTCCTCCTGCTCATGCATCCTGCTGTTAAACAATTGTTTTTATGTATGTATTAAAAAACTGATTAATTAATTGTTTACCCCTTCCCCCCACCCACTACATCAGTGAGGGTATAAAAACCCATCTAGTCCAACAATTGTTACACCTTGAAAAAGCTCCCTGTAAGAGCGAAACGCGTTGGTGAATCACCTGGGGCTGACTGACTGGACCCACCATTTCCCTTCTGCCACAATACCGTCTAAAACCTCCGAAGTTATTTTGGACTTTTTGGCTTGTTGGATTCAAAACCATTCCTGGGACTCAAAAATATCCAAAGATACCACCTATTGGGCTACAGAATCCACAGAAAACCTTGCACCCTCCATTGGGACAGCCAACGGGGCAATTGGAGCCACCATTCCCACCAAACTACAGTGAGGTACTCTAAACGGAAAAAAGGACTACCACTTAACCAACTGGCATAATAATACGGTACCATATGAACTACCAAACCAGTCAAAAGTCACCCCTTGATACCCCTTTTCCCCCTCCCCACATATTTTAACGAAAT
Source organism: Crinia signifera (assembly GCF_055691185.1). Lineage (NCBI taxonomy): Eukaryota > Metazoa > Chordata > Amphibia > Anura > Myobatrachidae > Crinia > Crinia signifera. Next base: position 328,379,954 of record NC_139218.1, on the reverse strand, counting down.
ACTCATATCCGTTTTAAAACCATTTTTTATTGTATATTGTATGGTATAAATTGCATATTAAATATTCTGATTACCGATGTGAGTAGCATACCATCATTAGCGCAGTCATCTCCATATCTTCTTCTACAGGACTTATGGTGTATACTATTGGAGTGCAGTACACACACAAAAAAATAAAGAAAAGCTAAAAAAAATGTTGTTGTATTTTTTTTATGGATGGGGCTTGTATAACACTGTGTGGAGGCAGAACAATCACAAACGGAACTTGTTCTGACAGTAGTATACGTGTATTGGATTGCAGTGCGGCACACTACACACCACAATAAAAAAAAAATGGGGTACTTGTTTCCTAGCCGGGCATACACTAAGCTATTTGCTTAATTTAGTTAATTTATTTACTGCACCCTAAGTGAAATCTCATCGCACGGCCCTTTTTTGTGGCATGAGATGTGAGATGTGATATGTGATCTCAGTAGTTCATATGGTAAAACACCAAAAACACCACCACTCTCCACGTCACCCCGAAGCGTGGTGAGCGGCGGAACGCATCCTCCAACCTTTTCATACCCCCACTATCCACGTTGGCGTGGAGTTGATTTTACATAGTGTGGCGAGTGCAGCGAGCCACCAAGCCCGAAGCGTGGCGAGTGTAGCGAGTGGTGGTGTTTTACCATATTAACTACTGAGTTCGCATCTCACATCTCACGCCACAAAAAGCCATGCGATGCGCGATGCGATTTCACTACGTTAGCGTACGTAGAAAATATGGGCGCCCTGCTAGGAAACAAGTACCAAAAATGGAAAGCTGACTGACAGCCTGCCTGTGTACTGTACCCCACTACACTGACTGACAGCCTGCTTAACACACGATCAGTACAATATAACCCAGCACAAACCCCTGCACAGACCCCTCTGCACAGACAAACCCATCTGCACAGCATGAACCCCTCTGCACTGCACAAACCCCTCTGCACTGCACAAAGTAACCCCTCTGCACTGCACAAACCCCTCTGCACTGCACAACACCTCTCTGCACTGCACAACACCCCTCTGCCCAGCACAAACCACTCTGTACTGCACAACATCCCTCTGCACTGCACAACACCCCTCTGCACTGCACAAACCCCTCTGCACTACCTACACAAACCCCTCTGCACAACACACCCAGACCCCTGCACTGGAGAGCTGTGCACAGCTTGTGGAAGCGTGTGTGAAATGGCGCCAAATTCTCGGGACGCTGAGCATTTAAAAACTCAGAGTCTCACGAGAATCCGACACGATATTACTGCGTTTGGCCGCGCTTGGGTTTCAAAACAAAGCTGGAAACTCGCGAGCGCGGCTCGCATACGTCGAGCCAGGCCATGTTCGGAGCGGTTCGGATTCCGTGGAATCCGAACCGCTCATCTTTAATGTTGACCATCTGTTGTCTACCTATTTACTGTCTGTCAGCCATCTGGATACACATGGGACAAATGCAAAGTTGTACACAAGTTATTCACGTGGATGGAATTTGCATGATTTTACAATGTGCTTGCTCCAAGATGAGTATGTGTATCTGCAGGCAGAGGCGTACCTAGATAATCGTGAGGGCCCCCTATTTAGCAACTGATGGTGATAAATGTATGTAAAACATATACTTAGACAGCAAAGATGGGCCCCCTTCAGCTCTGTAATCAATTTACAGTTTATTCCTGCTGCTCTTATAATGCCGGGAAGATTAATCAAATCATTTTTATTGTCACTACAACATTAAAAAAATGCATAAGTGAAATTCCACAAGAAAATCCCACAAACATTAAATATCTAAAATAGAAAGCAAATAGCTGTAAGAAATGAATTACTTAATTTGTCACAAAGCAGTAATACAAATAAAATAAAAACAAAAATACATGTATATTTCAGTAAAGAGCATTAGAACATTATTAGGGACATTTACTAAGAAGGGAGTTCTATTGAAGCTTGGATGTTGCCCATAGCAACCAATCAGATTCTGTGTATTATCTTCAAGAAGGTGCTAAATAAAGAAGTAGAATCTAATTGGTTGCTAAGGTCAACATCCCATCTTCAATAAAACTCCCATCTTATTAAATTTAATCAGACAGACAATGGTCAGTATCCTAGTTAGGGATTAGGTAGATGCAACAATACCATTATAGGAAGAAAAACCTGTAGTTACAGAGAATACTTAAGTTTGACCACAGATGATAGGCTCTCTACAGGGCAGAATTATCATCATTTTTTTGATTAAAAATAATGTGAAAAAACGGTTTTGACATTATTTTAGTGTCACTTGTATGCATTAAAGGGATTTTAGAAGAGTTTTCACGAAAAATCTCTTCAAACCTTTTAATTCACTTTTTTATAGTAAGCAGATCGCATTTCCCATATTTGGGAAATGGGATCTGGCTGAATTTACTACAAAAAAAAATATGTAAAAAAATATCTTAGACATCCCTAAGACTTTATATTAGATCAAACCTAAAACCATATTTAAAGGAAATGGCCTTGGGGATAACTGGGGATAATACTGAGCAGTGGCGTAGCTAAGTTTTGGGCGCCCCCCCGCCGTTAGGGGGGGCGCCCCCCCGCCGCCGCCCCGCCAAGCACCCCTACCCCCCGCACCGCCGCCCATGCAAACCCCCCCCAATCCCCCACAGCCTTACCTATCGCGCTGGTCCCGGCGGCTCCGTTCTCCTGCTGAGGACCACCACAAAATGGCCGCCCCCATACAGCAGACAGTTTCAGAGAACTGTCTGCTATATGGGGGCGGAAATTTTGTGGTGGTCCTCAGCAGAAGAACGGAGCCGCCGGGACCAGCGAAATAGGTAAGTCTGCGGGGTATTGGGGGGGTGTAACTATAGCACCGCAGCCCCCGGCACCCCCACATGCACAGCGCCCCCCCCCCCCCCGCGGTGGCGGGGGCTGCTGTGCTATAGTTACGCCCAGGGGCGGATCCAGGATAAAATGACAGGGGGGGCACCATGATAAAAAAGGGTTTGGGTGGGGGAGGGGCGGTGTTAGTGGTGCCAGTGTACATGCTAAGAGAGCAGCAGGAGAGGGTGGGAATGGAATTAAAAATAGGCCCTGGCATTTAAAGTACGCAGGCCCACCATGGCGACAAAAGTGAAGGATGTAGTTGTGCGCGCCAAAGGCGCGCTCCAGAAAAGGGTGTGTGGCCACTCAACAGGGGGCATGTCAACACCATATACAACTTCTACACATTATGCAACAAAATACTAGACCCCATTATACTTGCCCCTTACACATGATGCCGCATGGATTGAGCCAAAATTCAAATAATGCCACATGGATTGTTTCAAAATTCACATAATGCCACACAGATTAAGCCAAAATTTACATAATATCACATGGATTGAGCCAAAATTCAACTAATGCCACATGGATTGTGTCAAAATTCACATAATGCCACACAGATTAAGCCAAAATTTACATAATATCACACGGATTGAGCCAAAATTCACATAATGCCACATGGATTGAGCCAAAATTCACATAATGCCACACGGATTGAGCCAAATGCATAAAATGCCACACGGATTGAGCCAAAATTCACATAATGCCACATGGATTGAGCCAAAATTTACATAATGCTACACGGATTGGGAAAAAATTCACATAATGCCACACGGATTGAGCCAAAATTCTCATAATGCCACATGGATTGAGCCAGAATTCACATAATGCCACACAGATTAAGCCAAAATTCACAATACACTTCATAAACAGGGACATTGTCCACCAAAGGCGCGCATTAAACATTTACACCATAATGTCCATTACACGTTACGTTACATGCCATTATGTCCATTATGTATTATGCTAAACACCATAATGCCTATTAAAAATTATGCTACATAAGTGCTGCTTCTCTACATGCTCATTGCCAAGGGTTCCATGCTCATTGCCAGAGGTTCCATGCTCGTTGCCATGTGGGATTACATGCTCATTGCCAAGGGGGAATACATGCTCGTGGTAAATGGGGGACAGCCGCCGCCAGGCAGAAGTGACAGCCACTGACAGTGGCAGAGCCTGGCTATATTCAGAGCACTGCAGGTCCCGGCTATTTGAAATAATACCCCTTTCACACCAGAAAATGCATTCCCAGGTTGGCCCCTTTTACACCAGCCTAGTCCCTGCATTTTCTGGTGTGAGGGGGAGAGAAAACCACCCCTCCCCCCTTTAACCAGTTATCTAATTTAACCGGCTATATCTTTGGAACCAACTGACCCATTTACATGAGACAAGTATTATATTGAAGAACTTTTGAGTGGGCTTTGAATGATTTTGGTCCAGTGAAACTGGAACGTTTGGTTCCAGAGTAATCTGCACTCAAAATCATGAACAGCCATGAAATTACATTTCAAAAAGAAAAAAATCGGTTTACACGCAATATCTCTGGAACCCATTGACCGATTTGGAACATCCTGGTATCATATTGAAGGCACAGCGATTTGGAATTGAATGATATCAAACACAAGCTTCTGTGATGCCAGGGCGGGAACTGGCAGCAGTCGGAACCGGGTGGGGGTCGGAATTGACGGGTCCCATATTATCCTATGGGGAAAAAACGTTACAGGTTTGCCAGGCGATATCTCCGGTTCCCAGGGAGCTAGAGACACGGGGCTGTGCTCGTTGGAAAGCCCTGGTCCTCAGCTACAAAATAAATGACAGGGGGGGCACGTGCCCAGGTGCCCCCCCCTGAATCCGCCACTGGTTACGCCGCTGATACTGAGGCCGTGTGGGCAGAGATAGTTGGTAATAGCAAAAGAACAAACAGATTACTTATAGTGGTATGCTTCAAACTACCTGACATTACTGAAGCAAACAAAGCCCTTCTTTTACAGCAAATCAAAAAATCAGCAGAACAGGGACAGGTTCTAATTTTGGAGGATGTTAACTAACCAGACATAGACTGGACTAAGGAGATCAGTACCTCAGCTAAAAGTGGGGGATTTCTAAATGCACTGAAGGACGAATATATTACACAATCAGTAGTAGCGCCATCTAAAGGGACCAGCAAAAATCTTAATTTCAGGAAAGCTGACTTTGAATTGTTTAGGGAATCTATAAAAAAAATAGAGTGGGATAATTTATTTTAGGGGTAAAAACGTAGAGGAAATGTTTCGAAACACAGTTAGATACAGTACATTAACAAATACATTTCTCTCAAAGGAAAATAAGGGTAATTTCAGCAGGACAAACCCTTCATGGCAAAACAAGAAATTAAGGGAAGCAATAAACAATAGAAAGAGAGCTTTTCAATTATATAAGGCAAATGGGGATGCGGATTCATTCACAAAATACAAAGAGTTAAATAAAATTTGTAAAAGGGAAATCAAGGCACCTAAAGGGAAACTGAAAGTGAATAGCCAAGAAAAGCAAAACAAATCCCAAAAAGTTGTATAAATACATCAATAGCAAACAGTTAATAAAAGGGAACATAGGCCCCTAACCAGTGCTAATTGAACTACCATTACTAAGGACAAGGATAAAGCAGAACTGTTAAATACATTTTTTTCATCTGTTTTCACTAGGGAGGAGCAGCCAGTCGAATCTACAGGCACCTCAAAAGGGATGAGCCCCATAGAATTAAACATAGAATTCACCTCAGAAGAGATCCTCAAGAGGCTTTGCAAAAACAAAACAAATAAATCCCCTTGTCCAGGTGAGATTCATCCAAGAGTTAGCAAATCCTTTTGCATTACATTTTTGAAAACTCTTTTTTGTCCAGTATAGTTCCAAAGGACTGGAGATTAGCGGAAGTTCTGTAGCACCGATATTTAAAACAATATAAACATGATGACGCCACAAATTTTAGACCTGTTGGTTAACGTTGATCCTGGGGAAGTAAGTCAAGGGAGTTAAGAGGTGATATCCAGGAATACTTAGAAATAATATAATTAGTCGTAATCAGCGTGGGTTTGTAGAGAATCGATAGTGCCAAACTAACCTAATAAGTTTTTTATGATGAAGTTAGCACAAACCTAGACATTGGCAATGCTGTAGACGTGCTCTCCCTGGACTTTACAAAGGCATATGACACTGTGCCACATAAAAGGCTGATTAATAAAATGGAGGATTTCTGACTAGGGGTTAAAGTTTGTAGCTGGGTAAGAAATTGGCTGTAAGAACAGAGGGTGGTTGTAAACCGTGCAGTTTCAAGCTGATTCCAGAAGTAAGTAGAGTACCACAGGGTTTGGTGCTGGGACCTCTTCTATTTAGCATACAGTATTTTTTAATTATATAGAGGACTAAATATATCATAATCCATTTTTGCGGATTACACAAAACTTTGTAGGGTGCTTAGAATGGTCGAGGAAAACTCCATGCTATAGAGAGATTTAAGTAAATTAGATGAGATAAATGGAAACTGAGATTTACTGTGGATAAATGTAGGTTATGCATCTTGGGAGATATAACAAGGCTGCGACTTATAATCTAAACCGAGTAGAATTGGCAAAATCAGAATTGGAAAAAGACCTAGGAGTCCAAATAGACAACAAACTGGGGTGCAGTGCTCAGTGTTATGGTGCAGCCACTAAGGCAACAGGATACTAGCCTGTATAAGAAGGGGCATGCAAACTAGGGATGGCAATGTAATTATGCCCCTCTAAAAGGCACTGGTTAGACCGCATCTGGAATTTGGAGTGCAATTCTGGGCCCCACACTACAAAAACGACATTATAGAGCTGGAGAAAATACAAAAAATGGCAACCAAGCTAATAAAAGGGATGGAGTCCTTAAGCTATAAGGAAAGATTAGCCAAATTATGAATGTTTATGCTGGAAAAGAGGCGTTTAAGGGGAGACATGCTCAACATGTACAAATGTATCAGGGGGCATTATAATGAACTATCAGGTTCATCCTTTGCTTTGAGGTAGGAGACTAGGACACATGGACCTGCTGTCAGACTAGAGAGATGATTCCATACCCTTAGAAGGAATCTAAATACATTTAAAATAAGGTTGGACAAACATTTACTCGAAAAAAACATTCAGGGGTACAACTCATAAACACCATTAACCCAAAGTTAAAACAAATTAAATAAATTCAAATGGGGATATCACATCTAGACCATACACTCTAACAGGTCCCGTAAAAAGGTTAAATTTGATGGACATACATAGTTTTTCAACCTCAACTACTATGTTACTATGTAACTATGGGGTAGATTTATGAAGCAGTGATAAGGGAGGAGAAGTGAGCCAGAGGAGAAGTGGCCTGGACAACGAATCAGTTGCTCTGTATAATTTTATATTATGCAAATTATAGGTGATTGGTTGCCATGGGCCACTTCTCCTCTGGCTCACTTCTCCTCCCTTATCACTGCTTCATACATCTACCCAGGGCCGGACTGGGACCAGAAATCGGCTATGGCATATTGAGCACACAGGCCCACCTGCAGCAGGCGGGACCCTTGCGCGGTGAAGCCGCGTGGCAAAAAGGGGGTATTACACATTATGGAACACACCATAATGCCCATTACAGAATATAAAACAATCTGGACCTCACAGGATGCTCCCAGTGTATAACAACAGGACACAACAGGCTGCTCCCCCTGCACAATAACAGAACACCACAGGCTGCTCCCCCTGCACAACAAAGGGCATCAGTAAAAACTCCTGAGAACATTACATTTACATTTTATGTTTTCACAACACACCTTCAGAATAGGCTGGCTCTGGTGGTAACGCTCCTCTGTCCTCACAGCACTGATAACACTCCTCTCACAGTTGCTCCAATGCGTTCATGCCTTCTCCTGCCCAAGTAACAGTAACATTGGAGCTGCGGCCAGTACCCCTCTCCCATTGCTGGGAACCTACACTTTTCCATCATCCCTTATCTTCTTTGCGACCTGTGGCACAGCATGGAGGGGGCACATCCATGAGCAGCGGGATGAGCGAGCCAAACCTCAAGGACCCTGGATGTAGCGGGGATGAGGGGGAGGTGAGAGGACAGAGGAAGCCGGACGGACCTGATTCAAGGGAGCGAGGGGGAGGGGAGTGGATGGAGGGGCTGACACAGTCTTGTAGCGGCCGCCGGCCTCCTGCACTGTCTAAACAGGTCCTCAGCGATGGAGGCCGGTGGCCATTTTCCCGAAGCCGCGGCCATATCCATAAAGCCGCGGCCAGCGCCGCTGAAAAGAGCGGAAAGCGGAAAGCGGGACTCCAATTCGGCCCACCTGGCCATCGGCCCTTCTGGCATTTGCCAAAAGGGCCAGATGGCCAGTCCGGCCCTGCATATACCCCTATGTTAAAGTGTTAACTACAGGCTGCCTCTGATAACCTCCTCTGTTCTCTACTCTGACAAGCAAAGTATAGTTGGGAGCAGGTTCCTAATAAGACCACAGGCTGCTCATCTTTTTTTTTTTATTAACTTACTCCTCCCCCCACTGCAGTGTTTGGTGCTCTCCTCTAGGGCTCTGAACATATTAACACGACCAGGGCTGCCATCAGAAATTGTGGGGCCAAATACTGACAATATAGGCAGAGCTCCCCCTGGGGGGTCAGAGCTGTGTATTCTGTAGGTGGAGCTACAGCTGAAATGGCAGTGGCAAATGTTGAACTTCTAGAGGAAGCTTTCTAAATGCAGTCTACTCTGCATAACACTGGATCAAGTGTGGGAGTCTGGGGGAGCAATAGAAGAACTTAGTAATGACCCTGCGCATTAATGTAAACACTGGTCTTTTTATACACTGGTTATTGTATGGAATGCAGTATTAATATCTAACACTATAGATGGTCTATACTAGTATAGGCTGTATTAAACATTTACATACAGTAATATAAATAAGTGGTCAGGAAAAGGTTAAACATATACATAATAAAAAAATACACAAACATAATAGAACCAGTTCTTTCTAAGCTCACATTCTCCCACCTCATAGTAAGGCTCTGTCTCTTCTTCCTGGTCGCTACTCTCTTGTTCAGAGCACTGATTAAAGCCACACACACAATAAACTTTATACTATAAGTAAAGTTGCTACCACTGGTTATGTGCAGCAGCTCGGCTCTGTCCCTTTCACTGCATGATGTGGCGGCAGCTCTAGTAATCATTTTATACACCATTGCTATTATTGTTGAGCCACTAGCCAAGAGGAGGCAGGTTTCTGGCCAACCAGCCCCCCCCCCCCCCCCGAGTTTGCATATGAATAAGGTAAATAAATTGGTACATAGACCTTAAACCAGACTAAAATATAGTGCTTTCACCCTAGTGCTAGCTTATGCAGGAAGAGGCGTCATAGAGACCTAGTTCCGGTTGATAGTTACGCTATCGGAGTCTGGTGTTCTTCCTGGGAGAGTCTGACTTCACGGACTATCAGCAAACAATCTTCTCCAGTGTTTGACCCTTCAACTCATCCCAGTGGCTGCTGTGTAACTAATGTACCACACTGCTGCAGAACCTCTTCAATCTTTATCAAGTTGTTATCTCTTGCTTACTAAATAAACCAACAATCTGGTTAAGTGCTCTTGTGTGGATTAACATCCCTATCAAACACCGCAACACTCTGCCAACGAAAAGAACATTGTTAAAGATTGAGCTTTGGGGGTGGGTGTTATAACATGTCAATCTATCATACATTATATTATACCTTAGCCCTGCCTCAGTCACTTCAGTATACAGATGTAGCTGCCACCATTGTTGCTGTGATATGCACTTGCATACTAATTGCAGCAATGACTATGCGCGCTTGACTGTGAATAGTCGCACCTGCGATTGCATGATAGAAAGTCCCACGGGTCCAAATATAGACACGTGCAGGGCTGCCATCAGGATGTACTGCTGGTACTACTGTCCTGGGCCTGGGCTCAGAGAGGCCCCGCAGAGCACAGAAGCTTTTTTCTGCTAAAAAATTAAAGCAGTTTGCTGCTGGAGTCAGCAATGCTGTGGGCTCCTTGTCATACACTCAGGGTTTAGATGGGAGGAGGAGGTTTTACACATCTGCAGCTCCTTCCGCAGAAGGCCATGGAGGAGCAGCACCAGAATTCTCCTCTAGGTATGGGGTTGGCACAGCAGCACATCCATTCCCCATCCATCATCAGTGCAGCTGCTGATTGTGTGTTCCTTTGAAATACAACAATACTATGCAATGGATGACCCATCAATGTCTTTACCTATTGATGGTCATCCATTTTTTTGACTGATTGGCCTGTGGGCCAATCAAAACGTGGGGGCAGTGCTTCGTGAGTGTCGGGGGCAGAGCTATACTCCATGTCCCAGCCCCTTGGGGAAAAAATTTTTTTGTTTATGCTGGACCCCCATCAATGGCAAAACTAGTCTACATCATCCATAAACCATCAATGATTTTGTGCTGAACCCCCTTATTCCAGGCTTTCCTGCCCTGTGCCCCCTAGTTCAGCCTTCCCATCCCTGTGCCTAACTCCCTTAGTGCCCCCCATCCCCCTTCCTCAGGTCTTGGCGGCTTCATGGTTCTCCTCCATATATGGCACACACCTTCTCATAGATGCAATTAATTTATGAATTCAACACTTTAAAACCCAAAAGCCTAAATGCCGACTTTTGGCTGAAATGGTTTTATAAAATTCTCCTATGGATACTGCCTCACAGTTCTCATATTTACAATGTCCTGACATTCTCCTATTGAGATTGCCTTTTAATAGTAAGATTTTTAGATGTTTTTTTAAATGAACGTGTCAATTTATATGTAATAAACTATGTATAGTACTGCAAGAGATTAAGGGCCAGATGCAGCAAGCTTCAAAAAGTGATAAAGGAGAGATAAAATACCACATGACGTCAGCCACCGGCCCTGTCTTCGTCCTGGCAGCAGCAAATATAAGTCTCAACTGACGGCGACCAACAAAAGACTTCTCCTGCAGCGGCGGCATGCGAGAGGATGTGTCTTTGTACCACAACCACCCTGCCCTATTATACACATAGAACATTCATGCAGGCGGTACTACTGGCTTGCTAAGCAGCACATTTTCGCTGCTAAGCGAGTCAATCAGTATCAACCCCCTGGTCTGTTATACACATAGAACTGATGGGGACCTGGTTGCAAAGCAACAAGAAAACCACACAATGATAAGGGAATAATAATCGGTACTTATGTAGTAACTGGGCTGCCGATTTTTTGATTGTATGCCTTAAGTTAAGGCATACAATCAGATGCGATGCGATGCGATATCGCATCGCATCGCATCCGATATCGCATCCGATATCGGATGCGATGACCCGATTTTTCCATAGGAATCAATGTTAAAATGATTCCTATGGAAAAATGGGTCCTTTTCATACCCCTACTATCCAAGTGGGCATGGAGTTGGATATAAACCTGTGGCGAGCGTAGCGAGCCACCGAGCCCGAAGCGTGGCGAGCGAAGCGAGCCCCGCGAGGGGACGGTATTCGTCCCCTCGCGGGGCTCGCTTCGCTCGCCACGCTTCGGGCTCGGTGGCTCGCTACGCTCGCCACAGGTTTATATCCAACTCCATGCCCACTTGGATAGTAGGGGTATGAAAAGGACCCATTTTTCCCATTGAATTCCATGTTAAAATGGACTCAGTCCATTTTAACATTGATTCCTATGGAAAAATCGGGTCATCGCATCGCATCGCATCGCATCGAATCGCATGGTCGCATGCGATGCGATGCGATCTCCCGATCCGACCCGATTTAGAAATCGGCAGCCCAGTTACTACATAAGTACCTAATAATCTGCTAAGCAACAGCACAAGTGACGCACTGTTGCTGCCAATGATGCACTTTCGCCCAGTCTGTATCGTGTCAGGCATAGGAAATGCGCAGATGCAGGAAATGGCGTGTCAGTGTCCGGCTGCAGAACGACCATAGAATGAAATGATATGCAAGCCCAGAACTAATATACCAACACCCAGCCCCCAGCTAATTGCTTCAATCAGTGGTTTTCAATTCCTGAAAGTGATGTACAGATGGAGCCACACTAACTCATCCCTACAGCATGCCTAGGTGATGGTTTTGGTGCTCCGCTGATTTAGCGCACTCAGACGCTTTGAGGCATGCTGAGGCATGAAATACAATACACATCTTGCGTGTGAGGCACTCGCCAACCCTAGACAGACACACATCTGTCCAATATACTTTCCAATGCTGGACTGAAGATGACTCCAATCAGCGGGGACTTATATAGAATCCAAAACTCACGCGAATCCAACAGCGGAATAAATTTTTTAATTATTATTATAAATTTATTAACAGTTTCTTATATAGCGCATACATATTCCACAGCGCTTTACAGAGTATAGTTGCTCATTCACATGAGTCCCTGCCCCAGTGGAGCTTACAATCTATATTCCCTACCACATGTACACACACACACAGACATTCTAGGGTTAATTTTTGTTGGAAGCCAATTGACCTCCCAGTATATTTTTGGATTGTGGGAGGAAACCGGAGTACCTGGAGTAAACCCACGCAAACACGGTGGGAATTAAACCCATGACCTCAGTGCTGTGAGGCAGTAATGCTAACCATTACACCATCCGTGCTGCCTCAATAATAACAATATGTCTTGATATGGGATCCGAGTCTGACAGGAAAACCTGAGCCGCACTCGGATACCGGCTCGTAATGGGAAGTTTGGTGGGGGTCTGGTTCTCTGCTCGCTCACCCCTAGTGGAGAGTAGAAGCTCGGAAGTAGGCATGTGCACCGGCCACTTTTCCTGTTTCATGTTTCCGGTCTGTATCTCCAGCCATGTTTTGGATCTGGACCTGTATCTGTTGCAAAACACCACCCTTGCATGTTTCGTATCTGTATTTAAAAAAACAAACAAAAAAACCCATAAAATTCACAACCACAGAATTTGTTTAGTTTTGTGCTCCTACTCAATTATTAACCTCAATAACATTACTTTCCATTCATTTCCGGTACTATCCTGAATGCCTCACACCTCACAATGTTGTTTTTCGGCCAAATGGTTGCGCAGGGGTAGCTGGATGACTATGCTAAGCAACACAAGTGGGTGGCACAAACATGTGGCCCATCTAGTAGTGGCACTGCAGCGGCAGACAGGATGGCAGTTTGAAAAACTAGGCCCCAAAGAACACATAATGCCAAAAAAAGAGGCGCAAGATGGAATAGTCTCCCACCCACCCTTATGTTTTGTAAATAAGACATGCTCACTTTAACAAACCAATCATTTCAGCGACAGGGTCTGCCACACGACTGTGGCTGAAATGATTGGTTTGTTTGGACCACCACAAAAAAGAAGCAAATCATCTCTCCCAGTGCAAACTGGCTCTAAAGAGGAAGATGTTGTCCTCATGCTCATCCTCCAATTCCTCACCCCCCTTCAGTGTGTACATCCTCACCCTCACAGATTATCAATTTGTCCCCTCGGAAATCCGCCAATCCAAGGTCTCTCTTTAGTCTCTGGAGGCAATTGCTGTTCTTCATTGAAGAATTGATAATAAATTTTGATGAACATCATCTTCTCCACAGCAGTATCACTGGACTTTAACGGCAGTATTACTGGACTTATGCAGTAGTACCAATGGACTTTAACGGCAGCGCCACTGGATTGGAGTTATTTAGCTATATCACTGGACTGGACAAATGCAGCAGTATCATTAGACTTTAATGACAGTTTTACTGGACTTATGCAGCAGTACCAATGGACTTTAACATCAGTGCCACTGGACTGGACATATGCAGCAGTATCACTGGATTGGATTTATGCAGCAGTATTACTGGACTGGACTTATGCAGCAGTACTAATGGACTTTAACGGCAGTGCCACTGGACTGGACTTATGCAGCAGTATCACTGGACTGGACTTATGCAGCAGCACCTAAGGATATTAACGGCAGTATCACTGGACTGGACTTATGCAGCAGTATTACTGGACTGGACTTATGCAGCAATACCACTGGACTTTATCGGCAGTACCAATGGACTTTAATGGCAGTACAACTGGACTTTGAAGGCAGTATCACTGGACTGGACTTATGAAGCAGTATCACTGGACTGGACTTATGCAGCAGTACCAATGGACTTTAATGGAAGTGCCACAGGACTGGACTTATGCAGCAGTATCACTGGACTTTATTTATGCAGCAGTACCACTGAACTTTGATGGCAGAACCACTGGACTGGACTTATGCAGCAGTATCACTGGACTGGACTTATGCAGCAGTACCAATTTACTTTCCCAGCAGTACCCCTGGACTGGTCTTATGAAGCAGTATCACTGGACTGGACTCATGCAGCAGTACCAATAGACTTTAACGGCAGTACCCCTGGACTGGACTTTTGAAGCAGTATCATTGGACTGGACTTATGCAGCAGTACAGCTGGACTTTATTGGCAGTACCAATCAACTTTAATGGCAGTACCACTGGACTTTGATGGCCGGACCACTGGACTGGACTTATGCAGCAATATCACTGGACATGGACTTATGCAGCAGCATCACTGGACTGGACATGTACAGCAGTACGAATGACCTTTAACAGCACTGCAACTGGAATTAGATTTAGATTAGAAAGAGGTTTAGATTAGGGGTGTTCGGGGGTGTCCGGATTCCCCTAACCTGAACCCGTTCATCACTACTAGGAAGTAGGCTTACCTGCCAATGCCTAAAAAAGTGTTAGGAGCCGCCTCTGGCTAGTCCGAGTTACTGCAGCTTGATTCCTGTATATGTTCTGTCTGCAGTTTTAGCTACTACAAATTTGCCCATTATCTCTATATGTTAGGCTGCAGTGTCTGTCAGGTGTTTAGCTGCAGCTGTGTATCTACTCACTTGTCACATAGTTAGGCTATCAACACTCTTCTTGTGTGTCTGGATGTCCACCCGCGGTGATTAGGGGGC